>NC_044318.1:22799412-23108468 GCF_007474595.2 Lynx canadensis | reverse complement strand
CACCAGGCATCTCTCTTCCCTAATCTCTTTGGGACCTTTACTGCTCTTTAAATGTCCCTCATCCAGGGCAATTGGACATCCTTTTTTCTTTTTTTTTCTTTTTTTTTTTTTTTTTATCAACCTGTTCCAACAATTTCAAGCAGTTTCCCTGTCACCCTGGAAGCTGGTCTATACCTCCCAGTCCATCTCACACCTTAAAATTTCTTCTCTTCATCCTCAACCCTAAGGATGTGCCTGCTCTTTCTTAACTCTACCCCGTCCCATCTTCTGCCCCATCCCCAAGCTCTTCGGGTCACCTCTCCCTTCTCCTAGGTCCTCACCTCTGAGGGGACGAGGTGGAGGCTACGGAGGAAGGCTGATGATTCTCATCAGCGCCCGGAATTCAGAAAAAGGAAAAAGGGTGTTCACATCGTAAAGATATTGGAATTTTAAAACTAACCTTTTTTTAAAAAAAGAAAGAGGAAGGCCAAAGTATTATCCCATTGACAAAGGGAAAAAAAAATCAAGAAACAACAGAATCCCTGAAAACAGACGTATTTACATATATGTTATTTTTGTCTGGAAAAGCCTCCCCTCCCGTCCACTCCAGGGAGGGGAGGGGTGGAGAAAGCCCAGGGGGGATGCAGGGAGTTGGGGCCGCCATCCTGCATCCCTTAGGCAGCAGGGAGGGGACCTTCTTTCAGGATACAAGGAAAAGTGTCAAACTGCAAGGGCACGAGGCTGAGGCGGCTCTGCTCTGGGGAGGCAGTTGCAGAGGGCGGGAACTTCCCTCCCATTGGTGGACTGGTGGGCGGTTTAGACCATGCTATCCTCCCATTGGCCCACTCTTGACACCTGTGCCCTATCATATGCTTGCTGGCAGCGGGTGGACTGTGGGGCCTTCTAATGCAGAATTGACCAATTAGAACTGGTCATGGCTCAGTGGACAGCTACATTTCCCCCAGAGCTAAAAGAGGAGTAAGGAAAGGGGAGGGAGAAGATAACGCCCTAAGTAGTCGTGGCTTTAAAAGGCAGTACAGTATAGGATAAGAGTTAAGATGGCAATTTCTAGGCTGGGACCATCTGGGCTTCACATTCAGGCTCCGTGTATAATAAAAGAAACATACTGTATGAATCCACTTGGATGAAATTCAAAACAGGCAGAATATCTTCAGTGAAAAATCAGAACAGCACTTAACTTGGTGGGAGGTATTGATGAGAGGGGACCCCAGCGAGCCTTCTGAGAGATTAGGAGTACCCTTATGTAGATCACGAGTGCATACATGGATAAACATGTCCAAGGCATACCCTTAAAATGGTGTGCGCTTTATTTAAATTAAGCTGGAATTTTATTTTATTTTATTTTTTTATTTTGAGAGAGTGTGTGCAAGCACATGTGAGAGGGAGAGGAGTAGAGGGAGAGAGAGAGAGAGAGGGAGAAAAAGAGAGAGAATCCCAAGCAGTCTCCCCAAGCAGTCTCCCTGACTTGGGGCTTGATCCCATGCCCCTGGGATTATGACCTGAGCCGAAATCAAGAGTTCCACGCTTAACTGACCAAGCCACCCAGTCGTCCCTGGAATTTTAAAAATGCTAAACAAATTTAGGCTCTCCCATTCCCTGAATGATTGTGGGTCAATTTCTGTGGGTCAATTCTTCATTTGTGGGATAATAATAATTCCAGTTTGTTAAATGCTACTTATATGGCATTTACTATGGGCCAGACACTGATCTGGGTGCTTAAAAATATCAACTCATTTCCTCATTAACAAAGGAACAGCTTTATGAGTTGTTTTCTATTGTGTCTACTTTACAGAGGCACAGACAGGTTTGGTACCTTGTCCAAAGTTACACAGGATGTGAACAAAGTAGGATTTTTAAAATCTTATTTTCTGAATGCATTGGTCTCTATAATGTTAAGCAGATATAGAAAACCCATAAACTCATTTTCCTAAAGGAACTGCAAGATAAAAAAAAAAAAAATAACTTCACGCCAGTCACAGTTTCAGAACTTATCTCTGTTAATGGTTCTTGCTTCCTTAGCTACTCCGTCGGTGGAGTGTACAACTGCTGATCTGGGGGTTGTAAATTCGAGCCCCACGGTGGGTGTAGAGATTACTTAAAAATAAAACCCTTAGGGGCGCCTGGGTGGCGCAGTCGGTTAAGCGTCCGACTTCAGCCAGGTCACGATCTCGCGGTCCGGGAGTTCGAGAGCCTGGAGCCTGTTTCCGATTCTGTGTCTCCCTCTCTCTCTGCCCCTCCCTCGTTCATGCTCTGTCTCTCTCTGTCCGAAAAATAAATAAATGTTGAAAAATAAAACCCTTAAAAAAAAAAAAGTTAAGATTTTTTTTTTTTTTTTTTTTTTTTTTTTTTCCTCAAGAACCTATTGCTGTCCCCTTGGGGGCGATATTACCCCTGTTGAAATGCATTAGGGCCATCACACCAACTCGTGTTCTGAGCCACCTTTACACACACCATCTCAACATCAGTGAAATAGTATTAGTCTCATTGCACACCTGAATACTGCGAGAAGCTATATTAATTATCAAAGTTTGAAATGGCTGGTAAGTGGATGGGGAATCCAGAGACCTGCGGAGATCCTAGCTTAGCCACTTAATTATCTTCTCCAAAACTTTGCTTCCTCACATGGAAAATGGTGGGGTCGGTGCAAAGAAACTTTGTCTAAACCTCGGGGTTTTGTGGTTTGTCTGTTTGTTCGTTTTTGCCCTATTTAAGCTAACAGCAAACATTTACACAGCCTACATATCAGGCACCCATCGGTGCCCTTTACATACACTAATATAATCCTTACAATAACATAAGGAGGAGATGCCATTATCACTTCCCTTTACAGAGGAGGGAGTTGAGGCACAGAGAGGTTGCAAGACTTGCTCGAGGTCACATCGGCAGTTCAGTGGCATAGCTGGGATTTGAACCTAGTTAGTCTAATTTCCAGAGTACCTGCTTTTAACCATGTACTTTAAAGGGAAACGTCTTCTCACTACCGAAAATAGAAAACCAATATCACTTGTAAATAGAAGGTAACAAAAAATAAATGAAATGAAAAACAAACAAACAAACTCGTTCTAACCTTCTAGCTCGATACTTTCATCTGCTCGGAATTCTGAGCCGGAGGCCTACCCTCTCTCTCTGTTAAAGACAAGACATGGCAAGATAAGCACGGAGAGAGAGGTGTTAAAGGGCTTCTGGCGGCAAAATGAGACTTGCTCCTGGAATAATCAGAAGCGTTGAAAAGGAGTTGGAAAGAGAAGAGCTCGCGCGCTCGCTCTCTTGCCGAGGGGTGCAGCGTGGGAAATAAACCCGAGATGGGACGCATTCCACACACCGTGGTCCTTCGCCTGGGCCTTCTAGGAGTGCCTGAACTTCCCGAAGGAGGACAGCGCCGGCCAGTTCCGCCCAGGGGTGCGGGCCCTGCCCACGCGGCGCCTCGGACAGCGCCTGCCGAGAGGGACGGCGTGGGTGGCGCTCCCCGGGTGCCAGGCTCGAGGGACCCGCTCTCCCGGCCCAGCGTGCTTCCTCGGGTGAGTCTCTCGCCCCCGCGCGGTCCTCACACACCTGTCACACAATTCACCCGGGGCCTGGAGTTTACCGTTTCCTGCTACTTCAGGCTCCCGCGACGGCCCTGGGAGGTGTGCAGGTGTGATATCATCGAAGGCCGTGAATAAGTAAACAATAAGCAGCCAGAAGTGGCCTGTTTCCCACATGATACCCAGGGAAGGGTCCAATTCCCCCTACCCGTGCTCTGGAAAGAGTCCCGCCCAGCGGGCCAGAACATTTATTATTTAGTGCTTTTATTGTGCCTGTCCCAGGCTAGGTACTGCTCTGAGCAAGTCCAGTCCCCCCCCCCTTGATCTGTGTGATAGAAAAAGCTGAGGGGCACAACAGGTGCATTGGGAGTGAGAAAACCAAGAGTCTAGCCAGGCGTTTGGTTTTTTTTTTTCTCCCATAGATGGGCTGTGTGACCTTGGTCAAGTGTCAGAACCTCTCTGAGCCTCAGTTGTACACACACAAAGTCCCATTCCCCGGGCTCAAATCCTAGTTCTGTCACTCAGTAGCCAGGAGAAGTTGTGCAAGCGACTCATCTCCTCTTAGGATGAGGACAGGGCCAGGAGCAGGGCTGCTAGGATTAGGGCATGAGAAGGGTCTAAAGCACAGTTCCTATGTGGTGCCTTGTAAGTACTGTGATATTCATTCCTAGTTGTTCCGGTTATATATTTTTAAATTCTTTTTTTAATGTTTATTTTTGAGAGACGGGGGGAGGGGAGGGGCAGAGAGAGAGGGAGACAGAGAATCCCGAGCAGGCTCTGTGCTGTCAGCACAGAACCGGATGTGGGGCTTGAACTCACGAACTGTGAGATCATGACCTGAGCCAGAATCAGGGTTTGGAGGCCTAACTGACTGAGCCACTCAGGCACCCCTCATGAGCCCTTATTCTATGCCAGGTAGTCTACATACCTTTCCTTCAACCATCACAAACCCTCTGAGGCTGTTAGGTGATCCCCGCTTTCCAGATGAGGAAGACTGAGGCACAATGAAGTCGACTGACTTGCCCAGGGTCACTGAGACACACGGTGGCAGACCTAGAATTCAAACCTAGATCTTGCCTGGCCTAAAATTCTTTTCCAACCAGGTCAGGATTCTTTTCTATCTCTACAATGGAAATAATGATTGCTGCCACTCAGGTCTGCTGTTAGGATTCAGGAAGATAAAGTCTGGGAAGAGGCCTTGACTAATGGCTGCTCTCGCTCTGGTTACCTCAACTTCTTATTCCCCCAGGGTAACTACTTGAGCAAAGGCCTTCAATTTTCCTGAGAAGGAGGCTGAGGACCTCCTCTTAGTCTCTGCGAGGCAATATTGTCTGATGTCCATAGGAGGGGCTGAAAGTCCAAGATCAAAATCGGAGCTGCCAGATTCCGTTCCCACGCCCGAGCCCAGGCCCGCCCAGGCTTCCTTCATCTCCTGGGTGTTCAGTGGGTCTCAGGTCTCCCGCCCAGCCCATGACCACTGAGAGTACATCGTCTTTTTGTCTCCTTCCCAGGGGCAGAGCAAAACTCTATGCGATCATATCTGACACCCCCAGCTTTGAATTTCAGGGAGAAGGAGACCTTATGGCTATTTGACTATTCTGAAGTCATTTTCTCCCTGCCTCCAATAGGGAGGGCAGAGGTGGCCTTGGCAGAGTGGGGTGCCTACATCACCCATCTTATTGGTTGGTCTTACGGCGAGCAGGCCCGGTGCACTGTCCACCATCCTGCATAATGTATGAGCCCCCGGTAGGAACAGAATACCATCAGCAGCGAGTCTGACCACTGCAGGCCACGGACGTGTCCAGAGGCCTTGCCAAGGCTGACGTCTCTCTTGGCAGGAAATGAACAGAGGGCGGGAGTGGGTGTCACCTGAGACCTTTCCTGGGGCTGGGGTGGGGACTGGCCTCATCTTGGGCCTTGGGGTTTTGCAAAGAAGATGGGGCAGACAAGAAGACAGTCCCAAGAAGGCAATCTGCCCCTGACTTAGAATCAGCAATGTGACATTGGGGACAGCTAGCCTCCTGTCTTCTGGGCTTGAGGCTCCCACTGAGAGGGCTGGGGAGGGCGGGGGGGGGGGCGGTGCTGGGTGGGACTCTGTCAGTGTGGTTGAAGGTGAGAAGGGAGATTTGGGAACCAGGGACACAGACCCTGGTGATTTCTGTGGCTGCCTTGTGGTGCAGGAGATCCCCAGGGGCAGCAGTGTGGCAAGGTACTTCGGGGTGGACAACATGGACAAAAGTAGGTACACGGTGGCACTGCTTTCAGGGGAACATGCCCAGATACAGTAATCATGGAGGAAGTCTGTGGCCTCCATGGGGGAGGCGTGCTTCCGTGAGTGTGCACGAGCGCGAGCATTGTTTGCGTAGAACCGGAAAGGTCAGGAATGAAAAGTGGGAGGCCCGAGTGGCTTGAGAGCCAAAGGAGGTAGGGCATCTGGATAACAACACTTCATTGGTGGATGGCATTGGATTTGATTCATTCACAGAATCAGTGAGTACTCACTCGAGGCCCCCAAGACCGCAGGAACTGCCAGGGCTTGGGATATGGGGATGAATCAGACCCAGGCACTCGCCGTCTAACTGGGGAGCAAAGTGGAGAATTCAAATAGTTGTCATCAGTGATGGGACAGCGGTGCATATATGGTGTCATAAGCAGCCACCTCCCCGTGAGGTTGGCAGGAAGACCTCCCTGAGGCAGAGGCTGGAAGGATGAGGGAACTCTTCAGAGGGAAACAGGGGAAGGGTGTTCTAGGCAGAGGGAACAGCATCTGCAAATGTGTGGAGCTGTGAGACCCTCTGCACTGGTTCAGGAAACTTGAACAGGTCCTACGGTAGAAATTTGGAAGAATGATTACATATTGTTATTTAGTTATGGTTTTACAGATTATCTGATTCCCCTCCCCTAGTAGAATGTAAGCAACATGAGGGCAGGAAATTTGTCAGCTTTATTCTCTGCTAGAGTTCCAGAGCCTAGATATGCTGTGAATGAACAAACGGAAGACAAAAGGGGCCCAGAGTGGATGATGTTGTCAGCTAAGCACTTGGGCTTTATCCTGGAGTCGGCTGGGGAGCCTCCGGAGGTTTAAAATAGAAAAGGGACATGGTCTGGGGTGCCTGGTGTCTCAGTCAGTTAAGCGTCCAACTCTTGATTTCCCTGCAGGTCAAGATCTCACCGCTCATGAGTTTGAGCCACGCATCAGGCTCTCTGTTATTAGCACGGAGCCCGGCTGGGATCCTGTCCCCTCTCTCTTTGTCCGTCCTCCACTCATTCTCTCTCTCCCTCTTTCTCAGAATAAATAAATAAACTTTAAAAAAGAGACAAAAGACCTTTTTTTATTTTTTTAATGTTTATTTTTATATTTGAGAGAGAGAGCACAGGCAGGGGAGGGGCAGAGAGAGAAAGAGACCCTGAGACAGAACCCAAAGCAGGCTCCAAGCTGTCAGGAGAGAGCCCGACTGGAGGCTCGAACCCAGAGCCATGAGATCATGACCTGGGCCGAAGCCTGAGGCTTAACCAACTGAGCCCCCCAGCCCCCCGGAAAAGGGACAAGATCTGATGTGGGTGGGAGGAAATCACTCTGACAATTATGTGAAGGTTAAAGAGACCCGCTGAAGTCTTAAATTAGGACACTGTCAATAGAAATGGGTGCGGCCAAGTTGGGGAAAAAAAAAAAAGAATAGCGGTATACAGTTAACAAGTAGCTTTGATTTTTACAACATCCCCGTAAGGCAGGCGTTTCCCGGTTTTACAGACTCAGCGAGGCTCAGTGACTTGGCCGAAGTCACACAGCACGCTGCTGGTGTAGCCCCGGGTGTCAGTCTTTTCTTTGCAGCGCCGCCGGACGCCGCACAAGATGGGGGTCCGACTGCGGCAGGTGGCAGCGGGAAATCGCCACTTCCGTTCAGTAACGGCGGGAAAACCTGGTCGACCACGGCTACGAGGAGCTGGTGACCGCAGAGGATCTGGCCGGAGAAGAACGGCTGGGAGAAGGAATTTGGGTCTCGGCGGCCGCCGTAGGAGCGGCGCTCGGATCCCCATGGCAACGGCAAGAAGCAGCGGGAGCTTCTGGGCGGTGCTGCCGCCGCGGCGGATTGGATGAGAGCGGCGCGGAATCCGTGAACTGCCCGCGGCCCCGCGGGTGCAGGTGCTGGGGACCAGCGGACGGAGGGGGCCGGGGTGTGGGGACAGTCAAGGGTGTGGCCAGGGCCAGGCTGGGGCCTGCGAGGGGGGCGCCGCCCGAATCCCCCGGACCCCCGACCCCACTGTCCCGACCAGTAGCCATCGCTCGGCCTCAGTTTCTCCAAACTGGGCGGGAGGTATCGGGCACCCCAGTCCAATGGCCCCTCTCAGCCTCTGAGACCCAGGACTTTCTCTCCTCTGCAGCTCCTGGACTGACCGGCGCTGTCCTGCCCCATGGACGTGAGTCCTAGGCCCCTTACCCTTTCCCGGAGGGACCCCCTAAGTGCCTTAAACTCGCCCTGACTTTGCCTGCCTTCGAGCCCGGACTGGACAGGGGGCTCTGTACCCAACGTAGACCCTTCGAGCTCCGGAGGAGGGCTGTGAGACAGTGCCGGGAATAGACTTCCCACGGAGCGCACGTTCCCGCGCTTCTTGGCAAGATGAGATGCTTGCCAAGTAATCAAGGAGAAGAGGCATCCCAGGCTGGGGGAGCAGCTCGGGCAGAGCCTCGGGGGTGGGAGGGAGGGTAGGCGTTTGGGGAGCTGCTGGGACTTCAGTATGTCTGGAGTGGAGAGGAGGAGGGAGGCTGAGGTGGGCAGGGCTAGCTCAGGGCTTTGTCACCGAGATAAGAAGTTTGGACTGAGTCACTGGGAGCCATTGAAGGACTGGAAGGAAAGGACAGATACACAACACAGCTGGGATGGGAAGGGGCAGAATTGCGGGTTGGAAGACAGCGGCCAGTAATGTGGCCTAAGGGACAGTAAAGTAGTACAGAGGAATCAGAGACAATAGATATGTTATGGAGAGGCATTCTGAGAGGAAGAGCAACACATCTTGGAACATTCTAGAATGATCAACAGGTACCGATGGTGCTGAAACGGGGACGACAGAGGAAGGTCACATTTGGGGAACAGGATAGTGTAGTCCCAATGACTCTCTCCCCAGCATCTGATGGCTGTTCCTCCCCTCTTCCCAGCCACCTCCGGTGTCCCTCCTGGTATTTTTGCCTTCCTGCAGCCCCTCCCACCTCCTTGTCACCCCTTCCTCCTGTGCTTGTCCAGGCCTCCTCTAGCCCGTGGAACCCAACCCCGGCTCCCGTCAGCAGTCCCTCCCTGCTGCTCCCCATCCCCGCCATCGTCTTCATCGCTGTGGGCATCTATTTGTTGCTGCTCGGTGTAGTGCTGCTGACGAGACACTGCCTGCTGGTGAGGGGCCTGGTGGAGGCTGAAGGGTGGGCTCTGGGGAAGAGGAGGCGGTCAGTTGGTGCCCTCATCTGCAGGCCCTTACTCTGAGGCTCCTTTGCCATTTAGTCCCCGCATCTGTACCTATCACGGTCCCTCCTTTCCTGTCCCCCCCCCGCCCCACACACACACACATGCCACCTGGCCCGGATCCTGAGCCCTTTCCATCTCCTAGGCCCAGGGCTGCTGCACGGACTGCAGCTCCCCCTGCAGGAAGCAAGGCGCTTCCCGGCCCCAGGACTGTTGCTGGACCTGTGCGGAAGCCTGCGACTTCCCTCTGCCCAGCCCTGCCCGCTGCCTGGATGCCTGCTGCCCCCAGCCCACCGAAGCTGTGAGTTCTTGTCCTGTCCCTGGCTCCCCGAGCCCCGACCTGGGCGCGCTCTGTGCGTTTTTGTGTTGTTGTTGTTCAACAACGTTGATTGCTGAGCACCTGCTCTAGGCCAGGCCCCGTTCGGGGTCCTGGCTCAGTGGGAGACAGCCCAAGACACCATAAACAGCACATCACATACTTTTCTGGTGCTGAAAACTACTTTGAGAGAAGAAAATAAGGTGGCAGCCGGAGAAAGGTGAGTACCATGTAGGGCACACAATGGCTTCCGAAAACGGAAATATAAACGACCCCTCTCACCGCTCCTTCCGTTCACTGAGTGAGCACTACATTCCAGACAGTGTGCCGCTTTTACTGGCATTATTATTTTCTCAGCAACCCTGAGAGCTGGGTATTTTTTAAACATTTATTTATTTTTGAGAGAGAGAGAGAGAACGAGTAGGGGAGGGGCAGAAAGAGCCGGAGACACAGAATCCGAAGCAGGCTCCAGGATCCGAGCTGTCAGCACAGAGCCCGACATGGGGCTCGAACTCACAGACTGCAAGATCATGACCTGAGCCGAAGTGAGACGCTCAACTGAGCCACCCAGGCGCCCCTGGGTATTATTTTTAATGTTTATTTATTTTGAGAGAGAGAGAGAGAGAGAGAATCCCAAGCAGGCTCTGCATTGTCAGCACAGACCCTGACGTGGGGCTCGATCTCATGAATCATGAAATCATGACTTAGCTGAAATCAAGAGTCAGACGCTTAAACGACTAAGCCACCCAGGCGCCCCAAGAGCGCTGGGTATTTTTAAAAAGCTATATAGTACTGATTATGAAAAGCATTGATTACAGTGTGCGTGTCGAAAAACATAGAAAGTACAAGTCACTTTATAAACCAGCTCCATAACCAAGGTTGCTACATTTTGTGTACGTCCCTCATATACTAATATGCAGTACTATTCCTGCTATATTATGCCATTATTTGGTAAAGATGGGGTCATACCACACATACTGTTTCATCACAACTGCTACTTGCCCTTTTTACCTGGACATCACACCTCGACCCCCTAGCTATGCCTGTGTGTGTAGATAGTTAAGTATTTTTATCCTGTTTTTGCAGGGGGACAAGTTGCCTCCGGGAGATTCGGTCAGAGTCTTGCAGAGCAAATCGCTCCATTGTGTGTTGAAACAGAATCCTCAGGGAGGAGCCTTGCTCCCAGAGGCCAGGCCATTTTTGCCTTTGTGGGTTTTACGATGTTAAATGTAACTGACCACCTTCCTATTTGGGGCTCAGATTTAGACAGCAAAGCTCTTGCCTTTGAAGTGGTGACCTTCCCCAGGAGGAAAGAGAGAGGATAAAAGACCCAGCAAATTCCCAACTTGTGCGGACCTTAGTTGGTTAAATTCCTGGGAGAAGTTGTGAGTTTTGAAATAAATTATGAGGCAAGGGGCTCTCCTTCAAATAATCTGCTTTTGGTTTCTGAAGGGTAGCCGGGAGAGGAGCCCAGGACTGGGGGTAAGAGGGCAAAGGGGAAAACGAAGACCCAGGGTCCTAAAAACTCCTATTTTATAGGAAATGCTGAATTACAAAGTGATTTCTGGCCCCCTCTCCTGGCGGGGGGGGGGGGGGGGGGGGAGGGAGGTTGCCCTTTGCCCCTTCTGTCAGTCTGGGCCTTTCCTCCCTGGTCAGACCCGTGAGGATGGAGTGAGGAATTCTGGACCTGGAGACCTCAGGGCCTGATCTTTCCGGCTTCAGCCAGAGCCAGGAAGGAAGGATTCTAGAATGGCACAGAGCAGGGCGGGATCTTTCTGTCATTCTGTCCTTGAGCCGTCTCTGTACGAAGTATAGTAAAGTGTCTGTTCTTCAGTTTCCTTATAGTAACAAGGACCACAAATATTACAAAGCTCTTGCCTACTTTATAGCTGTCCGAAACTGAGGCTTACAGAGGCTTGAGTGAGTCACCTGAGGCCTAGGCCAGGACACAAACCCAGGTGTCTTTTCCTTTCTGGGACAAACCTGCCTGCTCTGCTTTTTCACAAGCATGTGGCAAGGATCTCATTCATTCACTTATTCATTTATTCATTCACTTATGTTTTCACCTACCAAAGATTTATGGAGTCACTGTTGAAGCCCTGTGCCAGGCCCTAGGGGCTCAGCAAAACAAGCTGGACACGGTCCCGGCCGCACAGGGCTTCTATTCGAATGAAGGGCAGAGAAGAAAAAGTAGGCAGTTATGCTAGGCCATGAGAAATGAAGTCATACAGCGCAATGGTTGGTTCTCAGCCCTGTGTGTGATCAGAGGCACATATGAGACATAGAAAACCACGCGTCCAGGCCCCACACTCAGTAGGTCTGGGATGGGATTGGAGTTTGTGAATCAAGAAAAATTTTTTTAAATGTTTATTTATTTTTGAGAGAGAGAGAGAGTGCGAACAGGGGAGGGGCGGAGAGGGGGACAGATGATGTGAAGCAGGCTCTGCGCTGACAGCAGAGAGCCCGACGTGAGGCTCGAACACATGAACCGTGAGATCATGACCTGAGCCAAAGTCAGACTGCTCAACCGATTGAGCCACCCAAGTGCCCTGGATTTCGTGCATTTTTAACAAATTATTTAATTAATTAAACAAACCCTGGGGCACATCAGGGTTAAGAACTATTGTTCAGGGCAGTGCCTGGGTGGCTCAGTCTGTTGGGCGGCCGACTCTTGATCTTGGTTCAGTTCTTTTTTTTTTTTTTTTAATGTTTATTTTATTTATTTTTTTTAAATGTTTATTTATTTTTGAGAGAGAGAGACAGAATGCGAGTGGGGGGGAGCCAGAGATAGAGGGAGACACAGAAGCCGAAGCAGGCTCCGGGCTCCGAGCTGTAGGCACAGAGCCCAACACGGGGCTCGAACTCTCAGACCACGAGATCACGACCTGCAGCAAAGTCGGCACGCCCCCCTCCCCCCACCCCTGCCCCCGGTTTGCCTCCATGCTGGGCACGGAGCCTATTTAAAAACCTGGGGGAGAGAACGCCGACAAGAATATCTACCTGCCATTGAGTGTTCACTGTGTACCAGGCATTGTTCTTGCCGCCATGAGCCTATGAAGGAGGCACATTTGGATGAGAAAACTGAGGCTCGAAACATGAATTAGCCAAACCTGGGCCTGAATTCGATTCACATCCGGGCCTGAGCTCTAGCCACTAAAGATGGCTGGCCTTCCCAAAATCAAAGTGAGAGAAATCGAAGCGGAAAGAGCCTGACACACAAGGGTTAACGGTCTTGTGGCATTCTTGCCTAATGTACTGAAGTAGCAGATTCCTTCGAGAAGCCACATGGCTGCTTGTGAGAGTCGAGAAATCCATTAGACAGTTATAAATGACTAGCTGTAAACCCTTCCAGTGGACAGAGCCCAGAAATACTTTTCATACCCTCTCCTCTGAGCTGATGGCAACGGAGCGTCTCTCAGCCACCGGTCCTGTGTAGGGAGTGACGGTGTGGTCCTCCAAAAACCCACAGAGCCCGCTTCATGCCCAGACTGGGACTCCCCAGGGAGGCCCCAAACCACCCCAGCATCAAACACAAGGGAACCACTTCAATCTCCCTTCCACCATGACACCTCTAGCCTCCTTCTTGAGAGACAATTCTGCTGGCACTACACCAGCCCAGTTCAGACCCCTGTCCTTGCAGCGGGCAGATCCCCTCCCCTCACCGCAGCCCCTACTGATATCTGATCTCACCAGTCATCTGACACCGCACCCCCAAACCTCAGCTGTTTGAAAGGTCATTCCCCTATTCCTGGCTTGGCCTGGTGTCTGATTGAGCTGTGCAACTGTGACTGTCACTAGCTCTGCCTCAGGCCTCCAGGAGCCAATCTCCTGTCACATCCTGGGTGTGTCCCACCCCAGCCACTTGGCCTGACTCCAGTCCATGCGTGAAGCAGTCACAGATCACCCTTGTCACAGGGCAGGAAGGGAGACATAGGACAGTTCTCCGTTCTTGTCACTAAGGACATGCTGTTCCTAGTTCCCAAGAGACAGACCCTTCTGATTTCCTTGAAGCCCTCTTCTTTCTTCTTTGCCCAAAGAGGGGGAAATGGTTTGATTTATCCACTCATTCAACATTCATTTGTTTCTCACATACCTACTGAGCACGAGTACCCGTGCTAGGCCAGTGGTGACATGAGATAAACTGTCCCTGTCCCAGCAGACCCAGAAGGAAGCTTGTATTCCTGGCATTGGTGTTGAGGGGTATCCCCCTCTCTAAGCCTCCATTGCCTCTTTTGTAAAGAGGCCCCCTGTGCAAGGTTCTGATACATAAAAGAGAGGTGACTCTGTGTGAAACACTAAAAAATTTTCTTAGATCTGTACATTACCATTCTCAAAGACAATTGAGATTTTTTAAAAGTCATTCATGAATACAGTCTGTGCCTTGCATGGAGTAGGCGCTCAGAAATGATGAACGAGATCCCGCAATCTGGTCTCATGCCAAGGAAGAAATTCACAAAACCAAGTCATTTTCATCATGGACAGAAAATGTGTGCTTTCCCCGGTCTCCTGGCTTGGAATTGAATGAGGCCACAAGGATATAGTAGAATCATCTTGGAGCTGAACATTGGGACTTAATCAAACAGGATTAATTTGGTCCTCAGTCTCCTTGTCTATTAAATAGGAAGAAGGAAAGGACCGCCTGAACTCAGTTGTTTGGAACACTGCCTCCTTGCTGATTTAATAGCACAGGGAATTGATTTGTTCCCAAGAATGGTAGACGGTACCCTCTGTTCCACTGGGCAAATGGGACTCTCCAGGCCTCTCTGTTCCCTTCTCCCCTGAGAGGGAAACAGCGTAGGGCACTGGTCACCCTTCCTCCTGCCCACCGCCCTCACCCCTTTCTCCTCTCCCTCAGGGTTGGGCCTCTCGCTGCCCTCGCTGCTGCCCACTCTGCGACTGTGCCTGTGCGTGCCAACTTCCTGACTGCCAGAGCCTCAACTGTCTCTGCTTTGAGATCAAGCTCCGATGAGGACCCGGAGTCCTTGCCCTTTGGGGAGCGGCCAACCTCCTGGGCCCACATGTCCCTTTCCCTGAGGGGCCACTGGACACCTTTCTCTAGGCCACTGGAACCACAAATGGCCTGCCCAGCTCATCAGCCCGGGAACCAGCTGTGGAGAGCCTGGCTTCCTGCAGAGCAGGACTCAGAGAGCCCTTGGCCCGCTGGACTGCAACCCCTTTGGGGGGCCAGGAGGGAGAGGGGCTAGTGCGCTGGCAGGTGCCCCTCCCCGCCTCTCCTCCTCCCCACATAAACTGTTAAAATTGAAGGTGAGGGTGGGAGACACTGCTCACCACAGACCACATTATGGGACAAACTTGAGCCTTGAGCGTCAGGATATAGGGGTACCACAACCACACCTTGTCCACGGACTCTTGGTTATTTTGAGGTGAGTGTAGTGCCTGCAGCTGCTCTCCCGCCAAAACCTTGGTCTCCTGAGAATCACAACAGCCATCATCAGGGCCCAGAGGGGAGGGGGTTGAGAAGGAGGCAGAGAGGGCCACAGATCTGAGTCCCCTTTCCTCTCCTTCCCTCCCCACAGATCCCTGGCAAAGATTGATTTCTCTTGACAACCTTTGAGGGCCTCAGGCTGGATTTCCAAGGAAGAAATTTCCTCAGATGGACGCGTGAGTGGGCAGGGGCCCTCCCCCTGCCCCCCAACTAGGGCAGGCCCAGAGCTTCCTCCCCCTTCTCTCACTTTAGGCCCCACGCTGGCCTGAATGTCAGGGGCTTCAGGTTTCCCTAAATATAGGACCCTGCCAGGGGATCCGTGGCAAGGAAAGGGCAGGGGTCACCGGAGAAGGTTGGGGACATTGGCTGGGGGGAGGGCAGGAGCTGCCTTATAACCCAGCCCAGGAGCGGCCTGGCTCACTCGCTGCTGACCAGGCTCTGCCCGCTCCTTCAGCCTCCTCGCAGGTGGGCGCCAGCAGGACGCCGCAGGGTTGGGGTTGGGCCTAAGGGGTCCAGATTAGGAGGGGAGGCTTGGCTGGTAGGATGAGGGACTCGGAATGTATCTGGGGGCTGACCGGCTAGGGACAGGCTTGAGTCTGGAGGGGGAAGTCAGGTCCCAGGGAGACGTTTGCGCGGGGACTCTGGCGCTGCATCTCCAGACTCGCTGGGGCGAGCGGCGGCCGGCCGGTTCCGCCGCAGTCTGGCTCTGGATGGCGGCGGGGGCCGCAGGCGGGTCCGCGCCGGCCCGGGCGGAGAGGGCGTGCGCACGCACGGCGAGGCCGGTCCCCCGCGGCCGCGAGCCCGACCCGGGCAGCTGGGGCGCCTACACCGGCGCGGGCGGGCCACCCGGAACGGCTGCCGCCCGGCCTCCGCCCCACCCCACCCCCCCGCCAGCCCCGCCGCCCTGTCGTGTTCCTCCCGGGGCAGCCACTCGCCGCCCTTTCCCCCCGCCGCTCTTCCGCCTGGGCTGGTGACCCAGGGAGGGGCGGCCCCGCGCGCCAGAGCCCGCAAGTCGAGCCTGCAGGCGAGGCCGGCAGACGCCCAACCTCCGGGTTCTGTCACAGTGTGACACACGCTGCATCAGCGCAGGCCGGAAGCTGGGGCTGCCCCGCGGCCGCGCGGCTGGGCCTAGACCGGGAGGCTGAGCCTCCGTCCTTTCAGGCTCTTGCACCCACTTGCCCCCACCTCCCTTCCCATCTCCTCCGGGGCCCCTAATCGGCTGAGTCACGGCTCCCCAGAACGCGCCAACTGGGGGGAGAAGGGAGACGGCGGGTGGGGGGTGGAGAGCCCATGCGACCCGAAGGATGTGGCCCGAGTCACGTCCTAGGGGGCCGGGGGTTGGGGGGGGGGGGCAGGGATCGTGTTCTCGTAGCGCTGGCCCCGCCCAAGCGCCGCCTCCGGGCTTCGCCTTTCGAGGGCGGCCTCCCCACCGTTCCTCTCCTGCAATTGGACGCCAGCGTTCTCCCGGCCCCCTTCAAGGGAAAAAACCCGGCGGAGGCTGGCGCGGTGCCTTTATAAGCCCGGCGCCACCTCCCTGCTTCCCGCCCCCTGCGCCGCCCCCTCCGGAGCTGAGTAGGCTGCGTTCCGCTTGGAACGCGCCGCAGAACCAGGGTGCTGGTGACGACTGCCGCGTTCGCTCCCTCAGTCCGCTCGCCGGCCCGTCGCCCTCCACCGCCGCACCCCGCAAACCCGCCCCCTCCCGTGCCAGGTGAGCTCCCCTCGCCGTGTGCGAAGGTCAGGGACCCTGGAGAAGGATCCTGGGGGCAGTGGCCGGTCGGGTCGGAGCCCACCCCCATTCCCCCGTCCCAGCATCTCCCCCCGCCCCACTACCTCCCACATACATGCTCCCAGCCCGGACTCCTCAACCCTCTTCAGCTTGAGTTTCCTTGGTTTGCTGCGCAATGCAGCGACTACGCGCGCTGAGTCATGGCGGAGGAGGAAGCAGGACGAGATGAAGGGCCATTCCTTTTCTCCTTTCCTTGCTGGGATCCCAGGTGCAAAGGATTACGGCCCCTTTGCCGCTGCGGTGATCCTAAGAGGCAGCGAGGGGGTGGGGGCCAGCCCGTATACTCTCAGGGTTTCCGAAAGCGTGGTTGGTCCCTGCCCTGGGAGGTGGGACCCCCCTGGCGAGGAGGGGAAACCCCTTGGAGGCGCGTGCTGCTCAGTTAACACTTTCCGTGCCTTTACTTATCTGGTGACCTTGATTGTGAGCCTGGAACAGCTGCAGCTGTGCGGGCAGACAGGAGCATTTTCAGGGGAAGGGGTGGGGCCGCTCGCCTCTCTACAATTCTCTTACCCTGTATGAGCAATAAGATCGGTAAACCTTACCCCGTTCCTCCCCCTTGGGCTGGGCTTCCTCTGCTGCCCTTTCCTGGGCTTCCCGTTACCCTCCTGCCCTTTTTTCTAACACCCTTTTCCTAAGGCCCTCCCCCAACCCTGGGAGGAGAAGCTTGACCTTGGGATGTCCTTGAGGCTTTGGAGCCTGGGCTGGCCCTGGAATCTTGGGTGGATCCCGTACAGCAGTCAGAAGATCTGGGTTCTAGTCTCAGCTCTGGCCCTTGGTTTCTGTGGGATTTGAAGCCCAGAGCTTTCCCTTCTCTGGGTCCTTCTGTTGGGCCCTCTGCCTGATGTGCGACCTCTGAATTCTAAAATACTCCGGTTCGGTTCTGCTTCTAGGCAAGGTGACCCCATGGCAGAGCGCAAGCCAGAAGGGTCCAGCTTCTACATGACCTGTCTTTCCATGTCTCTGGCCTATTGCTTTACCACAGATGCCAGTACGCAACCCCACCCTAAGGTGGGAAACACCCAGCAACAAACAAAGTTAGGGAAGGTACAGGAGGCAGGCCTAGTACAGGGAAGTTGGGTGTAGGGGAGGCTTGGGCACAGGAAGTGCCCCAAGACCTGCCCAGTGTGGACTAGGGGAGGTAGGGAACCTTTATCCTGACCTCCAGGCAAGGGGCCCTGCTTGTGGGGAGACCATGGGAAGACCCAGCTAACCATTCCTCCCCTGTCTGCCTCCTTTGGCCAGGAACTGACCGGCACCATGCCCTACCAATACCCAGCGCTGACCCCAGAGCAGAAGAAGGAGCTCTCTGACATCGCTCACCGCATTGTGGCTCCGGGCAAGGGCATCCTGGCTGCAGATGAGTCCACTGGTACGGGCAGGACACAGTGGGAGGAGGGCCCAGGGTTGAGGGTGACAGGCTGATCCTCTTATTTTTATACGATGTCCCCTCCTAGGGAGCATTGCCAAGCGGCTGCAGTCCATCGGCACCGAGAACACCGAGGAGAACCGGCGCTTCTACCGCCAGCTGCTGCTGACTGCCGACGACCGTGTGAATCCCTGCATTGGGGGTGTCATCCTCTTCCATGAGACACTGTACCAGAAGACAGACGATGGCCGCCCCTTCCCCCAAGTCATCAAATCCAAGGGCGGTGTTGTGGGCATCAAGGTGAGGGGGCTGGGTCTCAGGATATGAGATGGATCTCGGGGAAAGAAATCAGAGTGGCAGGCCGGGGTGGGGGTGGACATTGGGTTGGGAGCCTGGAGACGTGAGTGGAGTCTGCCCCAGGCCACCTCCGAAGCATGTGTGAGAAAAGCCAGAAACTTACGGGAACTGCTTGGCTTCTTTTTCTTTTGTTTTTTTAATATTTTAGTTAAGTAATCCCTATACCCGGTGTGGGGCTCGAACTCACAACCCCAAGATCGAGAGTCACATGCTCCCCCGACTGAGCCAGCCAGGTACCCCTGCTTGGCACTTTTCATCCTCGTAACTCCAAGAGCAAGGCGTTCCCCTTGTACAGACTAAGACCCAGAAGCTCAAGGCAGTGAAGTGTTTGGCTCGCAGAGTTAGTAAGTGGTGGCAGTCCAGGTTTTGTCCAGTAACCTCCCCGTGTATTTTCCTTCCTAGGCCCAGGTATTGTAACTAACTTAAGATTAAGTAAAGTGAGGGGCGCCTGGGTGGCGCAGTCGGTTAAGCGTCCGACTTCAGCCAGGTCATGATCTCGCGGTCCGTGAGTTCGAGCCCCGCGTCGGGCTCTGGGCTGATGGCTCGGAGCCTGGAGCCTGTTTCCGATTCTGTCTCCCTCTCTCTCTGCCCCTCCCCCGTTCATGCTCTGTCTCTCTCTGTCCCAAAAATAAATAAATAAACGTTGAAAAAAAAAATTAAAAAAAGATTAAGTAAAGTGAGGGGCAGAGTGGAGTACTAGAGGTCACTCCTCCTATCTTATGTTGTTGCTGCCCCCCCCCCACCCCAACAGGTGGACAAGGGCGTGGTACCCCTGGCAGGAACGAACGGCGAGACTACCACCCAAGGTGAGAACCGTTGCCTGCCCTACGGACTGACTCACCCAGGCCACCAGCCCTCTGGTGCCAAGGTTGAGTGGGGAGCCGCCTGCCCCCTCCTCTGCTGTGCTCTGACGATTCTGTTCCCTCTCCAGGGCTGGATGGGCTGTCTGAGCGCTGTGCCCAGTACAAGAAGGACGGAGCCGACTTTGCCAAGTGGCGCTGTGTGCTGAAGATTGGGGAACACACCCCCTCAGCCCTTGCCATCATGGAAAACGCCAACGTGCTGGCCCGTTATGCCAGCATCTGCCAGCAGGTGGGCCTCCAGTTCCCCAGCAGGCCACCTCCCACCTCATTTGGTTCCAGAGTGTCAGCTAGCCTGCCACCCATCTGCCAGGATACGTACCTCCCCCGGCGCAGTTGTTCTGGATCTTCCCCAAGCATCAGGCTCGGGCCTGTGGAGGACACTCAGGGGTTCTGTGAGCAGAGGGGCAGAATAGGGATTGTGTGGGTGTCTTGGAGGAGATGCCTGTTCCCTACAGTCTGCTGAGGGCCGTGAGGCCATGAGTCTCTGTCATCATGGAGATAAGATCTCGGCTGATAGCTGTGGAGAGCTATGGGTGGGCTTCAGCTTAGAAGGCCTCATGGCCACCCTGTCCCTCACCCCACAGAATGGCATCGTGCCCATCGTGGAGCCCGAGATCCTCCCTGATGGGGACCATGACTTGAAGCGCTGTCAGTATGTAACCGAGAAGGTAAGTTCCCTGCCTGCCTGGGCAGTATGGTGGATAGGTGACTGGGCCAAGGGCTGTAGGACTGACCCCTGTTCCCCCCGCCTCGATCGCAACCGACTTTGGCCCTGCTCTGCTCTAGGTGCTGGCTGCTGTCTACAAGGCTCTGAGTGACCACCACATCTACCTGGAAGGCACTTTGCTGAAGCCCAATATGGTAACCCCAGGCCACGCCTGCACCCATAAATACTCTCATGAGGAGATTGCCATGGCAACTGTCACAGCTCTGCGCCGCACGGTGCCCCCCGCTGTCACTGGTGAGACCCACATCCTCATCTTGACCTCTGGGAGGTAGATGAACTGTGCCCACAATCTTTACGCCCATTTGGTCTGACTTCCAGCTCAGCTTCTAGGGGCTCCTACCAAGCCCTGAGTCTCTGGCTATATCTGCTTCCCCCCCTTCACCCCTTGTTCTACAGGGATCACCTTCCTGTCTGGAGGCCAGAGTGAGGAGGAGGCTTCCATCAACCTCAACGCCATCAACAAATGCCCCCTGCTGAAGCCGTGGGCCCTGACCTTCTCCTATGGCCGAGCCCTGCAGGCTTCTGCCCTGAAGGCCTGGGGTGGAAAGAAGGAGAACCTGAAGGCTGCCCAGGAGGAGTATGTCAAGCGAGCCCTGGTAAGGATGGGGGCAAGAGGCGGGCGGGGTGCCGGGGCGGACGGGATTCTGATGAGACCTCACTCTGGCTCCTCTCCCCTCTTAGGCCAACAGCCTCGCTTGCCAAGGAAAGTACACCCCAAGTGGTCAGGCTGGGGCCGCAGCCAGCGAGTCTCTCTTCATCTCTAACCATGCCTACTAAGCGGAGGTGTCCTAAGGCTGCCCCCTCAACACTCCAGGCCCCGTCCCCTCCCACACTCACTCTGGAGGAGGGGACTTCACCCAGGGCTCCAGGCTGCTCTTTCCCATCACTTTTGCCTCCCATGTGACATTGGTGTGTGGTGTTGTCTGTATATGCTAACTCCACTGCTCGTTCCAGCCCACTGCCAATAAACATCTATTTAAGGGGGAGTGTGCCGTCCGTGTCTGGTGTTCAGGACCGGGGAGGGCCAGGGGAGGTGGCAGAGCCTAGAAGAAGAAAGATCCCTTGTTTCCTATTCTTCCTTCCTGGGCAGGAGAAAAGTGAATGGGTTGGGAGAGGACCTTCCTGCTTTGTTTTATGCTTGCCCAGGGCTTCAAGAAGAGAGCTCGTGAAATTTTCTCCCCCTACCATCAAGCTCCCCATCCGCTTTTACCAGCAGCACCTGATAAGGCTCACAGTGGGGGGGAGTATGTGTTAGGCTCAGTCTCACTTTTAGACCTAGAACTCCCAGGTGCACAAGGCCCCTGTGACAAAAACAGCCACTAACCTAAGCCAACATTTCCTGAGTGGTATGAGCCAGGTGACAACGACACGACACCACACAAGTGATCTGTATGAGTGGGTGTTGTTATTCCCATCTCCCGCTTAAGTCTGTGCTGCCTGAGGTTGCACTTTCTTGATGAAGACAAGACTATTAATGCCTATGTCCTTAATCTGTACTGTTGAGCTTGTCTGTTTTCCCATCTCAACAGGAGATGGGATTAGAACTGGTTTCTTAATTAATCTTCCTTGGACCATGGAACCGCCTGAAGAACCTGGAATTTATTCCAACAACCCCCTCAACAACACAGATTGTTCAGCCCCCTCAACAACACAGGGCGCAGGTTCCAGGTTAAGAACTGGGCCAAAGTAGCTGCTGCGTTCCGTGAAGCCAGAATGAAGGCCCCGTACTTAACGCCTCTGCCACACCTTGAACCCTTTCCCAGTCACCCAGGTTGGGCTGTAGCAGTAACTGCATCAGGTCTCTTGAGCTGTTAAAGGCCCTAGTTCTAACCAGGGATCTTAGTCCTGCCACTTCCTGAATTTCCCTCTGGGCCCTTTACTGTCTGAGCTCCCTTCTGGAGGGAAAAAAATAACCTTGACTTTTGTGATCTCTCTGGACCTACTGAATTCCTGTAGTGATGTGCATAGAACTGACTTAACCTAGGACTTTTTAGGAGTTTAAGAACTTGGTCATTTCCTTCAGTGCACATCTGCATCTATTACCTACATACAAAACCAACCCCACTCCCAGTGCCTCTCTAAACTTTGGCCTCGCTTCTGTGCCTAGCCTCACTCAATTCTCTGAAACAAAGTCTTAAGGAAAGCAAATAAAAATTGAAGGTCAACAGAAGATAGCAAAAAGGGGTTTTCAAAAGGGAGCAGCATGTGCAAAGTCTCAGACACCAAGTATGCTCACAGACCAGTCCCTTCCCCAAATACCAGTGGCGGGGGTGGGGGGTGGGCTTTTTATACTAACGGTGAATTCCAGAATGTGTGATAGGTGGAGATACTAGAACTGATTCCTTTAAAAAAAAAAAAAAAAAAAAGGAATAAAACTTGCAGGCAACAGGAAGCAACTGAAGGGTGTCGGGGGGTACTGTTCTGGAATCGGGGAGGTCATTTTGACTGAGGCCCAGACTCGGTGTGGGCAAGGTGGACTCCTTTCTGCCTCTAACTTCGGAGGTCCTCTACGGCAGAGATTTCTCTGGGGCCACGGAAAGAGATTTGGACAGGATTCTTCCACCCACTGAACAAATGTTTAGGTATGCCTACTGTGCCAGGCCTCGTTCTAAGCACCAGGGCTGCAAGGGTGACCCTCAGGGATGGGTAGGCCGACTCAAACAGGTAAATAAAAGCGTGTCACAAAATTACACGGCGGCCCCGCGGCTCAGCTTGCTTCCCTAACGGAGATGGGAGTGGGGCGGACTGAGGCGTCCATCAGCTCGCAAGAGGCGGGTCCGCCGGGCCCCCGGTGACCTCCGCCCGCACGCTGCCCACATCCGCTTCCTTCGGCTCATCCCCACTCCTCTGCTCCGAGAGGTGGGGGTAAGGGCGCGGCGCGCGAGGGGGAAGGTGTGTATGACGCCACATCCGGCGCGCGGCGGAACTGATCTCCCTTTGCTTCCGCGGCGGGGCCGGAAGTAGTAGCGGCGGTGGCGGCGGCCCAAAGCGGAGGGAAGGAGGAAGGCAGGCAGGGAGTCCGGGAGCCGGAGCCGGAGTCGCGGCGGCGGTAATAGGCTGAGACCCCTCTAGGCCACCGTCCCGAGCGCGGGATCGCGGGGTTCGGCGGGAGTTAGCGGGGAGCGGCCAGGGCCGTGGGACGCTGGGGGTCCCGGGGCCGATGTGAGGGGAGGCGGGGGTGGGGGTGGGGGTGGGGGGGCCGGGCCGGCTCCAGAATTTAGTTGCCTCCCCACCCCCACCCCCCCGCTTCCCCTACGGACGCTCTGATCCACGGACTCGTCTTCTCGTTCCTCAGGAGACCCCTGTGCGGTGCGGAGGGGGCGGCGGCCCCGGCTCTGACCCGCGCCGGGGGCGGGTGGTGGGCCATGGCGGAGATCAGCGACCTGGACCGGCAGATCGAGCAACTGCGGCGCTGCGAGCTCATCAAAGAGAGCGAAGTCAAGGCCCTGTGCGCTAAGGCCAGGTGAGCCTGGTGGCCCCGCTGCCCAAGGGGGTTCCGGTCTGGGGCAAAGCCAGTGAGAACTTGGGGCCTGGATCATCCTGGCATCTTTCCCAGAGAGGAGCAGAATAGGGCCACTTCCCTCGAGCAACCAGCCTGTTGGGAGAAGACAGACCTGGATAAAGACACCGAAAGTATGAAGTGACGCGTTTTCAGTGGCATTAGAGAGTCATAAGATACTTAGGAAGCTCACGGAAACAACTTTACCTGCCGGAGGAACCGAGGTTTCTTGGAGGAACTGAACTTTGGGGATAAACCCAACCCTTGAGTTCTGTGGGAAGTAGGATGATGTAGTGGTTAGGAGCTCAGGCTTTGGAATGTGATGGTTCTAGGTTGGGAGGTGAGCTCTGCCACTTGCTGGCTGTGTTGGTGATCTTGAGGTCCCTGACAGTTTCTTCATTTGTAGACTGGGGATAATAGTACTTACTAAGATGGCTGTGACGAGTCAGTAAGTTGGTGCGTGGGGTGGGCTTAGCATAGTTCCTTGGTACAACGTAAGTGCTCACTAATCCTTAGGTGTTACTGTTGTTACCGTGTAGGAAGAGGGCATTGCTGATATGGACTGAAGTCATCAGGGAAGGCTTCTAAGAGAAGGTGGCCTGGAAGGATGAAAATCATTTGGCTGGCTGATGGGAGCAGGGCCAGGGAGGAAGGACATTCGTAGTAGGATGAGGGCAGGAGTGGAGGCCCCGAGATGTGTGGGCACCAGCAAGGAGACCACTTAAACCTGCCTCCCCTAAGGTACTGTTTGCAGCTTGCACCGTGCCGGAGAATTGTAGGGAAAGAGCCAGGAGAACCACCGTACGTTTGTCGAACAGCAGGCCCACGGTTCCACAACAGGCCTTGTACTGGCAAGGAACTTCCGTCTTCCTCACAGCAGTTTTGTGAGGTCAGGACTATTTGCTCCATTTAACGTGACTCCTGGAGGCCTGATGACTTGACTGAGGTCACCCAGAGAGAATGTGGCGGAGCTAGGTTCTGAACTTGTGGCTCTCAGACTCTTGCTTGGTTTTACTTCACACAGACAGACTCGTAGCAGTGAGACGAGGCCTGTTTGGTGAACAGGCAAGGCCCTTTTTTGTCTGTGACTGTGTTTTGCCACTTGAAGAAAATTTCCCTGACTGGAAGAGCCCCAAGATGTTTTTAGTCATCCCTGTTCTCTCTGTCTTGAGTGGCATTTTTAGGAACTTAAACCAACTGTTGCCTGGCACTGTTCTTTTTCCTGTTAGACTCATCTTGCCCAGAGGGCCCGAGTTGATTCGGTGGTGAGGATAGCTAATGCTCGAATAGCACGGTGGAGTTTTCAGAATAACAGAGAGGTAATTTATTCCGTCTCCATTGCTCTTGGCAGCAGCCCTGTGGCTTCGTCAGGTCAAGCGTGAGTGTTTCACAGAAGAGGAAACTGAGTCTCTGAAAAGATAATGTCTTGCCTGCAGTTTCACAGCTCGTTGGAGGGGAGGTTCATTTTGGCCCCAGATCTTTCACTGTACTCCATGCTCATTGACAGCCAAGCAGAGACACTTAAACTGTGTACAAAGCACTGGGGAGCTATAGAGGACTGAGGAGTGGGAGAGTCCCATCCAGCCGAAACTGAGAAGGGCCTGGGAGGTACTGGGCTGAGGCCCAAGTTGGCCAGTATTATCTTGGGCCCATTCTGAAGGGGGAACAACTCTTGCACCTGGCCGTGGCCTCCTGGAGACCCACCAGGGGCCCAGCCAAGGCTGGAAGTGTCAGGAACCTCCCTTTGCTCACAGGGTACATAGTCTCAAACCCTTGGAACTAGAGAGGCCTGAAGTGTGTGGACTGAACTCAGTCCTACTAAAAATACCAGTACAGGAAAAGAGCAGAGGGTTTGAATCCAGTGGTTTTCAATATGAGTCCCAGCTTCGTCACCTATAAACAATGTAATCCTGGTCAAGTCTCTCCATCTCTCCAAGTCTTTGAAGTCCTTACGGAGCTCAGATGAGATTCTGCATCTGTAGGGACAGGGGCTGGCACTTTGGCAGGCATTTTCTAAAGGTAGCATTCGTTGTGGAAGTAAAGGTGGGCAGGTGTGACCCCTGAGAGGGCGGATGATGTGCTGTGAGTGACAGAGCTAGGCTTGGAGGCTGGGCCCGGAATCTGTGGATGAGGCCGGCACAGATTCATAGGAGATTGGGCTCCTCAGTTCAGTTCATTCACTCTCCAGCTTCGTGACCGTGATCCTGCCCCCTTTTTTCTCTAAGCCTTAGTTTTTCTGTCGAGGAGGAAAAGAACCTCCCTGAGTCCATTGGGGAGGTCATCATAAGCAGTTGGTGTGGAACAGTGCTTCACGCCAGATGCGTTCCTAGCGGGAGGGCCTGGTTGTTGGATGGCCGCTCGATCACTGCCAGTGCCTTCCCCCGAACGTCCCCCCATTCCCAGAAAGCCAAGCAAACGCACTTCCCTCAAGCCACCTTTTTCATAGAGAGCATCTTCAGGGCCATAGGTGAAAGCATCCGTTCTCGGAGCTCAGGGAGCTGCTTGTCTCCTAGGAGGAGGCTGGCAGAAAAAGGCCAGTGCCTGGGCGCCCCCCACACCAGAGTAGCTAGGTGGCAGCGCCAGGCTGCCTGAATTAAATCCCACCTGTATGACCGTGGCCAGTTTGTTCGCCTGAGCAGTGGGTGTCACCACAGTGCCCGCCTTGGGGGGTGGCCGTTGGGTTTGTGTCATCGACACCAAGCTCTTACTACGGTCCTGGGGTGTGGCGTGAACTGGAGCGGTTACTGCTGCCATCATCACCAAGGGTGAAATCTGGAAACGTGGCACCGCTTACTTCGCTGTGTGTGTGTAGCTGACGGAGCGGTTTCACGTCACGCGCTCTTGAGTAGTAGTAGACTCCACTGCAGGGAGGAACGAAAGAACAAAGTTGTCACTCCCTCTAAATAAGGCAAAAGCGCATCACTTTGATGGTGTGTTTGATCACTGGGTGCCTTTGGACAGTCTGGGAAAGCCTCCGTGACGGGCGGAGAGGAGGCTCAGCCGGGGGCACGGTCTCGGAGCGCTCCAGGCCAAGGGAGCAGCGTGAGCAGAGAGCTCTGCGTGGAGAGCGGGTCTGTTCTCTGGAACGAGCACTGGATGTGGGAAAGAGGGCGACAGGGAGGGTCAGGGCTTGAAAGGCCACTGTCTCCTTGGAAAGGCTTTGAATGCCGCAGCAAGAGTTTGGGCTCTGGCCTCTTGGCCTTGGGGAGGCCTGCGGTCAGCCCATCCTGGGGATATTGCACACCTCACTCCTGCCCCCTAGAGGTTCAAGGCCCACCTCAGATCCTCCCTTCCAAAAGATGAGGAACTGGGCTGGGCTGAGCTGGGCTGGCCTGGCTGTGGTGACCCTGGTCTTCTCCCGTCCCCAGAGAGATCTTGGTAGAGGAGAGCAACGTACAGAGGGTGGACTCGCCAGTCACAGTGAGTACCGCGTGTCCTTCCAGAGCCTAGGCACATGGCCGTTCCCCTTAATCTTGTGGGCTACAGAGGTCTGCCCCTCATCCCTGAGAGCCCGGCAAGTCCCGTGTATCCCTCTCCCATCTTCAAGGGAGCTTTGCTATACGAAATGGATGTTACGGGAAGGGTCTTTTGAGCTGATGGGGGGATACTCTTGGTCAGGGCAGAAGGACTCTGAATCTGGTGAGTGATTCTACCCCACACATTTCTGTGTATTCTGTGTCATTAGTAGCTTTATTCCGGGTTCCTTGAGGGAAACACGGAGAGGAAGGGGCCAGGTCCTCCAGAAGCTACAGGCCTAGCTCGAGAGACCTAGTTTTAGCTCTTGCCCACAGAACAGCTGGCACTCAGTGCGGGATGGGGGGTGATTCCAGAGCAGATGAAGTCCGGGTAGGAGAGTAGATTGGTGGCCCTGAGAAGTTGAGGTTTCGCTGGGAGCGATAAGGAGCTACTAAAGCGGTGGGTGTTCTGAAGGCCAGCCCCTGGAGGCGGAGGCTCTCCGGCTGTGCGAGTTCCGACCCAGCTCTCCTCACTTCCTAGGTATGCGGCGACATCCACGGGCAATTCTATGACCTCAAGGAGCTGTTCAGAGTGAGTGTGGGGAGACTCTGGGACAGGTGACCTGGGGGGTGACTGGAAGACCCCTTTAATTGAGAGTGGAAGCTTTGACTTGGGTGAGTGAGAGGCCTCCTGTTTGGTGGGCCCTCTGTGAAAGAAGGGCCTCAACTTGACCGGCACATGGGCTGTCACGGCGGGGGACAGGTGAGGATCGAGCAAACCCTTCTCCCCCCGCTCCTCCCTCCCCAGGTGGGTGGCGACGTCCCTGAGACCAACTACCTCTTCATGGGGGACTTTGTGGATCGTGGTTTCTACAGCGTCGAAACGTTCCTCCTGCTGCTGGCACTTAAGGTGGGAATCTGGGCTTCCGGTGCCCACACCCGGGCCGCCTCCGGCCTGACCTGTGTCCTTCCTGCCCTCGTCTCCTTCTCCATCCACCCCCAGCTCTGAGCCGTCCTGCTGGTGTTCAGCTTGCCCGGGGATGGGCAGAGCAGCTTTCCTTGGCTCGGGGCATCTGATGGGGTTCCTGGAGGAGAAGGCGGAGCTGCGGCATTGGAGGGGAGGGAATAGAGGCTCCCCGTGCTCGGAAAGTGGCAGCGTGTTGAGTTCACCTGGGTGCGGTATCCGTCGGTAGGCCAGATGACAGAGCACCTGAGGGTCTCAGTAAGGACTTAGTGGTGAAAGGGGAACCGATAGGTTGTAGTTGATGGGGAGGGGTCAGCCTCAAATCCCCTAGAGGAGGGACCGGGGCCTGTGAGGTTGGCAAGAGATGGCATGACTCTGGGCTGGGGTAGTGGTGAGGTGACAGGGTGGGCAGGTATGAGGAGACCTGGGAAGGGTCGGTGGGGCTGTGAGGGAGGGACAGAGCCCAGCCCCCAACCCTGGATCGGTGGCCCCCTCCAGGTTCGCTATCCTGACCGAATCACCCTGATCCGGGGCAACCACGAAAGCCGCCAGATCACCCAGGTCTACGGCTTCTACGACGAGTGTCTGCGCAAATATGGCTCGGTGACCGTGTGGCGCTACTGCACTGAGATCTTTGACTACCTCAGCCTGTCGGCCATCATCGATGGCAAGGTGGGCCGGCTACCGGGTCCCGCGGGGATCGGACTCGCGGGGGAAGAGGCGCTGGGCTCAGCCGGCCTTCACTCCTTTCTTGTCCCCCTGTAGATCTTCTGCGTGCATGGGGGCCTCTCCCCCTCTATCCAGACCCTGGACCAGATCCGGACAATTGACCGAAAGCAAGAAGTGCCCCATGACGGGCCCATGTGTGACCTGCTCTGGTCTGACCCTGAAGGTGAGGGCAGGCAGGCAGGGCAGGGTGGCTCTACCCTTAGTGTGGCAGGAGACTGAGGGGGTCTTGTAGCTAAAGCAAGCGCCTTGAAGAGACAGGCCAGGTGGGCTTAGGGAAGAGAAGAGTGGAGCTGGTCTTCACTGGTGTCTGCACTTGGCCGGCTTGCCCCCTGGCACCCTCAGAGAGGAGGAGGAGTGTGGGCAGCTGGTGCTCGTGAGCTCGGAGAGGGGATGGGTGTGTATTTCATCGCTCAGAGGCTTGTTTGGGACGAAATCATTGGCCCCCTGAACCTGAAGGGGCTTCTGCAGAGTTCACACTCCGAGAACGACGGCCCCACGAACGTCCCTCATTTTGTGGGGTTCCCCAGCTGGTACAGAGCAGAGCCAAGACTGAACGCCGAGTCTCCCAAGTACCAGTCCAGAGCTCCTGCTGTAACACGCACAGCCTCCGCCCCCTCACTGCCGTGCCCGCCTGCCTGGCCACTGCTCCCAGGGTGGCCAGGACAGCCCTTGTTGTCACCTGCTGGACCAATGTGGTCATTATAAGTGTCTTCTCTCGCTTTTGTGTGCACCTGTTTGGCCTGTAAGTCATGTGGTCACTCTGGTTATGGGGTAGCTCCAACCGTCAGAAAATTCTTTCTCCTTTGGAGCTGATTTTCTCCAGCATTTGCTGTCCTGTCTCCAGGATCCCCCAGAACACAGGCCGTGTGCTCTGGCCCCGTGGGGCTTGATTGAGAGAGGGGGACAGGATGGTCTCTTTCGAAGGGCGGTGGGCACCAGAGAAACCTCGAGGACACCCTCTCCCCCCATCCCTACCTTCCTTTGCCTCAGACACAACAGGCTGGGGCGTGAGCCCCCGTGGGGCTGGCTACCTGTTTGGCAGTGACGTGGTGGCCCAGTTTAATGCAGCCAACGACATTGACATGATCTGTCGCGCCCACCAACTGGTGATGGAAGGTTATAAGTGGCACTTCAATGAGACTGTGCTCACTGTGTGGTCGGCTCCCAACTACTGCTACCGGTGAGCTGCCTGGGCCAGGAGGAGGGGATGGGGGTGGGGGGCCCGGGCTGACCCACTACTCTCACACCACTGCCCTCCGCTTCTAGCTGTGGGAATGTGGCAGCCATCTTGGAGCTAGATGAGCATCTCCAGAAAGATTTCATCATCTTCGAGGCCGCGCCCCAAGAGACCCGGGGCATCCCCTCCAAGAAACCCGTGGCCGATTACTTCCTGTGATCCCTCCAGCCCCTCTGGCCCTCGGACCACTGTGACTCTGCCCTCTTCTCCAGACGGAGGCCGGGCGTTGGGGGGTTGTCTCGGCTCTGCTCTCCCCCCAGAGAGGGCACTTCGAGGGTGAGGACTTTCTCTGGAGACGCTTGGAGCTTCCGCTCCATGCTCCTCTCCTTTCTCCCCACTTGAACCATGATGTTTCCAATAATTTTTTGTTTTTCTTTTTTCCTTTTTTTTTTTTGTTTGTTTTTAGATAAAAAAATTTTGAGAGAAAGAAAAATTCTAATAAAAGGAGAAAAATGGTCTTTGGGTTTGTGTCAGACTCAATTGGTATTGAGCAGCGATGGCAGCCTTGGGGCCTGGGGTAGACCTGAGGACCTTGACTGCCCCAGAGCCTCCTGGTCTGCATCCAGTGACAGTGACTTCCGGGAAGGCTTCTGCCGTGCCAGGCAGAGGGCTGGGTTCTCAGAAGCAGCCTTATTTAATTCTCAAAACAGTGAGGGTCAGGACATTCGCGTTTCCCCACTTCCCTGAAGAGGAAACAGCACCAAAGCCGGTTGATTTACATGCACGAGGTCATGCAGCTGGAAACTGGCAAGTGTAAATTGGGGCTCGGGTCTCCCCACAAAACCTTTGCTCACCCAGCCCTGCCCAGGGCTAAACACCATTAGCCAATGTTTCCAGAGCACTGAGGTCTTTTGAGTTTTATTAACAAAAATACTCTGGTCCTGAGAACAAACTGGTGTGGGTTGTCCTGGGGCGAGGGGGTAGAACTTGCAGAGCCCAAGGCTGAGGCCCAGGAGGAGGGGGTGCTGGGCAGTGGCCCCATTTGGCCAGGCAGAGCCTCCCTCCATTCACACCGAGGTGAGAGCCTGGAAGGGGAAGCTGGCCCCAGCTGGACTCCCAGCAGCTTAGCCAGAGCTTTGAAGCCAGGGTGGGTGGGAGTGAAATCAAGGTGTGAAGTGGGGTGGGGGAGGCCCCCCCGGGCCGCCATTTGGTGTGGGGGATGGGGCCAGTGGAAGCGATGGGGCTGCAGGCCTGGGGGAAGGGCGGCGGAGGTCTGGGACCGAGGACAGGGAGGGAGGCAGAGGGGCCCAGCAAGAGCTCAGTACATAGGTTTGGAGCCCACGTCCAGGTAAGCCCCAGGGCCGGGGTAGGGAAGGGGGAAGGGGCCCCCCTGGAGGAAGTGCGAGGCGAAGGGGGCTGGGGGTGCAGCTGCTGGGTATCCTGAGCCCCCGGGCCCAGGCTGCAGCTCCAGGAACGCGGCCGAGTAGGGGGCCGGGCGCCCAGAGTCCGCAGCCTCAGGGAAGCTGGGGTTCCTGAAGTAAAAAGGAGGTGTCAGGACAGGACGCAGGGCTCCCTGACCTGAAACAGCCCAACTCTGCGCCCTCGTCCCACTCGCCTGGTTGGAAGGTGACTGGGAGCCCCGTGGAAAGCGGCAGGGTGCAGAAGGTAGGCTTCGGCACTGGAGCCGCCACACGGAGGAGCCGGGGCCTGGGCCGCTTCGCGGGGGGCTGGGGCCTGCTCGGGATCTGACTCACGGACGTCCCCCCCCAGTGTGGAATCACAGGGGCCCCCTGGTGCATCTGGGGAAGGCAGAAGAGAGAGGTCGGGCTAAGGAGGAACAGCGTCTGAGGACTGGCCCCCATCACTATTGAGACTACGCTCACCTCCACTCCCGTAGGTCTCTGTGGCCACTGGCTCTGGGCCCCTCAGTTTCCTCTTCACACGGGCATCTCGCTCCCTAGAGGACAGCGACAATGATGATGATGATGATGATGATAGTGATGATGATGATGATGATGGTAATAATGGCACTTACCAGGTGCCAGGCCTTTCACCCTCCCAGGGACCTTGTTAGGGAGGTGCCATTATTATACCCATTTTACAGATGAAGGAACTCAAGGCCAGAGAATTAAGGGACTAGAAAGGGCAAAGTATCTTCCACTTAAACCTTTCCAGTGGTTTCCTATTGCCTTCATTGCATTTGGGAAACTCCTTCCCACGCTAGAAGGCCAGGGCGTGGGCTGAGGCCACCTCCCCATCACTGGCTGCCTGGCAGCCATCCTCTGGAACCCTCTCGTCTGCCCCTGCTCACCTGTTCAGCTCATCCCTGGCTCAGTTCACGCTCTTGTCTCACGTCCTCAAGGAAATCCTCCGACTTCCCACGGCACTACACCACCACCCTCATAGCATCTGTCAACTGTTCTGCTGTATATTTGTTAGGGTGACCCTTTGATTAACGGCTGTCTCTTCTGCCTGACTGTACACCCCTTGAGGGCAAAGAACAGCTCGACTGAGAGAGCTCCACTCAGAACAGAAGCCAAAGTCCTAAATAAACCTTCACTGTCCAACAAAGCCTGGCTCCTCTTCGCCTCTCACTTGCCTCTTCGCCTCTTCCACTCCAGCCGCACCGCAGGTGTGCTCCTACCTCAGGGCCCTTGCCCATGCTGTTCCCACTTCTTGGCACGCTGTGCCTCAGATATCCACTTCCTTCAGGACTTTTTCCCCCCATACTTCCTTCAGGAGCTGGAACAGGCTTCTAATCTAATAAATACCCCACTCCAGTCTTTCCTGTCTTCCTTTCTTTCTTTCCTCTTCAGAACTTATCCCTAACACATTATATTTTATTTATTTCTCGTGTTTACTTGTCTACTCTGCCCACTAGAGTGTCAGTCCCAGAAGGGCAGGGGCTTCATTTCTTTTCTTCATGATGGATCTCCAGTGCCTGGAACTGTGCCCGGCACACAGCAGGTGCTAAGACAAGTATCTGTGGGATCATCGAGCGAATAAGTGTTTTTCCTTACTGTTGTGTTCCTGGCTTCCAGCACAGTGCCAGACACACAGTGGGCCGTCCATAGACGTTTGCTGAAGGAAGGAGTGAATGAATGAGCAATGCCCACCTCTTACAGTTTCTGCCATTCTCCCGGAAGCCCTTGGCAAAGGGATTGGCTGCGATCTTCAGTTGTGTGATCTGGGGACACACATTCGGAGTCAGAGCTCCCACGGCCTGGGTGGGGCCCACCACCCCCTCCAGCAGGGTCACTTACCCGCGGGTTCTGATAGGCTGTCACAGAGATGAATGTGGTCTCGGGGAAGCGGAAGGAGGCAACGCCCCCCCAGTGTTGGCTGCAAAGCTGGGCTGCCCGCACCAGGTGTATGCGGGGCTGGTACTTGTGCATGGAGTGCAAGATCAGCTGAGAGGGAAGAAACGAGATGACTCCCCGCCCGGGGTCCCACCCCCAACCCCCAGCCTGTCCCAGCCAGGGCCTCACATGGCCATGGGGGTCCAGCGTGCTGTTGGTGAGCTTGACACGATGGAAAGACACGGGCTGCCGCATCCAGTGGGCACCGGTGGCAGGAGAGTCAGGGTGAATGTAGACGCGGTCAGGCAGGCGGGGCTCGGCCTTGCCACTGGGCTCCCAGCGCCGGCCCTGCCAGCGGTAGCGAGCCCCGTCCACTGGAACCACATCCAGGAGAAACAGGTAGCGGGCCTCGGGGTCCAGCCCAGTGACTGATATTCGGCAAGCAGGGAACATGCGCCTGGACAGGGGAGGGGATGGGAGAGGCCTGGCGCGACCCGCCGGCCAGGGGTGGGCGCAGCCACCACCGGCGCTCACCCGGTTTCGTCAGAGAAACGTTGAGAGAGGTGGAATTAGAATCCAGAGGGCAGGGTCTTTGAGCCGGAAGTGACGGGACAGACAGGTGATCTGACCGGGGTCACACAGATTAGGAGCAGAGCCAGACTCTGGACTCCTAAGCCCTCAAACTCCATCTGCAGAAGCAGTGGTGACACGCTTCTGTCCCTAAAGTCTTGCCAAGAGCCTACTGCTCCCCACTCTGGTCTCCTCACCTAGTCTCCAGCACCACAGTCTACACTGCTGGACACACCTGCTTCAGGAAAACAGTGTCCTGCCTTCAGCGGGACCGAGGACTTACCACGCTCAGGCCCGAGCTCCTGGCTCACAGGCCACACGCCATGCCTCCAGGGCGACCCCAGACCTAGTCACATACTGACCCTGATCCTGGCCAGATTTCTCTGCATGCTGGTCACTGGCTGGCCCTTGACCCCAATCGTAGTCTGAACCCTGGCTCCAGTCACAGACTGACCCCTGATCTGGGCCACATATGAATTATACTATAACCCAGCCGGACTTTCTGACCCAGGCCCAGACTGACCTAGGACCCTTGCCGTAGGGTGGTCCTTAAACCAGCTACAGATTCCACAGACTGACCCTTGACCTTTGCCACAGAGTGACCCCTGATCCTGCCGTAGAGTAACCTGTGACCCAGGCCACAATCACACCCTGAACTTAGGGAGCGCTCTAGACCCTCTAGGAACCCCCAAACCTAGCCCCTTCACCAGGAACTCTGCCTTTCCCAAAAGACCCCCACCAGGAGCACACTGGGCCCTTTGACCCTGGCCCAGCCCCTCACCTCCCAGCTTTGGTGATGATCATCTCTGTTCCCACGGAATTGAACTCTTTCCACAGCTCCCGGTTCTCCAGGCTCAGGCTGACTCCAGGGAGCGAATGAAGGGCGTCTGGGGCTGGGGGGGCCGGCTCAGTGCCCAGGGCTGGGGGCAGCGGGGGCAGGGGTGGGGGAGCGGCCAAGGTGCAGGGAGCAGCCTCAATCCCGGAGAGGAAGCAATCCAATTTGGGAGTGTCCAGATCTGGAGATGGGGGAGGAATGAGAGCCAGCAGAGGGCCACAGCCCCCCACGGCCTCTACACCGGAGCTGGCCCCCATGCTCACCAGGGTAGCGGTAGCCCTCTGCCAGAGCAGGCGGGAAGCTGGAATCTGCTCCCGGCTGGGGGGGCCCAAGGCGGTAGCCTGTCCCCAGGGAGGGGTACAACTCTCGTGGATGGTACATGGAGTAGTCCTGTCTGGCCTCAGGTCACGCTGCCTAGAGTCCCCGGGTGCTGAGAGATGCCCCCTTTATAGCTCACAGCTCAGCCCCTTCCAGACCCGGGATCACAGCCCCTCCCCTATTTGGGGCCCTGGAGTTGGGCTGGGTGGAGACCCCTGGGGCCTGGAAGGGGTCCAAGAGGGGGCCGGATACCTGGGTACCCTCCCCTTCTCTCCCCCCACCCCAGGCTTCATTAGCCCCGACCCCCTGCCCCCTCATTACATAATTAACTCCTCGGCCTGATTGATCCCCGGGGCTCGACAGGGACGCAGTTTGGCGCTTCCGGCCAGCTGGTCCCCGTTCCCACGGGGGGAGCCCCGGCTAGGGATAAGCTACTGAGGGGCGGGGCCTGGACCCTGGGATGGAGTCCATAGAGTCCCGGGGCAGACCTTGGCGCCCCACACTTTTCTAGCAGGTGACCCCCCCCCCCATCCCCCTTCACTTGGAGGCCAGAGCTTGGAGGGGATGAAGCATGACCTGAGGGAAACAGCAGGGCTGGAGGGACGCGGCCTGAGCTTATTGTCACGCGGGGCACTGGGGACCTCGAGGACTCCGCAGCCGAGGCCTGAACCCTGTAGTCCTTCCTGCTTCCCATTCTGAAAAACCTCCACCCTCCGCCGAGTCTCCGAGGTGCCGAAGCACCCACCGCTCGACAGCCACTGACGGCTGGCGCCTGGGTTTCCCAGAAGGTCCCGCGCTGGGGAACCCTCGGAACTACGCTTCCCAGCAGGCGCAGCGCCGAGACTCGGTGCGGAGGAGACGGACGGACGCGGCTGGGGCCGCTGGAAGTTGTAGTGGCGGCGAGAGGGGCGGTGAAGCCGGCTGCGCGGTTGCCTCCCAGGAGAGCTCGCCCCTAGGCGGCGGCAAAACGCTAAAGCTGAGAAGGCGCAGATCAGCCGAGGTCAAGGCCTAGGGAGCCAGAGTGGGCTCGGGAATCTGCACGGACAGTGAGATCGGTCCCGGGTCTCAGATGGCTGAGTCTCCGGAGGGCAGACTCCCAGCTTTGACCGCAGTGCCTACTCCATGCCTTGTGGGGGCCCAGAAAAGAACAGGTCGACGGAGGAAGGAATCTGCATTTGAGTCCCCCTTTCCCGGATTCCACGTGAGCCTGGGGCTGTCTCCACTCCATTGTTTTATTATGTACAAACGCTACAGAACAAGGGGAGCAGACACGCGTGGGGTAAAAGGGGCCCGGTGGGAGAAGTTCACAGGGCAGACGGTGCACTGGGGCCAGGAGAGCAGCACACAGGCCATATCTATAGGGCAGGCGGGGCAGGAAGGGGTTAAAAACGAGATCCAAGCCAGCCAGATCGCAGGGAAGTGCGGGGGTGTCGTCCTCCTTCTGAGCTCCCCCCAAGGTCACAGTGCATGCAATAAAATATATGTACAGGAGCTGGATCCGTCCTCTGCGGGAGCCCTGAGGGTCCAGAGCTCCCTTCTGGTGGAGGGAAGCCAGTGGCGCCCCCTGGCGGTCAGGCCGGGCTCGAGCCACATGCGGCAGGAGCAGGGGTCAGTCCCAGCCGTTGTCTTTGATCATGTGGTTGAGTTCAATGATGTACTTCCCCTCTTTGTACTTCTGGCTGCTCTCGAAGGCCTGTTCCTGAAAAGAGGGGAGAGGACGGCATCTCTGGAGCAAGGGCTTTACCAAAAGGGATCGGGTTGGGGAATAGATATGACTGGCCCCATTTTACATATAAGGAAACTGTCATGCAGAGAAGCCAAACCACCTGCCCACAAGACACACAGCTGGTAAATGACGGAGCCAGGTTTCTCACTAATGGGACAGACAGAGCTCTCTGAATCACCGGTACTTTTTAAGTACTAATGTTGGCTCCAACAGAGAGGATATGGAAGTTTCTAAAAGATCCGGGGATTACAAACTGGTAGCCTGAAGGGCAATTTTGGCCTACGCAGGTGTTTTATTTGGCCATCAGAGAGTTTAGTAAAAATAACTTAAAAATACTAGGATATAGGCAGGCCATGCTTACTCCAGTTTGCTACAGACCCTCCTCCCCCACTACCCCAGATCTATGGTGCCTCTTTTGCAGACCCACAGTATGCGCTTGGCCCTGCAAACCCTTGAGTTTTTGACATCTGGATTAGGCCATCTCTTTATTTTACAGAGGTCCAGAGAGGCCGAGCCACCTGTCCGGGGACACAAAGCACAAATCTGTGGCAAGGCCAGGGGTGAACTCACATGAGGGCGGGATGCCTGCCTCTGCTGGGGGCATCCACCTCTCAGAGGCACCAAAACTCCAAGTGAAGCCTGAGGAACCAACCATGTCCCCTACAGTTTCCCAAGAGCATCTTTTTTTGCTGCATCTAATCTGATCCCCATGACAATTTTGGGTGCCAGGTGGTGGCTTCATCCTCCACAGCCAGATAAGGAAATGAGACTCAGGTAGTGAAATCAGACCCCGGATAGCAGCTGTGGCCATGAGGGCAGTGAAAAGGAAGCTCATGGACCCAAGTTCCATGTCACTGTGGGGTCTGGGGCAACTTCTCTGAACCTCTGAATGACAATGGAAGCCGGTGGCCGAGGATCTGGAGTTAAAAACAGACAACAAAACACGCAACCAGGACTCTGGTACCTGTTCTGTTCCTTACCCGTGGTGTGACCTTGGGAAAGTTACCTACCATCTCTGGGCCTTCCTTTCTTCTGTAAAGTGGAGATAATTACAGACTCTACCCACAGGATTGTTGTAACAATGAAATGAGATAACATATGCCAAGCACATAACAGTGCGTGGCACGTAAGCATTCAATAAATGGTCATTCTGCTGATCGCCTCATCTCTAAAATGGGACGCATGTGCACGTGAGGGATGGGGGGAGAGAAAAATTCTAAAAGCCCTTGCAAGATGTGACAGAAGAGGGCATGGTCAGGGGATGAAAAGACAGTCTGACTTGAGTGAGCTGGGCCTGTACACTCCGGAAGGTTACCAGATGACTGCTTGTGAGGAGGAGGTGAAGTGAGGTTGGGTCAAAGGCTTGCCTGGGGTCAGGGGTCACGGACTCACATATTTCCAGCCCAAAGTCGTCTTGCAGTTCTCGCAGTGGATGTCAGCCACAGCATGGAGGCCTGTCAGCAGTACCCGTTCCTCGGCTGGCCCGCAGCCCACGTTCACCCTGCAGGGACATGGGGGCAGTCCCAGGGAAGGTCCCGCCATCACAAAGCCCCCCGCTAGCTTGTATCCAACTGTGTCTGTTCTTAGCATCCAAGAGAAGGGCGATCACATCAGCTTCCAACCTGAGTCAGGGGACTCTGGGAGTCTCAGCACGATGCCAGGGGTCACAGGTCACAACAGAGGTCAGGGAAAGAAAGAAGGGGGACCAAATACTCACACAGAGTTGAAGAGGTAGGCACGCCCCTGACTGCCCTGGAAGGACTAAAGGGTGGAGGGAGAAAGGAAGGGAGTCAGGGCCATTGGTGGGAGAGCTGCCAGGTAGCCCCTCTCGCCTCCAACTGGGACCTGGTTACCTTGGAGATGAGGTCGTCGTGGTTGGCCAGGTGAGCGCGGCAGTGGGCACAGCTATACCTCCGGTGACAATCATCCAAGTAGGCCTGAAACGTCTTGGGCTTTGAAATACGCACCATGGCGGGGGCCGGGGGCAGTGGCCCCACCCGGGGAGCGGCCCACGGGGAGCAGAGGGAGCCCAGTGCCTGCCGGGGAGGAAGTGGGCTGTCAGGACCAGGGCCACACATACGCGGGCACACCCAGGGCCATGGGGACTCTCTCCGTCACACTTGGCTGCTGTCTCCTCTCCCCAGAGGCAGCAGCTTCTCCAGGGGCCGGAACCGGCTCAGTTTTGACTCACTGAGGAGGCCTCAAGTTGCATCACGGGGAAACTGAGGCTTGGAGAAGCCTGAGGTGAGTCACGCATCTAATTCCGGCCTCACCCCTGCGGACCTGGCAGTTGAAGCTGGAGGAAGGGGCTCTGGCTTGGATGAGCTGTCAGTTCTCATTTAGGGGGAGTATGGAGGGGTTAGGAGCTGGAGGGTCCTTAGGACCTCACCTGAACTGCCAAGGGCGGGGCGGGGCGGGGCGGGGTGGGGGTTTAGCAGCTCCACTTGAGGTACAAGGGAGTTCACCTGGGGAGAGGGTCCCTCACCTGGAAGAGGCAGAGGCCCTCACTGAAGGTGGAGGGTCACCTAGGAGGGGAGGGGCTCTTACCTGGGGCGGGGGGGGTGGGGGGCGCAGAGGCCCTGTCTATGCCGAGGGGCTCTTACCTGCATCGCGGAGCCTTACCTGAGACCCCGGGGCTCACCTGGGGCGCGGGGGTGGGGGGCGGACGCCGGGGGAAGGGGGCAGTCCTCGCTGGCGGGGCGGGGGCTCGGGGCGACGCGCAGCCCTGACGATGCGGGCCTCACCTCGCCTGGGCGCGCGGGGGCCCGGTCCGCCGAGGTGGCCTGGCCTGGGAGTGGGGGGCGCTCCTGGTGGGCGCCGTCCCCCCCGGCCCGGGTTCGCAGCCGCCGCGACTTGTTTACACCGAGACCAGCTGCTGCCGCCGCTGCGGCGGGAGGGGGAGGGGGCCGGCCTCTGGTCCCGGCGGCCGCCGTGGCCAATCGGCGCGCCGCATGCAAATGAGGGGGCGCGTCACACCGCGGCCAGCGCAGGCCTCGGCTGCCCTTCCCCCTGCTCCGGGCTCCGGCCGGCCCGGAAATGCGGCTGCGGCCCGCAAGCCAGCCAGACAGCCCCGCGGCCCGGGTCTCGTCGCCCTTCTGGCCTCCCGCGGTCCTTGAAGGGGCGAGGATCTGCGGTGCCAGACCTGGCTCGGGGTCAGGTGTCTGGACGCACGTCCCCGGGGAGATAATAGCCATAATTATCTGCATTTAACCACCCGGTGCCCCACTCTCTTAATCCCCGCAGCAATCCTATGAGGCAGCTTTTGTTCCCCATTTTACAGGGAACAGAGGTCAAAGAGGTCTAGCTACGCTCCCGAGGTTATCCAGCCGGGAAGAGGCAAAGTTGGAATGCTCACTTTGGTCCGATTCCACCGTCTTTGCCATAGCACCCGGGACAGGCTCTTGGAACGGAAGAGCTAACGGTGCCCGTCCGTCTGTGTTAGATCTCTGGGAGCCGGAGCCTGGGAACAAGCCAGTTCCTACTGCTGAGCATCACCTCTTCCAGGCAGCCTTCTCTGATGCCTCTGCCTCTGCAGGCTGAGTTAGGTGTCTGCTGTGGGCTTCTCACGTGACTCTGAACGGGAAAATGTGTGCGTCTGCCCTAGGAGACTTGTCTTGTTCCCTGCAGTGGCCCCAGTACGTAGCCTGGCCTAGAGTAGTCAACAAAGGTTTGTGAAACATGTGATTCGTTCAATGCATAAGGTTCTAGGGTTGGAGAGGGTTGAGGAGTTTGGGGAACTTCTGGAATAGATCTGGAAGTGAAGGTTGGAAAGGCTGAAGCAGCAGATGAGCAAACCCTAAACTCAGCCTCTGAGGCCATGTCCACCATCTGCGGTGCCATGAGCAGATGAAGTCCCTTGTCCTGTGCCTGTGTCTTAAGGCTCTTCGTAGCCTCAAGAGAATGGAACCTGTGGCCCTGAAGGGGCAGGAGCCTTGCTCCTTCCTGCAAGGGACATTCCTGAGGAGAGTGGAGGCCAGGTTGGCACAAGGTGTGGCATTACCTCGGCCTGGAATGTGGTGGAACCAGTGGGTCAAGGTGGTTAGGGCCCCAGACTCTGGCCCTAGGCTGGCCTCTTCTGCCCTAAGTTGCCCTCTGCAGTCTGCTAGGACCTCCTCCCACCCATGCCCCCCAAACACCACCACATGACTGAAAAGAAAATATTTATTGAAGAAGAGAAATAGAGGAGAGGGTGAGGGCCTCCGGGCTGTTAGGACGCCTGGGCAGCTCCTCCATGGTTGTCCAGGTAGCGCCTCAGGGCTGTGGGGTAATCTGTCATGACGCCACTGGCCCCCAGGCCATAGGCCACTTCAAAATCCGACTCTTCATTAAGGCACCAAAAGACCACCTGCGTGGGGAGGGAGGGGCTCATAGTTTCAAACAACTTTACCTGGAGTTTCCCCTTGAATCCAGATGGTGGGAGCTCTCCTCCTCTGCGGAGACCTCCCAGCAGTGGGATGCTGGAGTGGATTGTTAGTCTGGATTTTTTTGCAAACTGGTTATTAAACACAGCCATTATTAAATATTAAATTATATAAACGTGTAATTCAATAAATTACTTTAAAAACGAAGGTAATAAATACTCAAAACTCATCACTTCCTAATGATTTTACTACATTTTACTGTTACCTACGCTCTGGCGGTTGTTCGCATCTGCTGAATGTGTAAGGTGGAAATACTACCCAACTCTGTGCTCAGTGACTTCATGTTGGTGGCCTGAAATCGGACAAGGTGAGAGGATGCACACCCAGGGAAATAAATCGTCTATTGCTCAAATCAGAGCATTTTGTTCCCCCTCCCCTGGAAAGCCGGCTGTGAGGTCTCCAGGCCTGCCCGAATCTGCTGCCGCTCTGTGTCTGTCCTGCCTCCTGAATCCTCTCTCGTGGGCATGGCGGTAGGTAGAGATGGTGTCTGTACCCTGGGCAAGTCACTGGACCTTTCGGTTTCTTTTTTTTTTTTTTTTTAATTTTTTTTCCCCACGTTTATTTATTTTTGGGACAGAGAGAGACAGAGCATGAACGGGGGAGGGGCAGAGAGAGAGGGAGACACAGAATCGGAAACAGGCTCCAGGCTCTGAGCCATCAGCCCAGAGCCCGACGCGGGGCTCGAACTCACGGACCGTGAGATCGTGACCTGGCTGAAGTCGGACGCTTAACCGACTGCGCCACCCAGGCGCCCCAGGACCTTTCGGTTTCTTAAAGTGACAAATGGGAACGATGGGCCAACCTCCAGAGTTGTGGTGAAGGCCCACGGAGTGGAGGCGCTGTGGAGGTGCAAATCTGAAAGAGGCGCGTCCTCCCCATGCCTCACTCACCCCCACCTCCGGGCTGTGGAGTGCTGCTGGCCCGTCAGCCAGCTGGTCCACCCATCCCACTGCTGACGCCTCAGCCCAGGACCAGTCAGCGCCTCCTAAGATTCTCTGCTCCTACCCTGGCGCCCGTGATCGCTTCTCCACATCGGTGGCCAGAGTGACCCTTAATCCCAGACTCCACTGGATCAGGTCTCTGCCCTGCTTCAGGCCCTCCAAAGCTTCCCGTCCTCCAGGCTGAAGTCCAGGTTCCTTACTGAGGTTGACAGGCCGCCTCCTCCAGCTCCCCTCGCCACACACCGCGGCCTGGTGGAACCTCTCTCAGCTCCTCCTCCTGCCGTGGCCTCTTGCTCCCCGCAGCTTTCCCACAGGCTGAGCCTGCCTGAGATGCTCTCCTTTCCCCCTCCGTGCGAGCCAGCTCCTCATTTCTTCCAGAGGGCCTCCTGTGACCCCACAGACCACAGTGCTGTTTCCTTTCTGTCCACTTGGTGCCTGTGAGTGCCCGTTTCCTTCCTCTGCCCCTGATTTGACTCCCTGCTCCATCCCTGGTACCACAGTGCCTGGAATGTAGTCCATTCTCAACAAAGGTTTGCTAATTAAATGATCAAAGTGGATGCTCAGGGGAGGGGACGGCCGGTTTTCTTCCCCAGCCCACTCACCCCCTCCTCAGGAATCAGGACAGTAGGTTCAATGCAGCATCATGGCGATAATGGCTACACTTGTCAAGCCATTACTAAGTACCAGTTAAATGTACCATCACCCCCATTTCACAAATCAAGAGACTGAGACTCCGAAGGTGACCTGCCCAGGGGACCCAGTTAATCGGTAGCAGAGCTGTTCGCTGGAACGCTGTGCTAGGCCCACACTGTGAATCACCCACTTGCTGAGGGCGTGGAGGTCAAGCCTCACCTGCACTCCTCGCTGCTCCAGGTGGTGGATTAGACTTTTCCTCATGATTAACCTAGTGGGGAGAGGGTGGCAAAGGCCACGATGAGAGGGGACTAAGAAGGGCAGTGGCAGGTCTCCAGGGGGACACGCCATCCAGCATCCTCACCCCCTCACCATTTGGAAATCACAGCTGCCAGCTGGTTCAGCCCAGAGCAGGAAAATGGGAAGTAGGTCCTGCAGAGAGGTGGAATCATGATCAGCCCCCTGCGTCTCACTCTGTCACAGGAGTGGGGTGGTAGTGACCCCTGACCGGTGTTACCCTGGCGCCTCTAGAAGCCCATATGAAAAAGTCACCTGTTGTTTAGTGAGATTCTTCTATGTGCACATCTGTGCCTCCATACTTTGAGAGTGTGCCCTCCCTCGCCGTTGTACAGAGGAGGAAACTCAGTTTTGGAGAGCTAAAGTGACTTGCCCAAGGTGTCGCAGCAAATCTGTGGTGGGGTCAGGGCCAAGACCAGAACCCAGCTTGATTCTCAAGCTAGATGCACAATCTAAAGGTCCCCTGGTTGGGCCCGACCAGCTTCTTGTGACCAGACAACACTCCAGTGAGTCGGCTACTTGCCCATGATTGGCCCGCTTCAGGGATGACTTTAGAGGCCCTTTACAATGTCCCAGAGCACAGGTTTTGGGGTCAGACCCAGACAAACCCAGGCCCTGCGCTTCTAGCTGTGTGGCCTTGAGCAAATTACAGAACCTCTCTGAGCCTCAGATTCTCCATGGGTACTGAGGGGGCGGTGTCATGATTCTAGTACCTTCTGGGTTGCCACAGATAAAGCTCTAACCAACCAAAGGATGTGAAAACACTTTGCAAACACTGTATGAGAAGGTCTGTACACAAAGTTCGGTAGTCTAATGATGTCTTTGTAGCAAGAGGTTGTGGGGGCTGGCTGAGAGCTTCCCTCAGGATAACATAGGGGAGAAGGAAGCCTAGGAGCTGCCACAGAGTTCTCAGAAAGGGAAGGGAGGGGCCAGGCTTCAGAGCTGGTGAAGTATCCAAATTTCTGATACTTTACCCAGCTGTTACTTTGTTAATCCCACTCTCCCAGCAGGAAAAAACTTGCTTTTCCTTTTGAGAATCAGAGAATACTATAATTGATTGATATCTGTCTCCCAGCCAGACTATAAGCTCACCGAGGGCCTTACTCCACTCACACTGGGTTTATTTACTAGTGTCACTGTGCCCAGAACAGAGGAGACATTCAATAAACATTTGTTGGATGAAATGGATGAATACATGAATACTCTGTCCTCAAACCCATCCACATCAACACACATTTGCATAGAATTTGAAAGGGTTCCAGGAGGAAGCCTCCTGGCTCCTCAGTATTCATGAATGCTCCTGAAAATCCTTCTCTTCAGGGGACCCTGGGGGGATCCTTGAGGGTGGCCAGGGAGCTGGGGACCCCATGTAGTGGGGCTTGAAGTGGGGGGAGTTTATTTGAGGACAAAAGCATCTGGGGGCCTGGGGGAGGATGTAGAAGGCAGGCAGGGACCTTGCAGGTACCTATTGATGATGGTGGGCAGGAAGCAGAAGAAAAACCTCTCCGGGATGGACGCAAAGGGCAGCAACCCCAGGTAATAGAGCAGTAACAACCAGAGAGCTCGGCCGATGGTGAAGGAGAACGGCATCTCGGGGTTCTGGGAGGCAAGGGGAAGGGAGAAGAGGGTCAGTCTGCTCCCAGGAAAGCAGAAAGAGGACTTGGGCTGCAGGGAAAACAGCGCTGGACATTCAGGAAGGTCCACCACCTGCGGGATCGGAGCTGTATGTCGGCCCAGCGTTCAGGCCTGACCGCACCCTCTGGGTCTCCAGCAGCAATGCCTGTGCTCCCCCTGTCCCCACCCCTCTCCTCTCGGCATCCTACCCTTTGAGACTCTGCTCAGGGCTGGTTCCTCCACAACACCCCACACCTGTCCAGCCTAGGCCCCTGGAGCCTCCAGCGCCTGGGAGAAGGGGCCGCTGGAGCAGGGAGGGAGCAGGGACTCACAGCAGCCCTGCACTTCTTCATGACCGAGCTCTTCTCCGTGGCCCAGACGGTGATTTCATTTCGGTCAAAGTGCCTCACCAGGCCTGCTATCTGGGAGGAGGAGAAGGAAGAGGTGAAGGGGAGTCCGGCCTCTCTCCAGCCCCAGGTCCCTTCCCACCCCAGCCCTGCAGCAGCACCACCTTGTTAATGAGGTCTTCGTTTTCCTCTTTGATCTCCACGCTCATGGGCATCCGAGGGAACCTCTGGAACACGTCCTCCAGACTCACCATGTGCCGGTCCGACCCGTGTGCAAAGCGACCTGGGTGGGTTGTGGCAAGAGGGATCAGAGGGGGATGGGCGGGGTGGGAGCCCAGGGGGAGGGGGACCAGTCCCAGAGGAGAAGGGAGGGCAGGAGGTTGAGGCCAGGACCCCACTCGTGAGGTCACACTCTCACCTGGTGAGAAGTAGACCTCCAGCTCCTCCTTGTAGAGGGGCAGCTCCTGGGGAGAAGAGGGAGCACGTCACCAGGGGGCACGCGTGGAGGCACCGTGGCTCTCTGGGTAGAGTCGGGGGGGGGGGGCTGGGGCAAGGCCCACCTCAAAGTCCAGGCTGCTCACGTCCCTATTCACGCCTGACTGGCGGGACAGGTTCTTGTCGTGAGATACCACCACCACGCCATCTCGTGTCAACTGGCAGTCAAGCTCCAGGAAGTCTGATCGCTGGGCCAGGGAGCTGTGGGAGTGAAGGTCAGTGCGGAGAGGCCCGGGGGAAGGAACAGGACAAACCACAGGACAGCGGGGAGGCTTAGGGGAGCGTGGGCCAGAGTTCACGGCAGGATGGGCAGGCTGTGCACTGCACACCTCCAGAGGGCCCCGGTCACTCAGACTAGGAAGTGAGTGGCGCCTCCTGGTGTCTCGCAGCTCACAGCTGGCAGGTGCACTCACTTCTCCATGGCCTCCATGGTGTTCTCCAGTAGTTCCCCAGATCCTGTGTGGGGCAGCTGGGTGGGTCCCAGGAGCCTGGCCTCCCTCCTCTCCCCTCACCCCTGCCTCTTCTTCCCCCTTCCACGTCCTTCCCTGCCGTCCTGCTCTCCTACCTCAGGCTCTGCCCTCTTCCTGACAGCCCGCTGCTTGGACCTCCCCCACTGCCGTCCACCCTTGCTGGCACCTTGCTGTCCTTACTCCACCCTCAGCGGTCACCATCACCATCCTCCCGCCCAACCGCCGCCCAGCGTACCTGCTCGGTGGGCCCCCAGGCGTGGCAGGAAGACTGGAGCCCAGGGTGTGTGCAGCAGGCGAGGCCGGCGCAGGAAGAAGATGGACAGCATGGCATAGCTGCCCAGGGCGGGCAGGGCGTAGGAGAGCAGAGAGCTCATGGTCACGCTGCCTCTCTGGGCTCCCGCTGCCACACACTCGGCTGCTCCTGATGGACTGTGCTGCCTCTGCTGATTGCCTGGCCAGCGTAGGCTGGCTCCACCGCTGGCAGCCACCACACCCCTGGGACCTGCTGAGCCGGCTCTTGGCCTGGGGCCAGGCTGCAGGGCTCAGCCGGGGAGGGGGTACAGGCAGGAGAGGTGCCCGGCAGCTCTGGCTCTCACGCCTCTAGATCCTCCACGGACCCCAGCACCCCTCTCTCCTCGGCCATGCTGGGGAAACAACCCCCACCCCCACCCCAAGCGCGGGGTCTGCTACAACCTTCCCCCCGCCCATGGGTGCTGGTGGCCGGGGTATACAGCACACCACCCCTTGCCACTTCCAGAGAATCCAGGGGTGTGTAGGATGTCCCTGAGTCACCCCCGAATCACCCCAGCCAGCGAGATGGGAAGCCATTTGGGAGGGGAGAGGACAGTGACTAAGGGGAAAATTGACCCCACTCTGTCCAGGAGTCTGGCGCTCCTTACACTCCCATCTTCAACCCTGGCCACCCGGGGAGCCAAGGAGCACCAGGACTGGGGAAAGCCACCCTGCTGGGAAGGGGCTGGGCAGGCGAGTCAGTCCTCAAAGTAATGGTTAGGGTAGGGCATCGGCGGATACAGACAGAGCCAGGGCCATCATATACACGTTTCTATCTTTATATATTAGATACAGGCACAGGGGTGGGCAGGGGCACCAGGCTCTCCTCGTGCCCCCAGCCCCACTTCTGTTCGCCCACACACACAGGCAGCAGGGGGTGTTAGATGTGGCAGCTTTGGGGGAGGGGCTTTCAGCCTGGGCCCTGCTCCTCAGGGATACTAGCCCTTGAGCCTCAGGAATATTCCTTCGGGGAAAATGGGGCGGGGTTTTAGTGGGTCAGGGCTTGCCCTGAGTCCCTTACTCAGCGTCCCCCATCCCCTCACTGCCCTTCAGGAGGTCCTGGGACAGCCAGAGCCCTTCCATTCCAGAACTACCAGAGACTGGGATAGCCGGGGTAGACAAAGGCAAGCTGCAGAGGGTAGTTTGCGTGGGGGGCCACCTAAGCCCCTCAGGTCCTGGGAGGGACAGGGGGGTGGGGCAGAGGGAACCTTGGCCTGCCTGAAGCAGGAGGCCAGAGCAAAATCAGGGAAGGTGGCCAGGCCCGCCCTCCGCCCTGACCCGGTCTGCCGGGGGGGTCTGGGCGGGGCACAGTGTCCATTTTCTAACAGTCCAGCAGGGGAGGGGCAGGCAGGAGGCAGGGCCTAAACAGAAAGGCAGGCAGGAAAGGAGCCATTAGCACCCACCAGATGACCTGCCAGAGCCCTGACCTCAAGTCCCCTCATTTGTTCCTCACGGCTGACTGGGATGTGTCTTGTTTTCCTTGACCGCGAATGAGGATAACATCGGTGCCTATCTCAAGGGACAGCCGGAGGGCTGAATGCGTTAATACACATAAGCCTCTCGGACCAATGATTAGTGCCCTATGTTTGCTCTCGTCATCAGGACTCTCCCCAGGAAACTGAGGCACCGACAGGTGAGGTATCTTGCACAACATCACACAGCTCTTACTAAGGGGCAGGGCTGGAATTTGAGCCCAGGTGTGTGTGCCTTCCTTCCATCAAGCTGCGGCTGGCGGGAAAGGTGGAAAGGAGACTCGAGGAAGGAGCCCTGCGTGGGTGGGTGTGCAAACCGCTGACCCGGGCACCAGGTGTGAGGAAGCCTGGCATCTGGGTCAGGCCGGGTGCTGGCTCCTCCCAAAGCAATTACTGCCCCACCTGCCTCTCTGCCCATACCGGGAGAGCCGAACTCTGGCTGTCCCTCAGATGGGAGAGAGGGGCTGAGGTCCCTGAGGGGGCTGGAGGGTGCAGGGTGTTGCCCGGGGGGGAGACTTTGGGACTAGGGGAAAGGAAGATGGATGTAAAGAACCTGTGGCCCCCAGGTCTGTGGCCCGGGCAGGCTCTAGCCTTTCTGTGGCCACCATGCACACGCCTCATTGGCGTGAACAAGCTTGTGACTATACGGAGGCGTGCCGGGAGCACTGGCGTAGGCTGAATCTGTGCGTGGGCTGTGGGGAGCACTCACCAGGCCTCAGACTGCAGAGGTGTCTGTCCAGTTTAGGGGGCCTCCAGTGCCCCAGGCTGGAAGCGGGCTGTCTCCTGGAAGATGAGCTCCTTCAGCCGCTCCTTGGGTAGATCATCCAGCTCCATGTCGAAGGTGAAAGGCTCCTCGGCCACTGGCTGGGGTAGTAAAGAAGTCAGGCTCAGGCCGGGTACTGAGGGTCGCCTACCCATCCATCTACCCACCAGCCCTGTTGCTGGTGGCTGGCCCACCTCATCCGTTGGGTCGTAGTACTGCTCCAGGTAGGGGTGAGCCAGTGCTTCCTCCACTGTGATCCGTTTGTTGGGGTTAAAGGTCAACATCCGGTCTAGCAGATCAAGGGCTAGGTAAGGGCAAGAGTCAGGGGTCAAAAGGGAGGCTGGAAGAGTTCCCAGAAGCATTGCTTTGCTTCTCATGCCCAGGTTTCTGACTACTCAGCCAGGGGCTTGGCTCATGTTCCCTCCTCTGCACTGTGTGTTTACCCCATACCGACCCCCATGTCTCTCTCACCTTTGGCATCTGACTTGGGAAAAAGCTTGGCCCAGGCCACCTTGGTCTTGGAGGGCAGAGACTGTAGGTAGTTTCGGGCCTTCATGTTGATGATACAATTCAAGTCCTCCTGGGATGGGGAGCCCAGGATCCCTGTGGGTAAGGCAGGTGCCTTTTTGAGAGTTCTCCTCTCTCTTCTGGGAACAGAAACTAGAGAAACTAGAGTCCCCACCATCGAGCTCTAGGCCCTGACAGTTAATCTCTCAGCCAATACTATGGTGATGAAGGGCAAGGGATCTGGATTTGGGCAGTCGTTATGTTCAAATCTGATGTTAGCACTTCCTAAGTGTGGGCTGTAGCCTTGCTTTTCCCATCTATCGAATGGGGATAGTACCTGTATCTCATCGAAATACTGTGAGATGCTGTAGGGGCTCCACATGCGGTGGTACCTGGACTATAAAGAAATCTCACCTCCCACTAATCTCCCCCCACCCCCACTCAGCTGGCCAGGCCCCCCTCACCCAGAATGTGGTTGAGCTGGTCCAGGTAGTGCTTGCCAGGGAAGATGGGCCTGTTGGAGAGCATCTCAGCCAGAATGCAGCCCACAGACCAGATGTCGATGGACTTGGTGTAGCCCTGGGGAGGAGGAGAAAGTAGTGGGCTCCTAGGCCAGCTTCAGCAGGGCCCTGCTATTTGGGCCAAGCCACGACTCCAGTCTAGACTTAATACCAGCCACGGAGGCAGAGGGCACAGGCCTCTTTCCAGAGCCTAAGCTCAGCCTCTTTCCAGAGCCTAAGCACCAGAGTCATGTGACTAGGCCTGGGGGCAGACTTCCTGTATCTAGGGGTCATGCCTGGCTCAGAGGTGGCTCTGGAGCTCTCTGGAACCTGGTCCCTTTCCCTCAGGCATGGGTGGCCCCTTTACCTTGGAGTTAAGCATGATTTCTGGAGCCCGGTACCAGCGTGTGGCCACATATTCTGTCAGGAAGCCAGTATGGTCATGCTCAGGATCGGCAATCCGGGCCAGGCCAAAATCACAGATCTGGAAGCCAACCCAGGCTGCTAAGCTCGGTGCCTAAGGCCTCCAAGGCCCAAGAGGTCACCTCACCACGCCTCTGCCCACAATGTTCCCTTTGCTTGCGATGTTCTACTCAAGCGGGCCGGAATGGCCGCCTGGAAGCCCCAGACCCATGGGAAGAAGGGACAGGTACCTAATCCTCTGACCTTAAGGTCGCAGGTGGTGTTGATGAGCAGGTTAGAGGGCTTTAAATCCCGGTGGAGCACGTTGGCTGAGTGGATATACTTGAGGCCCCGCAGGATCTGGTAGAGGAAGTAGCAAATGTGGTCGTTGCTCAGCTGCTGGCTTTTGAGCAACTTGTACAGGTCTGTCTCCATCAGGTCCTGCACAATGTAGCTGAAGATGGCACCGGAGACCCCCCACGTGGGGGCAGCAGGAGATATTTGGTTAAGAAGAACAGGCTCTAGTGACTAGGCTCTACGTCCCCTTCCAGCTAGGACTCGAAAGATCTGCCAGCCCTTATCACGAGCTGGACAAGGCCCAGACTCAGCAGTTGGGCTCGGGCCCCCTGCCGCATCTCAGCTGGGAGCGCTGAGCAGAAGTACTTCAATTCTGTAGCCTCAGTTTCCCTCCTGGGAAAACGGGGATAATAAACTGCAGGAGGCGGGAGAGCTTCACAGTCAAGAGCAATGCTCTGGAGTTGTCCCGCCGGTGTCTGAAACCCCCACGCCACTGCTCATTGGCCTTATGACCTCAACCTGGCTGCACCTCTAATTCCCTATCTGTAAAGTAGGGGAAAGAACGGTTCTTCAGAGAGTAGTTATGAAGATTCAGTGAGATGACCCTCAGGACTGTCTTTTAGAATCAGCCTCAAAAGGGCCTTCTGAAAACATGTGGATCAATCCTGCTGTTTGAAGAGACAAAGAGGCCCAGCAAGATGCAGTGCCTGATTTAAGGTCACACAGCAAGCTGGGGGTGACTGTGGAGGTTTCCTGCCCACAGCTTGTGGTGGGGGCTGCAGACAGTGCAGCGCAAATCCCCACATTTGAGTGGGGAACTGGGACTAACCGGGGGTGGGTTGGGTGGGGAGAGGTGATGGGTGCTACAAGCTGCTAACAACAGAGCCTGGCAGGAAGTGGACAGCGAGCTAGGAAAGCAATGTGGGGGTGGGGGGAAGGGCAACAAAGGCAAGGCTGTCCCTCCCTGGGCAAAGTGCAAGTCCACAGGTGACTGGGGTGAGGCTCTGAGCAGGAAGTCCCAGAGAAAGAAGGACAGTTCTCATCTGGGGGAGGGTAGGAGGCAGCAAGGGTAGCACTTGATTTTAGGCTTTCTGAGGCCCAGTTTCCTCATCTTTGAAATGGAGCTGATGACCCATCTCAGACAGCAGTTGGGAGGTAGAACAAGAAATGTCAAAGTACTGGGCATGCACTGCACTTGACTCATAGTAGGCCCTCAAAAAAGGGGCAGTTCTCTTCCTTCCTGCCTTCCTTCCCGTCTGAGGACCCAGAGAGAAAAGAATCATCGTCTGTTAAACAAGAACTGACTGTGGGCAGAGGCCGGATCACGTCACAGAACTGCAGATGTCAACAGACAAAGCTCCCATAGAGCCCAGCCCTCCCCTCCCTCCCCTCCAAATGAGGCAGAGCATGGAGAACAGACTTGCCCAAGGCCACACAGCCTGTCTGCGGCAGGCCAGGATCCACCTCGGGCCTCCCAGTCGTCTTACACTCTGTGGCCTCTTTTCTGCTGGAAAGTTTCATTTACTGGGTTTGTTTTGGAGTGTGGCAGGGAAGAAGGAAACAGAAAGAAGGCCAACGTTCTCCCAGCCCAGCTCTGAGGCCATGCCTGGCCAGCCATCTGGCCACGGTGAAGGATACACATCCCTCATGGCTTCCAGGGTGGGCGCCCGCAGAATGTCCCGGATGCCAATGACGTTCTCATGGCGGAAGCGCAGCAAGATCTGGATCTCCCGCAGTGTGCGCTGGCAATAGGTCTGATGCTCGAAGGGGCTGATTTTCTTGATGGCCACGCGAGTCTTGCGCACGTGGTCATAAGCTGAGCTGAGGGGGCCAGAGAGATGCTGTCGGTGTGGCCTTCCATAGGGGGAGTCCAGGCCTGGGGGCCCCACCCAGGCCTGAGCAGGGAGGGGAGGGAGCAAGAGAGGATTCTGGCCAAGTCATAAACAATGCTGGTTCCTTCCTGCTGTGAAGGCCTGGGATCTCCAGGGAGAAAGCTGGGGACCAGCCAGGCAGCCCTTCAGTGACTTCACAAACAGAGGAAGAGACTGACCGCTCACTGACTTCCCCTTGCCTCGATCCTGTCCATTCTAGTTGCCCTGACCTCTCATCCTCCCCTATCCAGGATGGGCTCCCTCAACCCAAGACAGGTCCAGGGGGTGGGACGTGAGTGGAGGATGTACAGTGAGGCACACACAGTGAGAAGGAGGGAGTCACAGGAGAGACGGGAAAGAAGGGCTGAGACAGACACGGGTGTTAGGGCGAGGCACCTGGGCAGGAGAGCTCTTCCCAGATGAACAAAGGCCCAGAGCACACAGTGGGGATGAGAGAGCTCACAGATCCCTCCTAAAAGTTGCAAGCGGGCACTCCTGGACCCCTCATGGCTCACTGGGCCCCTGGCCCCAGGCCCAAAGGCCTGCCCCACCCTGTCCAGCCCTGAGCTCCGCTCTTCTCTCCCAAACTCTTTGGCAGGCCTTACTGGGAGAATCCAAGGCATCCTCTCCCCAGAGTAGGGTCCTTCGCTCGCTCTTCGCTGACGATATCACCTCCCCAAGAATACTTAGTTTCTCCGCCTCTCCCCGAGTCCGTAGGGTCCCCGAGGGCCCCACAGCTCCCCCACGTACACTCAGATGCCCCTCCCCTCACAACGGAATGGGCGCTTCTGCGGCCTCCAAGCCCCCTCCCATTAGAACGTACGCAGCGCCGCTCCCCCAGAAAGCAGCCCAAGGCCCCCTCCGTGGGACTCCCCCCAGCCTCCCGAAAGCCCCCGCCTCCTCAGGACCCTGGGAGTCTCCCCGGCCCAGAAGGCCCTCGGCATCCCTCCCGGTCCCCCATCCTCAGGAGCCCCCTCCCCCCGGAACGCCCCCTCACCTGACCATGCCGTACGCGCCCTCGCCGATGTACTGCAGCTGCGTGTAGCGCGGGCCCACGTCGAACGGCTGCCCTTTCACTACCTCCACCTCCCCCGAGACCCCCGGGCCGACCCCATCAGCTCCCCCGGGCTCCCCGCCCCCGCCCCCCTGAGCCGCCGCCGCCGCCATCTCCACTCCTCCCCTCCCGCCGGCCCGCCCGCCTCCCCCCGGCGGCCCCGCCCGAGGCCCCGCCCCTTCCCGCCCGCCCTGCCACCCGCGGAGCCGCGCGCACCAGGCCCCGCCCCCGCGCGCCCCCGCGCCCGCCACGTGACCTGCGCCCGAGCGCTCCCGGCTCACCCCCTGCTCCGCGTTGGTCCAGCGACCCCCGCCGCTCCGGCTGCTCCAGGCAGTCTAGGGGCTCCCGGGGGCCGTCTGGACACGGTCCGAGGCCTCCCGTCGAACGCGGAGCAGCCGGCAGGTCCGCCCGGTGACCTTCCCCAGAGCCACCCTGCGAGTGTACGCGGGCCCGGGGACCGGGACAGAGTCGCCTGGCCCTGCCAGCTCTGCTGCAGCCTGGGGCTCGAGATAGAACCTTAAGGGAACCCTCCCCAGAGCTCTGGAGGGTGGCCTCCCCGAGCCAGGCTTCTTCACGGATGTGGCCTGCCTTTCACAGACGAGGTCATTGAATGACGCCTGAGCCGGGTCTGGTCACTGGGAGTCCGTCAGACGACTGACCGCTGGAGAACCCAGGGGCCCAGGCTCCCAGCCTGACGGCGTACTGACCGAGGCCTGCCGGGGTGGGCTAGGAACTTGGCCTCTCCCAGCAACCGGCCAGTGCCGGAAGTGAGGACAGATAACCTCAGCCCACCTTTACGTGGAACTGCCGCAGAAAGTCACAAAAGCTGCGTGCGGTGTTGATTAGGTTTGGTTAAAACACACTATCAGGCTTTTCCCCAAAACAGCAAAAGAGATAAGCTTTGTTGTCGTTGGACTTGACAAAACCGGGATCCTGTCAAGATCATCAGCTTTTGATTTGGTACCAGACTTTGTAGTTTACACCATACTGTGACCACTTGAGTTTCTTCCACAGGACAACCCCACACTATAGGCGTCCACCGAGTTTCTTAGCAGGATGAGCAGGGACCACTTCTGCCTTGTTCTTTACTGCCCCTCCCTTGCGGGGCACTCAGATATTCAAAGCTTTTTGACCGGATGAATCAAATTTTACACATGGGGAATCTGAGTTGGGGAGTTGAGACTCAAAATGGTATCTTCTGACGCAGAAGCAGAGGCTCTTTTTTATTCCTTCCTATCTCCCAGAATCATAGACTTAAAACCAAAGAAAGGACCACCATGTCCACCCCCCTCACTTCACAGAAAAGATGTGAGCTGAAACTTCACAAAACACATCTCTCAGGCCTCAGAAAGTAATCACGTTGGGTTTTTTTTAATCCCTTAGAAGCTGAGAGTAGATCCTTATATGCATTACAGATCAAGAGACCAAATGGAACAGTAATTATGCTTCTGAAATGGCTCATAATTAGATCTACAGCCAGGCACTGTAGTGCAGATTAATGAGACTCAGTTGCTGCTTCCCAATAGCCCAGGAGTCGGTGAAGGTTTAAGAGATGCTAATTAGATCAATGTTTGGGGGAGGTTTTTGTTTTTTGTTTTTTGTTTTTTAGTTATACATTTGATAAACTATTGCATAGCACTGTGTGCAAAGCTCTGAGCTAGGCACTGTGGTTGATGAAAGGTTACTATATAGCTGTGAATTCGTGGTTAAGAGCAAGAGCTCTCTGGATTTCCTGGGTTAGAATCCCGTCTTTACTCGCTGTGTGATCCTGGGCAGATTACTCCCTGGCTTCTCTACCCAAAGAGTTCCTAATCTATTGAAGAGACAAGATGCACATACATAAATCAATGAAATACAAGATAGATGGATATAATATATGGTGTGGGAGCTCAACGGTGGGAGAGATCACTCTTTTCTAGAGAAGTAAGAAGGGAGTTAAGGGGGAGGTACATTTACATTCCTGAAAAAGAAGTACGGTTTCAGAAGGTCAGGATAGAGGGAAGGCGTCAAGAAGGAGCTGCATGTGCCCCGACATATAGGCAGGAGCTGATTTGTCCAGTGTGGCCGCAGTATAAAGGACTGAAGGGAGTTCAGGCTGGAGAGGTAGGTTGGGGCCAGACTGAGGAAGGCTTTGGATTCAGGCAGGGAGTTTGGATGTTACTCAGTAAGCAGTAAAAGCCTTTGAGGGACTTTTGCCAGATCATTTTGCAACTGTGGGAGAATATAATGACTCAGAGAAAACACCATGGAGTTCAGCGTGGAGCCAGGTTTCCTGAGTGGGACTGGCTTTCCCGGCAGAGGAAAGGCTGGTGCATCGGGAGGGGGTGTCTGCCCCATCAAGCGGTATCAGAGAGTGTCTTTTAAAGGAGGGTGACTGAAATCCCCCTCTAGTGGCCGAGGTTGGTACTTCCTTGGGATTTCTTGGTCTATTTCATAGATTGGTATCTGACTAATAAAGACTGAACAGCTATTCTGCTCCAGGCACTTTAATGTACTTTATCTTCCGTCCTCCTCACAGAAGCCGTATGAAGCAGATACTCTGAACATTTAACAGGAACACAAAGCCAGAAGCTTACTGAACTACTGATCTGGAAGGAGCTTTAGGAATAATTTTCTCCATCAGACAGTTCATTACCTCACAGCTCACTGCACTGTTAGAGGTTTTCTAACGACTGCCGCATATATGGCTTAGTTCTAGCCTCTGAATCTACCCAGACCAGGTCTTTTTTTTTAAGTTTATTTATTTTGAGAGAGTGAGAGAGTGCAAGCTGGGGAGAGGGACAGAGAGAGAGGGAGACTGAGGATCCGAAGAGGACTCTGCATTGACAGCAGAGAGCCCGATGTGGGGCTCAGACTCATGAACCATAAGATCATGACCTGAGCTAAAACCGAGAGTGAGAAACTTAACCGAATGAGCCACCTGGCGCCCCTACCCAGATTAAATGTTAAACCAGTCCTTATTTGTGTTGTTAAGGTCCCAAGAGAGGCCAGTGGGTAATTTGCGAGGGAGTAACATTTGAAGAGCACCAGTGAATGTTCCCATTTCTACCAACTCAACCAGTCAGCACAATCCAAGAAGGCAGCCAGTGTTCAGGAATAGGAGTCAAAACACATTTAATAATTTATGAAGATTTAAGAACTAGGGGTTTTTTTGACCCCCAAAACCTCTGAAAGAGTTTTCTTGTTTGTTTCGACACTTCTTCATATCTCCGAGATGAACTGTACTCAAACATCCCTCCTCTGGCATAAGCATTCTGCAGATGATTATCCCTTCTCTGAAATCTTTGTGGTCAGCACTGCCTGCCCCACTGGGCTCCTTCCTTGACAGTGTCACCCTTGGTCACATCATACTCCTGTGCTGTCAACTTTCTCCTTTATGGAAACGTCTGTCCTTAGCATCGTCTTTGCCCTTAATCCCAGGTGCAAAGTTTCAGCGTTTGCTGGACGGCTTCACCTGGAGGCTTGCTGGTACTTAAAATTCAGCACATCCTGTGAAATGTGCCCTTTCTACTTCAAACCTGCTTGTCTTCCAGATTGTGCTTGTGGCGGTGAGTAGGGCCACAATGCTCTCAGCGTTGAACCCGGATATTGTCTCCTTTTTCCACTCCTCTCCGTATCCAGCCAAGTCCTTGCCAATTTATTACCATCGGCGTTCCCAAGGCCATCGCCTCTACTGTTGATCAAACCCAAATTTCATATTTTAATTTTTTTACTTTTTAACTTTTTAGATGTTTTCAGAACTTACCAAAAAGCTGCAAAAATAGTTCAAAGAATTTCCGCATACCCTTCATCAATGCTCTGCAAATGTTAAGAGTGTCAATAAACACAATACGATTATTTTTTTTAACACAATCCAATTATTAAAATCAAGACATTAACATCAGAGAATCCTAAGCAGGTTCCAAACTGTCAGTACAGAGCCTGACGCAGGGCTTGAACTCACGAACCTCGAGATCGTGACCTGAGCTGAAATCAAGACTGGGAAGCTTAACTGACTGAGCCACCCAGGCGCTCCCAGTTCCTTAGTCTTTACTATCGTATTGTCCTATTACTATTATATTGACTTAGTCTCCTTTCTTCAGCCCTTATAAGGTTTGCATCAAGCAGGAATCTTCCATGCTTTTTTTTTTTTTTTTTAAGTTTACTTATTTATTTTTGAAAGAGTGAGGGGCGCCTGGGTGGCTCAGTCGGTTAAGCGTCCGACTTCGGCTCAGGTCATGATCTCACGGTTGGTGGGTTCGAGCCCCACGTTGGGCTCTGGGCTGACAGCTCAGAGACCGGAGCCAGCTTCGGATTCTGTGTCTCCCTCGCTCCCTGCCCCTCCCCCACTCTCACTTTGTCTCACTCTGTCTCTCAAAAATAAATGTAATAACAAAATAAACAAATGTAATAAAAAAATTGAAAAGAAAAGAAAGAGTGGGCATGGTGGGGGAGAGGAAGAGAGAATCCCAAGCAGACTCTGCACTGTCAGCACAGAACCCAACTTGGAGCTCGAACCCATGAACCATAAGATCATGACCTGAGCCAAAATCAAGACTTAGAGGCTTAACCGACCGAGCCACCCAGGCACTCCATGCAGGAATCTTTCAGTAACAAGAGGTCAAAGACCCAGCTCAAACCAACTTAAACAAGAGAGGGAATTTATTAGCTTACTGAAAAGTTTAAAGGTAGATATTAAGGTGCATTTGGCTCAGGGACTCAATCTCATTCAGATTTGGGTCCCAGCCCTAAGCTCTGCTTTCTTCTCAATTGATTCCTGTCTCAGGTGGTTCCTCTCATGGCATCAAGAATGCCAGCAGTTCTAGATTTATGTCTGATTTTTCCCCCAGTAACTCCAGCAGAGGGAAAAGGTGACCTCTCTCTGTCTCCTTGTACCAAAAACTTCAGATTTGACTCCCATTGGTTATTGGTTCTGCTTGGAGCCTGTACAAATCCCTGAACCAAGGGGCGCCTGGGTGGCTCAGTCAGTTAAGCCTCCGACTTCAGCTCAGGTCATGATCTTATGGTTTGTGGGTTTGAGCCCCATGTCGGGCTCTGTGCTGACAACTCGGAGCCTGGAGCCTGCTTCTGAATCTGTGTCTCCCTCTCTCTGCCCCTCCCCTGCTCATGCTCTGTCTCTCAAAAATAAATAAATGTTAAAAAAAAAAAATCCCTGAACCAATCAGTGTGGAACTGAGGGTTTAGCTATCTCTACTTGTGTCACCTGAACTAGGCTGGGGAAGGGATGGGTTTCCTACAGCAAACTGGGGTCCTAGGGGTGCCTGGGTGGCTCAGTCGGTTAAGCGTCCAACTTTGGCTCAGGTCATGATCTCGCGGTCCGTGGGTTCGAGCCCCGTGTCGGGCTCTGTGCTGACAGCTCAGAGCCTGGAGCCTGCTTCAGATTCTGTGTCTCCCTCTCTCTCTGCCCCTCTCCTGCTCATGCTCTCTCTCTCTCTCCCTCAATAATAAATGTTTAAGGACATTTAATAAAAAAGAAAATTGGGGCCCTAGCCCCAGAAAGTGCTGACCAGGCAGAGCAGCAGTGTTCATTACAATGTTCCTCATTAGAAATTCTTAATTCCTCCCATTAACTACCAAATAACGCCCAAATTCCTTTACCAACATCCAAGGCCCTACTTACTTTGATCCAAATCTATTTTTCCGGGCTCACTTCCTAGATGAACCTTTTGCTCTGGCCAAACTGGACTTCTCACTGGCATACATCCCTGCTTCTGTACCTCCGCTCATACTACTATTTTGGATTCTCCTTAGGTGGCATGGGTTTTTCAGTAAAAGGAATCCTTTCCAGTTCCAGAATTAGCTCAAATACCACCCTCTTATGAGATGCTGCACCTGCCACACCTGTACGTGCTGTATCTATACTTCTTATGTCTTGGGGCAAACGTCAACTTTGCATTCTATTTCCTTATGTACTCACCCTGCCCTCCCTACTAAGTTGTAAAATTTCCAGAAGGCCACAATGCTAGTGTCCCTATTTTTATTTTATTTTTTTTTAATTTTTTTTTTCTTCAACGTTTTTATTTATTTTTGGGACAGACAGAGACAGAGCACGAACGGGGGAGGGGCAGAGAGAGAGGGAGACACAGAATCGGAAACAGGCTCCAGGCTCCGAGCCATCAGCCCAGAGCCTGACGCGGGGCTCGAACTCACGGACCGTGAGATCGTGACCTGGCTGAAGTCGGACGCTTAACCGACTGCGCCACCCAGGCGCCCCGACATTAAACAATTTTTTTAATGTTTATTTATTTTTGAGAGAGAGAGATAGTGGTGGTGGAGGAGGGACAGAGAGAGAGAGAGGGAGACACAGAATCCGAAGCAGGCTCCGGGCTCTGAGCTGTCAGCACAGAGCCCCACGCGGGGCTCGAACCCACCAGCCATGAGACCATGACCCGAGCCGAAGTCTGACACCTAACCGACTGAGCCACCCAGGCCCCCCTGGTGTCTTTATTTTTAAACTCTCTCTAGTATCAAGTAGTGTTTTGTACTCAATAGATATTTGCTGGATGAGGGACCTGAATGTTTATGGTGCATATTAAACCTTTCATCAGCTTGGGAGAGCGCTTTTCTGGATGAGTGCAGGGTTGACTCTGTTCCTGTTAAAATGCAGCATTCAAAATAGACCAGTGGGAGTGCGGTAGGAGTATTGCTTCCCTTGCATTGGACCAATATTTTATCTACCTCCACACAGTGACTCTCCCTGAACCCCCAGTCTGAAATATATGCTGTTCATAAGCCTCCCTCACGGTGTTCTTTTCTTGCGTGGAACTTATCACAACTTGTTCTTGCCGACCCCTTTGCGAGGTGACGGAGGGCAATGATTGTAAGTGTGGGGGCTGCAAGGTTCCTTTTCTTCCTGCTTCTGCGAATTTACTTCCCAGAACTGTGGAGAAATGAGGTTAGCTCCAGACGCTTGAATTCTATTACTTCAACACACTTTTATTGAGTCCCTTTGTGCCAGGGGGCAATGGCTACAATGGAGGGGGAACCTGCGTGCCTCCCGAGGGGCTCGCACGAACCTTGTGAGGTAGATGTCGACCTTTTGCTCAAGACCACACATGTGATAAGTGTCAGGCCTGGGACTCAAACCCATGTCCCTCTGACTCCAGGATGGAGGCTTCAAATGGTGGCCCAAGGCCATATTCAGCTCGCAAATGCATATTGTGTGGCCCATGTCATTTTGCTTTCCTTTAATCTGAACCAAAGCAAGGAGCGCCTGGGTGGCTCAGTCAGTTAGGCATCCGACTCTTGGTTTCAGCTCAGGCCGTGATCTTACGGTTCTTGAGTTCGAGCCCGACGGTGGGCTCTCTGCCTTTCCTCAACTCATGCTGTCTCTGTCTCTCTTGAATAAATGAGACAAAACAAACGCAAAAAGTCCTGAAAAGCAAAACAAAAATACACATTCTGGAATCAGACTGCCTGAGTTTGAACCCGCTCACCACGTAGTGGTTTAACTTCTTCCTCAGTTTTGTCACCTGGAAAAGAGGATACAGTACTTACTTCATAGGAATGCTGAGACTGAAACACTTTTACGTATGAACTTTTTGAAACTTTAGTTTTATCAAATGCAAATTTGGGATGATAAAATTGATGCTGTCTACTTCACAAAGTTGGGAGGTACAGTAATAATATTTTGGACATATTTGAATACGCAGGTCTCCAAACCGCAAAGGATATACCCATGTTACACGTCTCTGTGCCCCCTCATGGGATTCTCTCTCTCCATCTCTCTTAGGGTTGCTTTTTGCATGATCTTTTTCCATTCAGTTACTTTCAACTTATTTGTATCTTTCTTTTTTATTTGTTTTTTGTTTGTTTGTTTGTTTTAGAGAGAGAGAGAGGGCACAAGTTAGTGAGGGACAGAGAGAGGGAGAGAGAGAGAGAATCCCACGAGGGGCAGAGACAGAGAGAGAGAGAGAGAGAGAAGCAGGGCTCACCTGAAGTGGGGCTTGAGCTCACCCAATGTGGGACTGGAACTCCCGAGAGATCACGACCTGAGTCAGAGCCCCCCAGGTGCCCTCAACCTATTTGTATCTTTCAATCTAAATTTCCTTTATTGTTTTATTCTGCACTGAGTACATATTGTCATATATCATTTTTTTCTATAATTTTTTTTTTTACTGATTTTTCATTTATTTTCCTAATAGTTGCTTTAGGGCTTACCGTATGCATATTAACTAATCAGAATCTACTTTGAATTTATGCCAACTTAATTCCATGGGGATATAGAATGTTACTCCTATGTCACTCTATTCCCCCTTCCCATTTTTATGCTGTTAGTGTTAACACATATCACTACATGTTTCAAACCTGACAATACATTGTTACACATTTTTATCATTTTATGTCATTTAAAAAACTGAGAAAAGAAAGAACAAGTATATATTTAGCATTTCCTTTTTTTTTTTTTTTTCTTTTAAGTAGGCTTCAACACCCAGCAGGAAGCTCAATACAGGGCTTGAACTCACGACCCTGAGATCAAGACCTGAGCTGTGGTCAAAAGAAAGGTGCTTAACCAACTGAGCCACCCAGGCTCCATTTTATTTAGAATTCCTTATATTTATTCCACCATTTCTGGTTCTCTTAGTTTGTTTCTGTGGGTTCGTTCGGGTTACCATCTGGCATAATTTACTTACACCAATACAACTTTCATCCCACCCACCTTCTTTGAGATGTTGTTGTCAGATATATTTTTACGTGTTTTTATATATACATTTGTATATGTTATAGACCCAACAACACAATTATACGCATATTGTTTTATACTATTGCTTTTAAAATCATTTAAGAGAAGAAAACAAAAATATGCATTCATACTGACATAATGACATAATCACCTTAATTGGTACTTTTGTTTTTTTGTGTGTGTGGATTTGAATTTCTGTCTGGGTTTACTTGCATTCGGCCTGATATATTTCTTAGTATTTCTTGTAAGGCAGGTCTGCTAACAAATTTTCTCAGTTTTGTTTATCTGATAATATCTTAATTTTTATAAACGTTTTAAAAGTTTTTTATTTATTTTGAGAGAGAGAGAGAGAGAGAGAGAGCAAGTAGGGGAGAGGCAAAGAGATAGAATCCAGGGCAGGCTCCACACTGTCAGTGCAGAGCCAAATGCAGGGCTTGAACTCATGAACCATGAGACCATGACCTGAGCCAAAGTCAGATGCTTAACCTATCGAGCCACCCATTTTACCTTCATTTGTGAAAGATAGTTTTGCTGGATGTAAGATTTATTGGTTGATTGTTTTTCTTTCAGTACAGTTGATCCTTATTATTCACAGATTCTCTATTTGCGAATTGCTTACTTACTAAATTTTATTGAGCGTGCTCCCAGCTGAGGTTGAACAGAGTGATGCTCTGCCCTCTTATTTCAGCTCTTATAATAAACAAGTGTCCTTGTCGTGGTCTAGTTAGTGCCATGATTTTGAATTTTTGTGCATTTTATTGGTGTATTCACTATTTAAATAGTTCCCCAAAATAGTGTTGAAGTGCTGTCCAATGTTCCTATGTGCAAGAAGGCCATAATGTGCCTTAGGAGAAAAATACATGTGCTAGAGAAGGTTCCTTCAGGCATGAATTATAGTGCAGTTGGCCATGAGTTTAACGTTAGTGAATCAATAATATATATTAAATAAGGTGTCTTTAAGCAGAAACACACATAAAACAAGGTTATACAAACTTTGAAAAACATGAGTTTGATCTACACAAGTCCATTTGTACATGGAATTTTTTTCAATAAATATATTGGAAAATTTTTTGAAGATTGAAATTTACAATTTAAGGAAACTCATAGATGTCCAGCTTTAGCTGAGGTCACGATCTTGCATTCATGGGTTTGAGCCCCGTGTTGGGCTCTGTGCTGACAGCTCAGAGCCTGGATCCTGCTTCAGATTCTGTGTCTCCTTCTGTATCTTCAGATTCTGTGTCTCTGCCCCATCCCTGCTAGTGCTCTGTCTCTCTTGGCCTCTCAAAAAAATAAAATAAATGTTAAAAAAATTAAAAAATAAAAACACATAGATAAACCATGTAGCCTAGAAATGCCAAAATATTAAGAAAAAGTTAGGTATTGTAAGAATATAGTATAATACATGTAACATATAAAATATGTGTTATTTATATTATTGGTAAAGCATCTGGTCAACAGTAGGCTTCCCAGTAGTTAAGTTTTGGAGGAGTCAAAAGTTATACATAGATTTTTGACTTTATGGGAGATTGGCATCCCAACATCTGTGCTGTTCAAGGGTCAACCTTATATTGATCAGTTGACAAAAATATTGTGACCAGAGGCTGGCATGAACTTAACCTTGTATTTCCTCCTAGGAACAGCGATTTAGTATTTGCTAACTCAGTGTTTGCAGTGACTTTATAGAATATAACTACCATGAACAATGGGACTCAACTGTACTTTGAATATGTCATCCCACTGCCTCTGGCCTCCGTCATTTTGGATAAGAAGTCAGTTGTTAATCTTATTGTAGACGCTTTGCATGTGATGATTTTTTTTTCTCTTAATGTTTCCAAGACTTTCTCTTTGTCTTTCAGTACTCTTACTATAATGTTTCTGGGTGTGGATCTCTTTGTACTTATCCTACTCGGAGTTCATTGAGCTTCATATTTTAGCAAATTTGGAAAGTGTTTAACCAAGTTTTCTTCAACTTTTTTTCTATTCTTTTCTCCTGTCCTCTGGTACTCTTATTACATCTATGCTGGTATTCTTTTTTCTTTCTGATGTTTATTTATGTATCTTGAGACAGAGAGAGAGAGAGAGAGCGCACATGCAGGGGAGGGACTGAGAGGTGGGGGGAGAGAGAGAATCCCAAGCAGGCTCTGAGCTTCCAGCATGGAGCCCAACACAGGGCTCAACCTCACAAACTGGAGATCACTACTTGAGCCGAAATCAAGAGTTGGATGCTCAACCAACTGAGCCACCCAGGCGCCCCTATATTGGTATTCTTGAAGATGTCTCACTTTTCTCTGAGACTCCGTTCATTTTTCTTCATTTCATTTTCTCTCTGTTCTCTGGATTCCATAATCTCTATCTATTTATCTTCAAGTCTTCTGATTCTTCTGCCAGTCCAGACCTACTGTTGAGTAATGAATTTTCCCTTTTGATTAGTGTACTTTTCAACTCCAGAATTTTTATTGTTAAAAAATAATACTTTCTACCTCTTTATTGATATTCTCTATTTGATGAGACATTGTCGCCATGCCTTCCTTTGTTTCTTTAAGCATGGCTTTCTTTTGTTCTTTGAACATTTTTAGAAGGGCTACACTGAAGTCTGTTAAATCTGACATTTGGTTCCTCTCTCAGTCAGTGTCTGTAACCTGATCTTTTGCTTGTGTATGGGTCACGCTTTTCTCTTTCTTTGCATGTCTCATAATTTTTGTTGAAAACTGGACATTTTAGGTAGTACATCGTAGCAACTCTGGATACCGATTCCCTTCTCCCTGCCTGGGTATTGTTTTTGTTGTTGTTTGCTTGTTTATTCTCTGACTTGACTCCACTATTTTGGTTAGGCGTATTCCCCCCCCAGTGGGAAACATTTGGTTTTGCTTCTCAGAGGGCATAGCCTTGGGCAAGTGCGCAGTCACTTTGGGATGATAGTAATTGTAGCAGGCTCTCTTTGATGGTGTCTTTCCCTGACTTCTCTGTTAAGCTGTCCTCTTCATGTGGTATCACACACTAACAGTTAGGCTCCACTAATTACTGACTGATGGCTCTATTGTTTGTGACAGTGCCCTGGGGCATATATTACATAGCATTCTGACCCAATTAAATTGGGGAGGGGTAAATTTGAGGCTGGTCTTTGAAGTTTGTCTTGACCTCAGGAGGGCTTTTCTTAGCAGTCTCTTTCCCAGGTTCTCTCTGGAGGATTAAATAGCCTAGTGGGGAGCTATTGGCTTGGTTTTGTTTTTGAGAGTGCCCTTAGGCTTGAACTTTCACATACCTTGTCTCAAGTAAAGTCAGTTCCTTTGTAGAAAGTCTCATGTGTCTTTTCTTATGGACTGCCTGTCCCCTGGACAACTTCTCTGAGGTACTACTCTGGGCACCTGGTAGAGCCGTAGCCTCTGGTCCTCTTGGCTTCCTTTTCCCAGGATGAGATCCCTGCTCTGCGAGAAAGCAGGCATGAGGGCAGTCAGAACCTGATATTTTTTAGACACCTGGGACAGAACCTCCATCCTATGAATAGAGGCTGGATAAAGGAAGGAAGCCCCTTACCTCTCTGCCACACTCACTGGAAGTTGAACTTAGTTAGCTTGGAGTAGGAGGGGATGAGAAATGCTGAAAGCTTTCTCCTCCTTGTGAGATATGATAAGACTTGATTGGGATCTTACGGGAGAGGGAACTGTATCTTTTTTTTTTTAAGATTTAATTTTTTTTTAATGTTTGTTTATTTTTGACAGAGACAGACAGACAGAGCATGAGCGGGGGAGGGGCAGAAAGAAAGGGAGACACAGAATCCGAAGCAGGCTCCAAGCTCTGAGCTGTCAGCACAGAGCCCGACGCGGGGCTAGAACTCACAGACCGCAAGATCATGACCCGAGCCGAAGTCGGAAGCTCAACCGACTGAGCCACCCAGGCGCCTCTTTTTGAAGATTTTAAAGTAATCTCTACACCCAGTGTGTACGACCCTGAGATCAAGAGTCACATACCCCACTAACTGAAACTGCCAGGCACTCTGGGAATCTCTTTTTGACTACACGGACTCAAAATGGAGTTTCCCTCGAGCTGAGCTGGGGAGAGAGAGGGTGAGAAGCAGGGAGGGAATTGGTTGTGGCTCCTATGCCGCAGACTCTCCCTATTCTTACTAAGTTGTAGGAGGTTTCCTTAAATAAATGGGTCTTAATTGGCTATATGTCATTAGGACAATTTCCAGAGATTTTATTTTATCTTAATTTAATTTAATTTTAATTTTAACCAGCTTTGTTTGTTTTGGGGGGTATTGGGTATACAGAGCTCCTTACATCATCTCAAAACTTTGATCTCCCCCAGGTTTTATTTCTTTTTCTATGTTAATTTTTTTTGAGAGAGAGAGACAGTGTGAGCAAGGGAGGGGGAGAGAGAGAGAGAGAGAGAGAGAGAGAGAGAGAGAAAGAGAGAGAGAGAGTCACAGATCCAAAGCAGGTTCCAGACTCTGAGCTGTCAGCACAGAGCCCGACGAGGGATTCAAACCCACAAACCTTGAGATCATGACCTGAGCCAAAGTTGGACGCTTAACCAACTGAGCCACCCAGGCACCCCTCCCCCAGGTTTTCTTTTTAAGCTTTTTGGTTAGTCTATTGTTTGTCCTAACAGTTGTCCACTAACTTAGGCACCTGCAAAGTAAAACACTTGTCTGTAAATGCTTTCAGCAAATTACCCCCAGGGAGAAGTTTTTTCATTCTGAGCAAGCTCCAACTCCAAATATAGCTGGCCTCGTTAAGTGTAATCTTCCAAGGAACCACAAGACAGTGCCAATAATGACATTTCTTTGGGAGTAAGACCCAGAAAGAGGTCTGGCTCTGTACTGTTTTCTTCATTGACTGCCAGGTTGCATTGGGGATGTGGCCTGTTTTTCAAGGTTGTAACAGAGCTGGAGAGTGGGGGATAGGACTAGGGCAAGTTAAAACGTCACAAAGTTCACTGTCCTTACTAAGATTCAGCCATTTTTCTTTAATGAGCATTCCTCAAGTGGCTGTAGGCCTTTGGTTACTTTCCAGAGTTCTGAAGAAATTGATTCTGGCAATTTTTGTGGGCTTTTTCATTGCTTTTATGTAGGTAGGAGTGAGTTTGCATAGGTCCTTTCTTTGCTATTTTTGATGACACCACCAAGATGAACATTTAATTAATGTTAATGTTCAAACTACTATAGATTCACTAAATTCTTGTGCTTGTGCTCAGGTTTCTTTATCTGATCTGCAACGATGTCCTGAAAGATTGTGTTTGTTCCTTGAAATCAAGGCAGAAAATCAAAGGATACAAAAATGCTAATTCGAAGGAGCACAGGCATCCCAATGTTTATAGCAACACTATCAACAATAACCAAATTATGGAAAGAGCCCAGATGTCCATCGACTGATGAATGGATAAAGAAGATGTGGTATATAGATAAACACACACACACACACACACACACACACACACACACACTGGAATACTACTCAGTGATGAAAAAGAATGAAACCTTGCCATTTGCAACATGGATAGAACTGGAAGGTATTATGCTGAATGAAATAAGTCAGCCAGAGAATAACAAATACCATGATTTCACTCATACGTGGAAGTTAAGAAACACAACAGATGAACACAGGGGAAGGGAAGGAAAAATAAGATAAAAACAGAGAGGGAGGCAAACCATAAGAGACCCTTTTTTTCCCTTTAAAAATTTTTTTAATTTACATGCAACTTAGTTAGCTATAATGCAACAATGATTCCAGGAGTAGATTCCTTAATGCCCCTTACTCATTTAGCCCATCCCCCCTCCCACAACCCCTCCAGGAACCCTCTCTTTGTTCTCCATATTTAAGAGTCTCTTCTGTTTTGTCCCTCTCCCTGTTTTTATATTATTTTTGCTTTCCTTCCCTTATGTTCATCTGTTCTGTGTCTTAAAGTCCTCATATGAGTGAAGTCATATGACATTTGTCTTTCTCTGACTAATTTCGCTTAGCATAATACACTCTAGTTCCATCCATGTAGTTGCAAATGTCAAGATTTCATTCTTTTTGATTGCCAAGTAATACTCCATTGCATATATATACCACATCTTCTTTATCCATTCATCCATCAATGGACATTTGGGCTCTTTCCATACTTTGGCTGTTGATAGTGCTGCTATGAACATGGGGGTGCATGTGTCCCTTCGAAACAGCATCCCTGTATCCCTTGGATAAATACATACTAGTGCAATTGCTGGGTGGTAGGGTAGTTCTATTTTTAATATTTTGAGGAACCTCCATACTGTTTTCCAGAGTGGTTGCGCCAGTTTGCATTCCCACCAACAATGCAAAAGAGATCGTCGTTCTCTGCATCCACACCAACATCTGTTGTTGCCTGAGTTGTTAATGTTAGCCATTCTGACAGGTGTAAGGTGGTATCTCATTGTGGTTTTGATTTGTATTTCCCTGATGATGAGCGATGTTGAGCATTTTTTCATGTGTCAGTTGGCCATCTGGAAGTCCCCTTTGGAGAAGTGCCTATTCTTGTCTTTTGCCCATTTCTTCACTGGATTATTTGGTTTTTGGGTGTTGAGTTTGATAAGTTCTTTATAGATTTCAGATACTAACCCTTTAACTGATATGTCATTTGCAAATATCTTCTCCCATTCTTTCGGTTGCCTTTTAGTTTTGCTGATTGTTTCCTTGGCTGTGCAGAAGCTTTTTATTTTGATGAGGTCCCAGTAATTCATTTTTGCTTTTGTTTCCTTTGCCTCCAGAGACGTGGTGAGTAAGAAGTTGCTGCGGCCAAGATCAAAGAGGTTTTTGCCTGCTTTCTCCTCGAGGATTTTGATGGCTTCCTGTCTTACATTTAGGTCTGTCATCCATTTTGAGTTTATTTTTGTGTCTGGTGTAAGAAAGTGGTCCAGGTTCATTCTTCTGCATGTCACTGTCCAGTTTTCCCGGCACCACTTGCTGAAGAGACTGTCTTTATTCCATTGGCTATTCTTTCCTGCTTTGTCAAAGATTAGTTGGCCATCTGTTTGTGGGTCCATTTCTGGGTTCTCTATTCTGTTCCATTGATCTGAGTGTCTGTTCTTGTGCCAGTACCATACTGTCTTGATGATTACAGCTTTGTAGTATAGCTTAAAGTCCAGGATTGTGATGCCTCCAGCTTTGGTTTTCTTTTCAAGATTGCTTTGGCTATTCGGGGTCTTTTCTGGTTCCATACAAATTTTAGGATTGTTTGTTCTAGCTCTGTGAAGAATGCTGGTGTTATTTTGATAGGGATTGCTTTGAATATGTAGATTGCCTTGGGTAGTATTGACATTTTAACAATATTTGTCCTTCCTATCCAGGAGCATGGAATTTTTTTCCATTTTTTGGTGTCTTCTTCAATTTCTTTCACAAGCTTTCTATAGTTTTCAGTGTATAGATTTTTCACCTCTTTGGTTAGATTTATTCCTAGGTATTTTATGGGTTTTGGTGCAATTGTAAACGGGATCGATTCCTTGATTTCTCTTTCTGTTGCTTCATTGTTGGTGTATAGGAATGCAACCGATTTCTGTGCATTGGCTTTATATCCTGCAACTTTGCTGAATTTAAGGATCAGGTCTAGCAGTTTTTTGCTAGAATCTTTTGTGTTTTCCATACAGAGTATCATGTCAAATGCGAAGAGTGAAAGTTTGACCTCCTCCTGGCTGATTTGGATGCCTTTTCTTTGTGTTGTCTTCTTTCTGAAGCTAAGACTTCCAATACTATGTTGAATAACCGTGGCAAGAGTGGACATCCCTGTCTTGTTCCTGACCTTAGGGGGAAAGCTCTCAGTTTTTCCCCACTGAGGATGATATTAGCGTTGGGTCATGCATATATGGCTTTTATGATCTCAAGGTATGATCCTTCTATCACTACTTTCTTGAGGGTTTTTATCAAGAAAGGATGCTGTATTTTGTCAAATGCTTTCTCTGCATCTATTGAGAGGATCATATGGCTCTTGTCCTTTCTTTTATTGATGTGATGAATCACATTGATTGTTTTGCGGATATTGAACCAGCCCTGCATCCCAGGTATAAATCCCACTTGGTTGTGGTGAATAATTTTTTTTAATGTATTGTTGGATATGGTTGGCTAATATCCTGTTGAGGATTTTTGCACCCATGTTCATCAGGGAAATTGGTCTATAGTTCTCCTCTGTAGTGGGGTCTCTGTCTGGTTTTGGAATCAAGGTAATATTGGCTTCATGGAAAGAGTTTGGAAGTTTTCCTTCCGTTTCTGTTTGTTGGAACAGTTTCAAGAGAATAGGTGTTAACTCTTCTTTAAATCTTTGGTGGAATTCCCCTGGAAATCCATCTGGCCCTGGACTCTTGTTTTTTGGAGAGATTTTTGATTACCAATTCAATTTCTTTACTGGTTATGGAAAACCACAAGAGACTCTTAAGTATGAAGAACAAAGTGAGGGTTGCTGGAGGGGAGGGAGGTGGGGGGAGGGGTTACATGGGTGATGGACATTAAGGAGGGCACTTGTTGGGATGACCACTGGGTATCATATATAAGAGACGAATCACTGGGTTTTACTCCTGAAGACAAGACTGTGTTGTATATTAACTAACTTGAATTTAAATAAAAGTTAATTAAAGAAAAAAAAGGCAAGTGAAGTCCTAAAGGTTCCCCTGTCTCACAATGTTGTAACCTTATTGTAACACTGAAAAAGGGAAGTGAGTACTCCTCATTGCTCCTGCCACTTGGTGTTCACAAATTATCGGAAAGAATGTAGCATCCAGAACCTTGTCAGGGTGATTAATACCAACATAATCAGTGAACCATCTTCTCAATTACTTTTGAAAACGTCTTGAAAGTCAGAATATTTGCCCGTCCCCAGTCCTCTTCCTATTTTCCAAAAGGTCTCAGAGTTTGTCTGCAATGTTTCCAAAACCGTATCTTTCTTTCCTCATTGTGGGGGATGTACTGCATCCAAATCTGAGTCTTGAACATTTCAATTGAGTTAATGTTCTCTTACCATTCTTCACTTCTTTGGGGCTTCATTTTCCTCCTCACTACAACTTTGGACAATGTTACTATTGAGCATCATTCTCCTTATAAAGACAAGCCAAATGAAAGTTGAAAAGTTCTGCTTTCTCCTGGTCATCTGTTAATATTACACCATCTACCCTAAGCCATGGGCCCATTTCTTCCTTCTTCTTGCTCCAAATATAGCTATAAAAACCCTTTTTTTTGTTGTCTATAGCATGTTTCACAACCTCAGCTGATTCTGCGTTATGGCCATCCGGACACTAGTCTTACAGGTTTATACCAGCCTTCTGTGTTTATTCACACGGTTCATCCCCCCCCCCCCCCGTGTTATACTGTATCTCACACAGTTTTGGCTACATAGATATTCCCAGTTGGCATCACTGTAACTATGTAAATGCTATCCACAGCTGAACCATGTAGAAGAAGGTGGTTCTTCTGTCCTTTCTCATAGAGTCTCCTATGCAGCCACCCTTGTCCCTTTATTTTTAAATTTTTTTTTTCAACGTTTATTTATTTTTGGGACAGAGAGAGACAGAGCATGAATGGGGGAGGGGCAGAGAGAGAGGGAGACACAGAATCGGAAACAGGCTCCAGGCTCCGAGCCATCAGCCCAGAGCCTGACGCGGGGCTCGAACTCACGGACCGCGAGATCGTGACCTGGCTGAAGTCGGACGCTTAACCGACTGCGCCACCCAGGCGCCCCGTGTCCCTTTAAATGCTCCCTCACTGCTTCCTCATCAAGATCTAAAAGGGATGAAGGGGTGACTATTTTTCTTTGGGGGAGATGACTATTCTTAAAATGATCATTAAAACCACACATATTAATTTAGTATTGGAATATAAAGAAAAAGATTTAGTACATGTAGTAATTGTTCATTAATATAGCCATCGACGCCTCATTCATGCACTTATGCATAAACTAGCCATGCAACTTTTTCCCTCGGCTTTTGTTTCTTTATTACGGCGTAACAAATCATCACAGGATTTAGTGGCATAAAAATGACTTCTTTTTTTAAATACTCACTGATTCTGTGGGTCAGGAATTTGGAAAAGGCATTTATCAGGCATTGACTCTGTTCCGCAATGTCCAGCCTCAGCTCGTTGGCCTGAACAGCAGGGGGCGACTCTAACAGCCAGGGTTTGGAGAGCGACGGCTGGAGGACCCCCTTCCCAGATGGCTTCTTGACTTGTCTGCCACCTGGACAGGGACTGTCAACTGTAGTGCCAATGGCTGTCCTTACTAGCCTGGTTATGGCAGGGGAGCTGGACTTCTTCCCCGGGAGTTCCGGACTCCAGGAACGAGCATTCCAGTGAGCGAGGTGAAAACTGCATGGCCTTTAAAGTCTCCTTGGAAGTCTCATAGCATTTCTTCCACCACACTCTGTTTATTGCAGCAGTCACGGTCTGCCCAGAGGAAGGGGAAGGACCTTGGCCACACCTATGTCAGGAGTGTCAAAGGATTTATGGCTCAGAAGAACTGCTCAGCCAACCCACAGAATTGTAAGCCAAATAAAACAGTATTGCTTTAAGCCATTAAAAAAAAAAAAATTATAGCCCAGTTTTAAACATGCTTCAACTTTACAAATAATTATTTATAAAGGTCAGGTATACGTCCCCGGCTGGATGGTGGCCAAACCAGTGAGCAGAAATATTTATTTTATTTTATTTTATTTTATTTTATTTTATTTTATTATTTTTTAAAGAATTTTTTTATATTTATTTTGAGAGAGAGAAAAAGAGAGAGCACACAAACGGGGGAGGGGCAGAGGGAAGGAGGGACAAAATCCCAAGCAGGGTCTACACCATCAGAGCAGAGCCTGAAATGAGGTTTGAACTCACAAACTGTGAGATCATGACCTGGGCCGAGATCCAGAGTTGGACTCTTAACCGACCGCACCACCCAGGTGCCCCAGAAATATTTACTTTAAACATTTATCCTTTTGATCAATGAAGCCATCTTTGCATAAAAAAATAAATGTATGCTTCTTATAAAAACTCAGACGTGTGGAAAGTGAGAAAATTCTCCATCTCAATTTGGTTTCTTTCTTTCTTTTTTTTCCAAAGTTACATATGCACCTGTTTAGGAATGCTGTGTGGCTTATTATAAAAACCAGGGTCCTCTATCCCTCGTTTCCTGTTCCCCAGAAGCACCACATTCAACTCCTTTAGCGGATTCCTTTGTATTCTCTATATATCTAAGTAGTGTGCTCATTTGCTGCTTCTTGATTTTTTTGGTTTTGGGCATTATCCGTGATCATTTTGAAAGTTGAGACTTTAACTCTTTCATCTTTTCTAAACTTCCTGTCTTCAGCATCCACCCCTCCCCCCCCCCATGTTACTCTATCGCACACAGTTTTGGCTACATAGATATTCCCAGTTTGCAACACTGTAACTATGTAAATGCTATCCACAGCTGAACCATGCAGTTACTTTTCTTTTCCTGCACTTCTTGTCTGCCCCCCCCCCAACTTTCCCTGCCACTAAGTTAATAATTACTTCCTGTTCTTATCATTTGTTTGCATTGTACCAACAACACTAATTCAATCTTAAATTCTGCTTTCAGGTGTAAATATCTCATGGCGTTCAAGCACATTAGATTTTCTATTGGTTTTATTTTCTAAAAAAACACCTCTACGCAGCCTTCTGACCTGCTTCCAGCTGGGGTGGTTATTCTCCAGGCTTGCTGCATAGCCGGGTCCTTGAGAACTCTAATCACCACCTGCTGGGACTTCATTCATGGTTTTCTTGAGTTGGATCCCTGCTTTTCTGGATTCCATATCTTCCCCTTTCTTGCCTCATCCCTTGTTTTGGTGACTACATTCTCTAATACTTTAATAAGTAAGAGTGCATTTTGGAGACTTGGTTGTCTAAAAATGTCTTTATTTTACTTTCATACTTAATAGCTTGGGTAGAGAATTCAAGATTGGAAATCATTTGTCCTTAGCATTAAAAACAATTTTTTTAGTGCTTATTTATTTTTGAGAAAGAGAGAGAGAGAGCATGCGTGTGAGTTGGGGAGGAGCAGAGAGAGAGAGGGAGACACAGAATCCGAAGCAGGCTCCAGGCTCTGAGCAGTCAGCACAGAGACTGACGGGCTTGAACCCACAAACTGAGAGATCATGACCTGAGCCAAAACTGGATGCTTAACTGACTGAGCCACCCAGGCACCCCTGTCCAGCTATGTCTTCTGTTGTCAGCTTTGAGAAATCCAGTTTCATTCTGGATCATGACTTTTAGAAAATGGTTTTGTCTCTCTGGAAGCATGTGGGGGTCTTCTCCAGCCCCAGTGTTCAAAATTTCCTGGTTTCAGGGCACCTGGCTGGCTCAATCGGTAAGCATGCAACTCTTAATCTCGGGGACTTGAGTTTGAGACCCACAATGGGTGTAAAGATTACTCAACAAACAAACGAACAACAAACAAACATACAAATTTCTTGGTCTGGATCTGTTTCCCTTCACTGTGTTGGATCCCACCAGTCTGGAAATTCATTTCCTACATATTTTTTCTTTTTTTTTCTTTTTTATAGTAGAAATGTGTACTAAGAAAGCCTATTACTTAGGGGCACCTGGGTGGCTCAGTCGGTTAAGCGTCCGATTTCAGCTCAGGTCATGACCTCAAGGTCTGTGGGTTCCAGCCCCGCATCGGGCTCTGTGCTGACTGCACAGAGCCTGGAGCCTGCTTTGGATTCTGTGTCTCCCTCTCTCTCTACCTCTCCCCCGCTCGTGCTCTGTCTCTCGCTCTCCTAAAAATAAACATTAAAAGAAAGAAAGAAAGAAAGAAAGAAAGAAAGAAAGCCTATCACCTAGATCAAGACATGAAAGATTGCCAGCATCCCCAGAAGCCCAGTCTCAAACCCAGATGGGTCCCTCCCCTGGGGGGTCTAGTGACCATCATGACTGTTTTGATGACCATCTTCTTGCTTCTCTTGGTAGGTTTTCCTCCCATGGATAGATCTCTAAGCAATCAGTTTAGTTCCACCTGCTTGGGACTTTATAAGAATGAACTACACGTAACATAAAATTGACCACCTCAGCCATCTCCAAGTGTAGAGTTCAGTGGTGTTATGTACATTCACATTGTTGGGCAGCCCATCTCCAGAACTCCTTTCATCTTCCCCAACCAAAACTGTACCCATTAAACAACTCTCCCTTCCCTTGTCCCCCCCACCCCCGCCAGCCCCTAGCAGCCACCATTCAACTCCCTGTCTCTGAATTTGACTGCTCATATAAGTGAGTCACATAGTGTTTGCCTTTTTGTGACTGGCTTATTTCCCTTAGCATAAGGTCCTCGAGGCTCATCATTGTTGTAGGATGTGTCGGAATTTCCTTCCTTCATAAGGCAGAATAATTCATTATGTGTGTGTGTGTGTGTGTGTGTGTGTGTATCATATTTTGTTTACCCACTCAAGCAGTTGGTCTCTGTTCTTTGTGTATTGGATGCTTTTCTCAAATGTCTGGTGAATCCTGGGGGTCTGTTCATTCTTAATCATGGGACAGTTACAAGGCCAGCTGAAAGCTCTACACACGTGGGCAGGCTTCTCCCGTGGCCTTCATCGCAGGGACCCAGCCGGCCAGATCCTCTCCCGAAAGCTCTTCCAACTTCCTCCTGCCTGAAGGTGTGTCCTTTGTGGCTTCTGCAAAGAAAATCCGTTGACTTATTTTTTCCACTGCCAGCTCCAGATTCTGCTTTCTGGGTTCTAGTAAACCAATTACCACACGTCCATCTATTAACTGGCTTTGAAAATCGTGTCCCTACAGCCTTCCCTCCCAATCCCATGGTGGCTGTAGATTTCTGGCATTGAAAACATCTTCTTACTGCCATGTTTATTATCGGGCCAGAGCAGAGGTAAATACCTGTGTTGAACACACCATTTTTCTTTAATTATTTTTCAACGTTTATTTATTTTTGAGACAGAGAGAGACAGAGCATGAACAGGGGAGGGGCAGAGAGAGAGGGAGACAGAATCAGAAGCAGGCTCCAGGCTCTGAGCCATCAGCCCAGAGCCCGACGCAGGGCTCGAACTCACGGACCATGAGATCATGACCCGAGCCGAAGTCGGACGCCTAACCGACCGAGCCACCCAGGCGCCCCGAACACACCATTTTTAATCTGAAGGGTTCCAGTTTTTAACAGGAAATCTTTTCTTGAAGTGTAAGATAGACATCCGGTTTGTTTGCGGGAAGTTGTCTGATTCTTAAGAAATTATTTAGGAGTTCAGAAGAGAAATAGCTTCATGGAAAAACCGGGATTTCGGGGATGCGGGTGGGGTTTGAATAGGTAGGAGGAAGTGATGAGAAAACCAAATGCAGAAGACAGTGTATTTGCCTGAAGTGAAGGGGTCAAGAATTAGAGCTGTGTGTTGAAGAATCGACAGCAAATTATGAAGAAATCCTGAAGGCTTGGATAACAAGATTGGATTTTCTGCCAGGAGAGAGTATTCTGCCATGTTACTCAGCTTCAGGGTGTTGCAGGAAAACATTCACACATTTGAATGTTGATGAGGGCATTTACAAAAATAGGCAAAATGTGACCATTTGTACCGGTTCCCGATAAGCTCCCCGGTTGGTGTTACTGATGTCATATGATTGCACCCGGTATAGTGTGGGTGAAAAAGTAGAGGTTCAGGATGTCAGGATCGTACCTGATGTTGGAGCATTGGAAGTGGGTTTGAAGGAAGAGGAAAAGGTTACCAAGGGCTCCGCGGTGCTGGAGACGCAAATATGAAACTCCTTTGCCAAGACGTGCGGTCACCTTTAGGTTCCATGATGGATTCGAGGTGGAACTTATCTGGCGCTCGTTTATTGAAAAGAGGAGATGGGACCAAGTGTAGAAAACAAAAGGATTTATCATCCTCAACAATCAGCGGAGGCTGATGGTGAACCTTTTGAACATTTGCCTGTAAATGTGCATGCTGTCATAGTATAACACAATTTTAATTTCAAGTCAAAGCACAAGGTTTTCTTCCCTTGCTCAGCGGACAGATCTTTACAGGAAAAAGCAAGCTGTACCCGAGAAAAAGCATGTGCCAACTCTGCTTGAACCAACAGATGGAATTAATGGTTGTGTGGGTCCTTTTAGCATTACTCAGCGTCAGCCCGTCCTGGGTTCGGGCTTGGTTTCGAGGTGTTTTACAAACGTTGTGAACCCTGCCATCCCTCATCAGTGTCAAAAGGACGAAGTAGAAAGTGTGCAGGTAGCAACAATTGTAAGTCGTAAGAAAATGGTGAGGGGTCATGCGTACGTGAGATGAATTTCTCCCCAATAGAAGTCCAGCCCGAAAAACAAAGATCCCAATATGCAACCCGCAGAAATGTGTCATTGACGTTAATCGTCAAGAAAAGAGGAAAGGTGATGGCCAAACGCCACCAAGGCCTATTAGCTTGATATTAGTTCGGGAAGCTTACAGGCTCCCAAGGTCCTTCTGACACGGACAGCATCCAAATCCAAATCCAGGTGGCAAGAGTGAATGTGTGTAGCTGCGAGGAGGTCACTCTGACACTGAGATAAAGGGGGAGGAGGTTTTCTTCTGCCGCGGATGTCAACAGCAGTGTTCTAGAAAATATCTGCAAGGAGGGGACAGCTGGGTGGCTCAGGTGTGGTTAAACGTCTGGCTCTTGATTTCTACTGAGGTCATGATCTCACTGTTCATGGGATCGAGTCCTGTGTTGGACTTCTTGCTGACAGTGTGCACAGCCTGCTTGGGATTCTCTCTCTGCCCCTCCCCCACGAGTGCACGCTTTCTCTTTCTCAAAATAAATAAACATAAAAAAAAAAAAACATCTGGAAGGAGGATAAGAGGAGCTTGTTTTAGAGTTTGAGGACTAACACATAGTTCTGTTTCATGAAAATGTATCTAGGCAACACAAGCCCAACCCCCGCTTACCTCCTTACGAATAAAGGGACATGTGAATAGCACTTCAGGATCTAGCCTATTTCTAGTTTAATGAGCTTCTTTTTAAAAAAAAATTTTTTTTAATGTTTATTTTTGAGAGAGAGACAGAGAGTGAGCAGGGGAGGAACAGAGAGAGAGGGAGACACAGAATCCGAAGCAGGCTTCAGGCACAGAGCTGTCAGCACAGAGCCGGATGTGGGGCTTGAACTCATGAACTGTGAGATCATGACCTGAGCGCAAGTCGGATGCTTAACTGACTGAACCCCCCCAGATGCCCCTCTAGACTAATGAGCTTCTTAGTTACCAAAACTTCTTCTTCCAAATGGGACATGTAAATAATATTTATTGAGACTCCATTGTGTACAGGGCACCTGGGGAAGCAAAGCTAAGACTTGATCCTGTCCCAAAGGAAGTTACACCCTAAGTGGGGAATACATGCATGTAAATGGTTCATTGTAATACTTTACAAGTGTAGTTATACACTATATTATTATTATTATTATTAATTATACTGTATTATCATGCTGGAAATATCCAGAGGGTGCCATGGAACACAGACAGGAGAGTCTTCCTGGAACGGGTGATGCTTGAGTGTAGACCCACAGAATGAGAAAGGCATACCAGGGAGAAGGGAGGTGAGAGGTAGCAGAGGGCTTTCAGGTGGATATATAACCTCTGGCTGAGTGACTCAAGGGTTAGGTCGCGGAGGGCCATCAGTGCTCCATTAAGGAGTTTAGACTCTATTTGGTTTTAGGCGGTAAAGGTCATTAAGGTTTGAAATGGGGTCCGCCTTCAGATTTATTGTTTAGGTATCGTATTCGTTTTCTATTGCTGCCCTAACCAGTTACTACAAACTCAGAGACTTAACACGAATTTATTGCCACGCAAATTCTGTCGTTCAGCAGTCAAGGTTGGCGCCACTGGTTTCTCCGCTCTGGGATTCACCAGGCTGAAATCAAGGTACTGGCCGGCCGGACTCGGGAGGCTCTGTGAAGAATCTGCTCATTCAGGTAGTCGACGGCATCTAGTTCGTTGTGGTTGTAGTACGGCCGTGGCTCCCGTTTCCTGGCTGCTGTCTGCTGTGGGCCACCCTCTGCTCCCAGAGACCTCATTCCTGCGCTCGCACACAGCCCTCCAGCCCAGAGCCTGCAGCACCATGTGGAACCTCTGACTTCCCCTTGTGCCTCATCTCTCTGGCTGCCAGCTGGGAAAGTTCTCTGCTTTTACAGGTTCATATGATTAGATTGGGCTCTCCTGAATAATCCAAGATAATCTCCCTATTTTAAGGTCTGCAGACTTGGTTACATCTGCCAAGTCCTCTTACCTATGTAAGATAACATATTCACAGGTTCCAGTGGTTAGGTGTGGACCTCCCTGAAGGGGCATTATTCTGTGGCTTCTATAGGGCAGAGTTTCTCTCACACCCATGTTGTGCCCCAGCACCTGGTTTTCCTCCTATCTCCCTGGCTGCTTTAAAAAACAAAAACAAGGGTGCCTGGGTGGCTCAGTCAGTTCAGCGTCTCACTTGGGCTCAGCTCATGATTTTGAGGGTCAGGAGTTCAAGCCCCGCGTCGGGCTCTGTGCTGACAGCTCAGAGCCTGGAGCTTGTTTCGGATTCTGTGTCTCCCTTTCTCTCTGCCCCTCCCCCACTCACGCTCTGTCTGTCTCTCTCTCTCTCTCTCTCTCAAAAATAAATAAAAACATTAAAAAAAATAAAAAGCAAAAACAAAAAATCAGCTTCATTGAGGTATAATTTATGTCCACCCATTTTATGTGTTCAATTTAATGACTTTTGGCAAATTCATGGGAGTCATGTGACCATTATGACAATCTGCTTTTAGAACATTTTCATCTCCTCAAAAAGATTTCCCATACCTTTTCCAGTCCATCAGCTTTCTCTTTTTATTCTCTTGCTTAGGCGCATCTTCCCTTGAATGCTTATGTTGGCCAGGACTTTTTTGGCTGTCTGGGAAATACCTACACTTAGGATATTCTTTACCAGGTGGGCAGGAATACACATTAAGCTGCTGACATCGCACTTGAAGCTAACATTGTATGTCAAGTATAAAAACAAAAATTTTTCCAAAATCTATAAAGAACTTAGCAAACTCAACATCCAAAACACAAATAATCCAGTAAAGAAATGGGCAAAAGACATGAACAGACAGTTTTCTAAAGAAGACATCCAGATGGCAAACAGACACATGAAAAAATGTTCAACATCACTCATCATCAGAGAAATACAAATCCAAACCACAATGAGATACCACCTCACACCTGTCAGAATGGCTAGCGTTAACAACTCAGCAACAACAGATGTTGGCGAGGATGCGGAGAAAAAGGAACCCTTTTGCATTGCTGGTGGGAATGTAAACTGGTGTAGCCACTCTGGAAAACAGTATGGAGGTTCCTCAAAAAATTAAAAATAGGGGCGCCTGGGTGGCGCAGTCGGTTAAGCGTCCGACTTCAGCCAGGTCACGATCTCACGGTCCGTGAGTTCGAGCCCCGAGTCGGGCTCTGGGCTGATGGCTCGGAGCCTGGAGCCTGTTTCCGATTCTGTGTCTCCCTCTCTCTCTGCCCCTCCCCCGTTCATGCTCTGTCTCTCTCTGTCCCAAAAATAAATAAACGTTGAAAAAAAAATTATAAAAAAAAAAAAATTAAAAATAGAACTACTCTACCACCCAGCAATTGAACTACTAGGCATTTATCCAAGGGATACAGGTGTGCTGTTTCGAAGGGACACATGCACCCCCATGTTTATAGCAGCACGATCGACAATAGCCAAAGTATGGAAAGAGCCCAAATGTCCATTGGTGGATGAATGGATAAAGAAGATGTGGTATGTATATACAATGGAGTATCACTCGGCAATCAAAAAGAATAAAATCTTGCCCTTTGCAACTACGTGGATGGAACTAGAGTGTATTATGCTAAGCAAAATTAGTCAGAGAAAGACAAATATCATATGACTTCACTCATATGTGGAATTTAAGATACAAAACAGAGGAACACAAGGGAAGGGAAGCAAAAGTAATATAAAAACAGGAAGGGGGACAAAACATAAGAGACTCTTAAGAACAAACTGAGGGTTGCTGGAGGGGTTGTGGGTGGGGGGATGGGCTAAATGGGTAAGGGGCACTAAGGAAGACACTTGTTGGGATGAGTAGTGGGTGTTATCCATAGGGGATGATGAATCACTGGAATCTACTCCTGAAGTCATTATTGCACTATATGCTAACTACCTTGGATGTAAATTTAAAAAATAAAAAGAAATAATTTTTTTCTCTTTTTTAGACAAAAAAATTGTTGACATTTTTTACCTCGGGGTAATGAGAATGCAGGGTTGGCAATGGAAGGATTAACTTTTTCTGTTGTTTTTTTTTTTAAGTTTATTTATTTTGAGAGAGAGCGCAAGTGGGGGAGGAACAGAGAGGGAGAGAGAGAATCCCAAGCAAGCTCTGTGCTGTCAGCGCAGTGCCTGATGTGGGGCCCGAACTCACAAACCGTGAGATCATGACCTGAGTGGAAATCAAGATTCGGACACTTAACTGACTGAGCTGCCCAGCCACCCCTAACTTTTTCTGTATTTTTCAGGATTTAATATACAATGAGCATGTATTGCTTTTAAGATGAAAAGTTCTGGGGCCCCTGGGTGGCTCAGTTGGTTGAGCAACCGACTTCAGCTCAGGTCATGATGTTGCGGTTTGTGGGTTCGAGCCCCACGTTGGGCTCTGTGTTGACAGCTCGGAGCCTGGAGCCTGCTTCAGATTCTGTGCCTCCCCCCTTCTCTGCCCCTCCCCTGCTCATGCTCTGTGTCTCTCTCTCAATAGTAAGTAAACGTTAAAAAAAATTTAAGTGGTAACAAAATAAATTGACAGCAAGAGAGCTCTTATCTCTTTTATTGAATGACAGGAAAACACAGCATTTAGTTCCTTAAAATGGGGAACAGAGTAAGGCCACATGTAGTCTTAAAAAAAAACAGTTTTGGGGCGCCTGGGTGGCTTGGTCGGTTAAGCGTCCGACTTCGGCTCAGGTCATGATCTCACGGTCCGTGAGTTCGAGCCCCGCGTCGGGCTCTGTGCTGACAGCTCAGAGCCTGCAGCCTGTTTCAGATTCTGTGTCTCCCTCTCTCTCTGCCCCTCCCCTGTTCATGCTCTGTCTCTCTCTGTCTCAAAAATAAATAAATGTTTTAAAAAAAAACAGTTTTATTGAAATACAATACATAGTATACCTTTTTAAAGTTCAGGCGACTAGGTGACTCAGTCAGTTAAGCATCTGACTCTTGATTTCAGCTAAGGTCATGACCTTACAGTTGGTGGATCAAGCCCCGCGCGAAGCCCTGTGCTGAGAGCTCGGAGCCTGCTTCAGATTCTCTCTCTCCCTCTCTCTCTGCCCCTCCACTGCTCATGTGCTCTCTCTCTCTCTCTCTCTCTCTCTCTCTTAAAATAAATAAACTTTAAAAAGTTCAGTGGTTTTGTTCTTCACTACATTCACAAAGTTGTGTATCAATCACGACTACCTAATTCCAGATTTTTATCACTCCAAGAGAAACCCCACACTCATTAGCAGTCATTCCCCCACTCCTTCTTACACCCCGCATCTCTGGAAACCATGAATCTAATTTTTGTCTCTAAAGATTTGCCTATTCCAGACAAGACACAAGTGAAGTTTTTTTAAACCTGATTAGTAATTTCTGGAGTCTATTTTTACAGATGGCTTTTCTTATCAGCAAAATGAAAGGGATTTAAAACATAGTACCTGACCCCCAAAAAGTTATTTTAGGTTCAACTGATCTATTTCAGTTTCTATTTAATTAAAGCCAATTTGTTATTAGACACCTAGGGGACGTCACTACTACCAATCTTACAGAAATAAAAAGAATTATGCAGGAATACTATGAACACCTGTATGCCAATACATTAGATATCTTAGACGGAATGGATAAAGTCCTCGAAAGACAAAAACTGGCAAATTTCAAAACGAAATAGAAAATCTGAATAGATCTATAACAAGTAAAGAAATTGAATTGGTAACCAAAAAACTTCCCACATACAAATAGAAACTCGGGTCCAAATGGCTTCACTGGTGAATTTGAACAGACATTTAAAGAGGAATGAATACCATTTCTTCATAAACTCTTCCCAAAAATAGAAGATGAGGGAATACTTGCCAACTTTTTCTATGAGGCCAGTATTACCCTGTTACTGAAATTAGACAAAGACGTCAAACAAAAAAAACACACCAAAAACTATACATCAATATTGCTTATGAATTTAGAGGTGAAAATCCCAACAAATACTAGCAAACGGAATCCAGCAAGTATAAAAAGGATAATAGACCATGACCACATGAGGTGTATCTCAGCGATGCAAGGTTGGTTTAACATCTGAAAATAAATTGATGTCATAGACCACATTATTAGAATGAAGGAAAAAACCTACATAATCGTCTTAATATATGCAGAAAAAGCCTTTGCCAAAATCCAATACCTTCTCATGATAAAAACAGGCAACAAACTAAAGATAAAAGGGAACTTCCTCTACCTGATAAACGACATCTACAAAAACCCTACAACCAACATCATACTCAATGGTGAACGTTCAGGAACAAGACGGGGATGTCTACTCTTGCCACTTCTGTTTGATATTGTACTGGATATTCTAGCCAGGGAAATTAGGCAAGAAAATGAATTAAAGGCATACAGATTGGAAAGGAAGTAATAAAACTACCTCTATCTGCAGATGACATTATCTTGTATGTAGAAAATGCTAAGGTATCCACTCAAAATTAGAACTACACCACTAATCATCAGGGAAATGCAAATCAAAACCACAGTGAGGCATCACTGCACACCTGTTAGGATGGTCATTATAAAAAAAAATAAAATAAAACTGGAAATAACAAGTGTTGATGAGGGTGTGGAAAGATTAGAACCCTTGTGCACTCTTGGGGGGAATGTAAAATGGTGCAGCCACTATGAAAACAGTATGAAAGTTCCTCAAAAAAAATAGAATGACTATATGATCTAGCAATCTGACTTCTGGGTATTTATCCAAAAAGAATTTAAATCAGGAACTTGAAGAGATATTTGCACACCCAACTCCACTGCAGCATTATTCACAACAGCCAAGATCTGGAAACAACCTGAGTGTCCACCGATGGATGAAACGGGGGGGGGGGGGTGTGTGTGGTGGGAAATGTGGTATATACACACAGTGGAATATTATTCAGCCATGAAAAAGAAAATTCTGTCATATGCTACAACGTGGGGGAACCTTGAGGGCATTACATAAAGTGAAACAAACCAGTCATAAAAAGACAACTACTGCATGATTCTACTAGATGAGCTGTCTAAAGTAGTCAAATTCATAGAAACAAAAGGGCTGAGGAGAGGAGGAAATAGGGAGTTCTTTTTTTTTTTATTTTTTATTAAATTTTTTTTTCAACGTTTATTTATTTTTGGGACAGAGAGAGACAGAGCATGAACGGGGGAGGGGCAGAGAGAGAGGGAGACACAGAATCGGAAACAGGCTCCAGGCTCCGAGCCATCAGCCCAGAGCCTGACGCCGGGCTCGAACTCACGGACCGTGAGATCGTGACCTGGCTGAAGTCGGACGCTTAACCGACTGCGCCACCCAGGCGCCCCGGAAATAGGGAGTTCTTATTAGATGGGTATTAAATTTCAGTGATGCAAGATAAAAAGAGATTTGTGGTACAACCCTGAGTTTATAGTTAATAATACTGTACTATACACTTAAAAATTGTTGACAGTAGGTCTCATGTTATATGTTTTTCAATATTGTAAAAAATTGGGGGTTGCCTGGGTGGTTCAGTCAGTTAAGTGCCTGACTCCTGGTACCAGCTCAGGTCATGATTTCGTGGTTGTGGGATCAAGCCCTGTGTCGGGCTCTGTGCTGAGTGTGGAGCCTGCTTGCGATTCTCTCTCGTTCTTTTCTGCCCCCTCCCACTTACATGCGCACATGCGCTCTCTTTCTGTCTCTCAAAATAAGTAAATAAACATTAAAAGTTAGTTAAAAATTAATAAAAATTAAAAAACTAATTAATGGGTCCAAAGTTGTAGGATACAAGGTCAATATGTAAAAATCAATTATAATATGGTCACTTGCAATGAATGGTCCAAAAGGTAATTAAGGAAACAATCAATTTATAATAGCATCATTACTCAGCCATCAAAAATAATGAAATCTTGTCATTTGTAAGGACATGGATGGAGCTAGAGTATAAATACTAAGTGAAATAAGTCAGTCAGAGAAAGACAAATGCCATATAATTTCACTCATATGTGGAATTTGAGAAGAAAAAAAACAGATGAACATAGGGGAAGGGGGAAAAGAGAGAGGGAAACAAACCACAGGAGACTCTTAATGATAGAGAAAAAAAACTGAGGGTTGATGGATGGAGGCAGGTGGGAGATGGCCGAGATAAGTGATGGGTATTAAGGAGGGCACTTGCTATGATGAGCACTGGGTGTTGTATGTAAGTGATGAATCACTGAATTCTACTCCTGAAACCAATATTGCACTGTATGTTAACTAACTAAAATTGAAATTTAAAAAAAAAAGGAAAAAAAGAATAATGTAATTGAAAAGAAATTTAACAGAAGAAATACAAAACATATACTCTCAAAACTTCAAATAATTGTTGAAAGATATTGAAGAAGATCTAAATAAAGGGAAAGACACTTCATGCTCACGGATAAGAAGACATAACATTGTTAAATCGATCTACAGATTAAACACAATCCCTATGTGTTTAACACCCACCCCAGTGGGTTTTTAAAATAGAAATTGGCAGGTGCATTCCAAAATTCATATGGGAGCTTAGCAGTCCTAGAATAGCCAAAATAATCTTGAAAAAAAACAAATTTTGAGGACTCACACTTACCACACTTACCAATTTCAAGACTCACTACCAAGTTACAATAAGCAAGACAGTGTAGTACTGGCATAAAGATAGGCACATGGATCGATGGAATAGAATATAGAGTCCAGAAATTAACCCATATATCTATGGTCAATTGACTTTTCACAAGGCTGCCAAGACAATACAATAGGAAAAATACTGTCATTGAACAAATGGTTCTAGCATAACTGTAGACACACATGCAAAAGAATGAATTTGAGCTCCCTACCTCACACCATATACAAAAACTAACATAAATCAATCAAAAGCCTAAATGTAAAAGCTAAAACTATAAAACTCTTGGAGGAAAATATAGGGATAAGTCTTCATGGCCTTGAATTTGGCAGTGGTTTCTTAGATATGTCACCAAAAGCACAAGCAACAAAATAAAAAAAAATAAATTGGACTTCATCAAAATTAAAAATTTTTGTTCTTCAAAGGACACCATCAAGAAAGTGAAAAAACAACTCACAGAATAGAAAACGTTTGCAAATCATACATCTTATATAGGACTTATATCCAAAACATATAAAAAACTTACAATTCAGTATTTAAAAGACAACCCAATTGAAAATGGACAAAAGATCTGAACAGACACTACTACAAAGAAAATATACAAGTGGCCAATAACACATGAAAAGATGCTCAACATCATTAGTCATTAGGGAAATGCACATAAAAAGCACAATAAGATTCCATTCATACTTACTAAGGTGGTTATAATAAAAAAGTTGAATAATAATATGTTTTAGGGGCACCTGGGTGGCTCAGTCAGTTGGGCATCTGACTCTTGATTTTGGCTTAGGTCATGATCGCATGTGGTTCATGGGATCAAGCCCTGCATTGGGCTCTGCACTGACAGTGCAAAGCCTGCTTGGGATTCTCTCTTTCTTTTTCTCTCTCTTCCCCTCCCTTGCTCATGCAAGTGCTCTCTCTCTCTCTCTCTCTCTCTTTCAAACAAACAAAAAAAATAAAATAAAATAAAATAAGAAAAAAATAACAAGTTTTGGAAGGTAGGGATCACCAGTCTATCTTTTTTGTGAGCAAGGAAGTCTTTACATGAAGCCACCCCTAATGACTTCTTCTGGTCTCATTGGCCAGTTTGAGACTAACGATCATTTCTGAACCAATGAGGTTCAGCATGAAGAATAGAATTTCCATGATTGAATTAGACTCATTGTTTGGAGTGGAATGGAGGTTTAGGTAGGCAACCATCATAGCACCATTATAGACTTCCAAAGGGAATTCTGGTTCCTATTACTGGAGTATAGAATGGATGATGACCAGGCAAAAAAACAGATGTCTACGGCACCATCAGAAACAGCTGGGATGTGGTGAGAAAAACTTATATACTGGACTCTGCTCCTAACTTATTGGGTGATTTTACAGATTACTTCACTCTTTAGGCCTGTTTCTTCAAATGGAATTATTCTTTCTAGCTTTTAAATAGCCCTGCTACTGAATATATATATATATATATATATATATATATATATATCTCCACATAGCATATACATAGCTATATATATATATATATATATATATATATATATATAGCAATATAGCCTTCTAGCAATGAAAAAGGCACACATGCTTTTCTGCAACTCTGATAACAACATAAGAGCAACTTTTGTAAATACCACTCAAAATCTCTTTACCCTAATATTTATGTACCGTGAGACTCCTATAGCATCAGAAACGTAGATGATTCATTGACAATAGCCACCTAAATCATGCAGTTTAGTCTGTGTTTTTGCCTGCCAAGGACTATTCTTTCTTCTGCTCTGATTTTACTTTGGGAAAAATTTTGTTCAGACTCTGTCCAACTGGTCTCTGGGTCTTGGTTTTGTCACCCATAAAAAGAGGGAGCTGGGCAAAGATCCCTTCCGGTGCTGGTGTCCCAAGATTCCATCGCAGAGCCCCTAAGGGAGGCTACAGGAGGAATCTGTATCACTTGGAGAGATCCTCCCTGGGGCTGACAAAGCTTTGGGATAAAATCCCTCTCTAGAGCTCATGTGCGGTGAATTTGGTTTGTCAATTCCAAAATGGAAGTTGATTCGTGGTGGGTCTGGTTCTTGGAAATGCAGCAAGGTGGAAATAAATCAAGCAGGAGTCTTCTTTGCTGAATGTCCTTTGTTTTATGTACATATCACTTCTGCTTTTCACATCAGTCAAACCAGGCCCCTGAGCCTAGCTAGCAGGCTGTCTATCTCACTTGACTCTGAGAACAGAAGAGCCTGGAATGTACCCAGCTTCAGGCACAATTAGACTGAGGGGCTCAACACAGTCACTGAATCAACCTGTATCTTTTTCTTTCCTCACCCTTTACTCCCACTTGGTTTTCCTTTGTTGGCCTCATTCTCAGGAAGGCTTTCCTCTCATAGTGACAGAAATGGCTCCAGAAAAAGACCCAAGGCTGACATTGATTGGGTCTACTGGACCAGCCATAATGGACAGGCACAAAACCTAAGATCCACCAACCCACCCCATGGAGTGGATTCTATTCTGAAGAATAAAGGAGGAATCTTGAAATGGGGTTGACATGTCAGATCTGTGCATTAGGAGCCTGGTTAAGGGACAGGGATCGGGGGCAATGGAGGAGACTGGAATTGAGATTTGCTAGCAGGCTCTTGGAATCATTCTGGGCAGAAGCGAGGAGGGGTTGAACTGGGGTAATGGCAATCGGATGGAGGATGGACCGAGCAGGAAATCAAATGGGTGAAGGTAGAGTGTGCGTGAGTTGGTGGTTGATTAGCAGTATTGGGAAAGGAAGGAGGATTTTATTGAATGCCAGCTGCGTGTTGGGCCCTGTGCTGGGGAAATAAAACAACCTGGTGGAAGAGTCAGACCTGTAAACAATTATTATGCAATATACAAATTGCCATGATAGAGGAATGCACCAGGGGTCACTAGCATTGGGGGGGGGGGGAGAAATCACTCTGGGAGGGGCTGTGTGTTGTTAGGGAAGGCTTCACAGACAAGGGAATTTTGACCTGAGTCTCTTTTATTTTTTATTTAAAAACAATTTTTTTAATGTTTATTTTTGAGAGAGAGAGGGGAGACAGATCGCGAGTCAGGGCGGGGCAGAGAGAGAGGGAGACACAGGATCCGAAGCAGGCTCCAGGCTCCCAGCTTTCAGCACAGGGCCCGACGCGGGGCTCAAACTCATGAACTGTGAGATCGTGACCTGGGCTGCAGTCAGAGGCTTAACCGACTGAGCCACCCGGGTTCCCCTAACCTGAGTCTTAAAGGATAAGTAAGGCACATAAGAGTCTGGTAGCAAACATGGAATAAGAGATTTCAGGCCTATGCCAAGGGCAAAGAAGAGAGTCCAAAAAAATTGTTGCCCAGAAAAACCACATTCAAACTAAAGACACATTTAGTTTTGTTCATATAATATTTTTAGAAATTTTTGAATTAGTTGCCAACATTGAAAGATCTGGAGCTTGCCTATAAAAATACATAAATCTAACTTGTCTTGAAAAACCAGAAGGTTTATGGGCACTTGGGTGGCTCAGTCGGGTAAGCATCCGACTTCAGCTCAGGTCGTGATCTCACGGTTCATGGGTTCGAGCCCAGCATCTGGCTCTGTGCTGACGGCTCAGATTCTGTGTCTCTCTCTCTCTCTCTCTGCCCCTCCCCCCCTCTCAAAAATAAACATTTGGGGCACCTGGGTGGTGCCCAGTTAAGCAGTGAACTTAAGCATCCAAGTTCAGCTCAGTTAAGCATCCAAGTTCACCTCAGGTCATGATCTCACAGCTCATGGGTTGGAGTCCTGCATCAGGGTCTAAGATGACAGCTCAGAGCCTGCTTCAGATTCTGTGTCTCCCTCTCTCCGCACCTCCCCCACTTGCGCTCTATCTTTCTTTCTCTAAATAAATAAATACATAAATAAATAAGGAAGGAAGGAAGGAAGGAAGGAAGGAAGGAAGGAAGACCAGAAGGTTTAGCTCAGCGTCTGAATTCCCTTGTGGTAGAAAGGTCAAGTGCAGCCACACCCCCTCCATTCCCTATCGTAATTCACCTGGCCCTTATCAACTCTTCATCTTACCTGCCCAGTCCTCTGCATCCGATTAAGGATGACTGCAAGATCTTTGTCACTCTCCGCGTCAAAATGAGTTAGGGACGCCTGGGTGGCTCAGTCAGTTGAGGATCTGACTTCAGCTCAGGTCATATCTCGCAGTTCATGAGTTTGAGCCCTGCGTTGGGCTCTGTGCTGACAGCTTGGAGCCTGGAGCCTGCTTCAGATTCTGTGTCTCCCTCTCTCTCTGCCCCTCCCCTGCTCACGCTCTGTCTCTGTCTCTCAAAAATAAATAAACATTAAAAAAAGATTAAAATTTAAAAAAAAAAGAACCAAAAGGAGGAGTTAATTTCCTCTCCCCTGGAATCTGGACTGGTCATGTGACTGCTCACCCAGTAGAATGTAGTTGAAGGACCCCGTGTCAATCATGGGCTTACCATCTTGGAGGGCTCTCTCTTGGCACACTCCCTCTCAAAACCTTAGAATAAAGAGAGATAAAGAAGTGGTTGTAGTTTGGGACTAGTTTACCCTGCAACAGGTAACTGGACCAGCCGCCTGCTCTCCTCCCTTTGTAGACATCCGAGGGTCCAGCCTCCGGACCGGAGGAGGGAGGCAGCATGTCATCATGAACAGCAAGGCCGGAAGGGGAAGATCAGGAAGGGCTTTGTACATCGTGCTGGGAGAGTTTCAACTTTTTTTGCTTGAGGAGACGGTAGCGTTTTGTAAGGTAGGCATATTATGACCAGGAAGGTGACTTTAGCAATGGCATAAGAGAGCGGACGGTCACTAGACAGGGAGCTAGGGCGATGGCCCAAGCAACACAACTCAGGCCACGGTGCTGGGCACGGAGGGAAAGGGAGAGATTCAAGGTCAAGACTTCCTCCTCTGGGAGGCCCTCCCTTGAGGTGCTAACAGGTCGAGCCGGGGAGTCGTCAGTCAGAACCAGGGAGCACAGGCGGCAAGTTTGGGCCACAAAGACAGATGGGGGCGAGGCGGGGGCGGGGCGTCAACATTTGTAGTTGAAGCCGCAGACATGGATGCGATGGGGTGGGGAGTTTGGGAGCGAGGAGAAGCAGCCAAGTCCTGGGAGCACCTTGCCAGTTGAGCAAAGGGAGCCGCTCTGCAGGGGGTCGAGGGAGAAACCTGCAGAGCAAAGCAGAGAAGCAGGAGGGGGACCCCAAGGCAAGAGTCCAGAGGGAGGGAGTAGTCAGTGGCATCAGCTTGGCGGCCTCGCCGCCAAAACGTCTGATTTCACGATCAGGAGGGCATCGGTGGCCTTGGCGAGGGCGAGGCGATGTCTGGTGGTGGGAACCGCAGCCGGTCTCACGTAGGTGCCAGAGTAGGAGATGAGGAAGTGGAGGCCATGAGTGTGAACAGCTCTGTCAAGAAACTTGATGGTGAAGGGTAAGAATGAGATAGGGAAGTGGTTTAGAGGTTGCCAAGTTGAGAGAGCTTCCCCCCAGAGGCACAGGGGACTTAAGCCCGTTGGTACACGGCGAAGAGAGAGGGTTGGTGGAGAGTAGGACTCGGCTGTGCGGGAGAAAGGGGTTGAGGGACCGAGTGAGGTCACTAGGGCAAAGGGAAGGAATGCGTCCCAAGGAGGAGGACTCAGCCTTGGGCCCAAGTGGGACGTCTGTGTGATTACAGTGTCTGGCTGGTCAGAGGAAGTGGAGGTGCTGTCGCTGGTGGGGGCAGAGGGTTCAGAAGAGTTCTCACCTCTTTTCCCCATGCAATAGGAGCGGCGATCATCTCGTAAATGTGAGGAAGGCTGCCTGGGCAGATGGTCAGGAGGAGGGACTGGCAAGGTTAACTTAGGCCAGAGCCTGTGGCCACGGCGCCCTTAGAGCCTCCTGCTTAAGGTCAGGGTTGGTTCTCGGATGTGGGTTAGAGCTGAGCCTGGAGGCAGTTGGAGGACCACAGCCGAGAGAAGGCCTGGGGGGCCACAGGGGCAGGGGCCAGGCTACCGGAGTAACGCCCTGCAAATGAGGCCCCACCACTTCTTTGCTTAGAGACTTGTGTGCGCTTCCCCTGGTCATTTTTTTTTTTTGATGTTTATTCATTTACTTTTGAGAGCGAGAGGGAGGGGCAGAGAGAGAGGGAGAGACCCCCACGCTGACGGCGCAAAGCCCCACGTGGGGCTCGATCTCACAAACCATGAGATCATGACAGCCGAAATCAAGCGTCAGATGCTTAACCCACGGAGCCACCCAGGCGCCCTGCTTCTCTTTGTCTTGGGAGCAAACTCCTCGAGAAGACATGAGTTGAGGACCCTCCGGATCTGCTTCTTGCGGATCCTCCCAGCTTCACCACCTTCCCCTTGACCCCAAGCCCCCAAGGCTCCAGCCATGGCCAAGAGCTCCACTCCAGTTTGTCAACCCACCTGCCCTGAGGGGTTGGATTTGAATGCCACTTTGTGTGCTCTTGGGTGGGTCACTTATCTCCTCTGAGCCTCGATTTCATCATTTGGAAAAGAGGGACAGCAAAACACCTGACAGGGTTCCCGAGACTCCTCAGGGACAGAATGTTAGTGCTGCACGGGGGACCTAGTACTGCTTGGAGCAGTCGGGACTCTGGGTTGTAAGTGACAGAACCGAATATAAAAAATCTCCTTCTGCGGTTGCTTTGTTTCTATCAGGATCCACGGACAGCCCAGATATTACAGTTGATTGATGTTTTCAAAAGTCTCTCATACCGTTTCCCCTCCTTTTCTTTGAATGCCATTCATTTGTTGAATGACAAATAACCTGGTTTATTTGTCCCATAGGGTTTTCACACATTTCTAGATTCACACATTTTTCACATGCAGATTTATGTAATTGCACCCCCCATGGTGTCATTTACCCTGGTTTTCTTTTTTTTTTTTTTTTTTTTATATGAAGTTTATTGACAAATTGGTTTCCATACAACACCCAGTGCTCATCCCAAAAGGTGCCCTCCTCAATACCCATCACCCACCCGCCCCTCCCTCCCACCCCCCATCAACCCTCAGTTTGTTCTCAGTTTTTAACAGTCTCTTATGCTTTGGCTCTCTCCCACTCTAACGTCCTTTTTTTTTTTTTTTTTTTTTTTACCTTCCCCTCCCCCATGGGTTCCTGTTAAGTTTCTCAGGATCCACATAAGAGTGAAACCATATGGTATCTGTCTTTCTCTGTATGGCTTATTTCACTTAGCATCACACTCTCCAGTTCCATCCACGTTGCTACAAAAGGCCATATTTCATTTTTTCTCATTGCCACGTAGTATTCCATTGTGTATATAAACCACAATTTCTTTATCCATTCATCAGTTGATGGACATTTAGGCTCTTTCCATAATTTGGCTATTGTTGAGAGTGCTACTATGAACATTGGGGTACAAGTGCCCCTATGCATCAGTACTCCTGTATCCCTTGGGTAGATTCCTAGCAGTGCTATTGCTGGGTCATAGGGTAGGTCTATTTTTAATTTTCTGAGGAACCTCCACACTGCTTTCCAGAGCGGCTGCACCAATTTGCATTCCCACCAACAGTGCAAGAGGGTTCCCGTTTCTCCATATCCTCTCCAGCATCTATAGTCTCCTGATTTGTTCATTTTGGCCACTCTGACTGGCGTGAGGTGATACCTGAGTGTGGTTTTGATTTGTATTTCCCTGATAAGGAGCGACGCTGAACATCTTTTCATGTGCCTGTTGGCCATCTGGATGTCTTCTTTAGAGAAGTGTCTATTCATGTTTTCTGCCCATTTCATACCCTGGTTTTCTATCCCCAGTATTTCATACAAACTAACAGTTAGATCTAGGGAATCGAGTAGATTCAATAGTGAGGTTAAGATTGACGGCTGAAGTCCTTTTTTTAATGTAATCATGTAAACGTGAACATAACGTGGGCATTAGATTGCGTTAAGAAATTATTGCTAGCTTTTTAAAGGTGTAATTATGTATTACATAATGGTATTGTGCTTAGGTAGAGTAAAAATCCTTATCTGGCATACAGTAACATGGATGGATTGCAACACATTATGCTCAATGAAAAAAGTCAGACCCATACTGTATGATTGCATTTGCGTGGAACATTCTAGGACAGGCAAAACTACTCCAGACTGATAAAGAGCAGATCAGTGGTTCCTTGGGGCTGAGGGTGAGGATTAATTGTAGAAGGACATGAGCGAACTTTTAGGGGAGATGGAAGTATTTCACATCTTGATTATGGTGCCTATTACTTGGGTATATACATTTGTCAAAACTGATTGAATCATGCCTTTTAAAAGGAATGTGTTTCATTGTATGGAAAGAAAGACGTATTTTATTGTAAATAAAAGCGATTTTAGAAGGAAAGAAAGCATTCTAGGATAAGAAGAATCCATTCAAAATGGTTACAAAACGATAATACACCTATAATATACCTATACTTATAATATACTATATAATATAAACTATTATATACCTATGGCAGAGAGAGAGAGGGAGACACAGAATCCGAAGCGGGCTCCAGGCTCCGAGCTGTCAGCACAGAGCCCGACGCGGGGCTCGAACCCACGAACCACGAGATCATGACCTGAGCCGAAGTCGGCCGCTCAACCGACTGAGCCACCCTGGCACCCCTGAAAATACTTAAGTTTTTATTTAAGTATTGAAATGCTATGACGTCTTGGATTTGTTTTAATAGACAAATATGTCTATTTGTTTAATAGACAAGACAATAATGTGGAAGAAGAAATGAATCAATACTGGGTACCTGTTAATAATTGTTAAAGCTGGGTGATGGGTACGTGTTCTAGAAAGTGAGCAGTGCTGTGTACCTTTTAGCGGTTAGGAACTATCACTCTGCCTGGGCAGCAGAACGTGCAAAGCTACGGTTCTCCAGGTCTGTCCGACTCCATCATGCTCTACAGTCTCTTTAGGGCCGTCCTGTCTCTCTCAGAGTGGGTGTACCCATCAGGACCTCTTTCCGTTGTAAGTGTCAGAAATCCGACTCAGACTTACTGGCTTATGTGGAGAAAGGAACCTATGCCTTACGTGACAGAAAGGTTAAGGGGTTCAGGCACAGCTCGATCCAGGTACTCAAATGACGCCAAGAACATGTTAGTCTTCATATCTTGCTTCTGGAGGTGTCTGTGTGGGCTGATTCGGGCCAGCTTTTCCTATACGGTGACAAGATGGTCACTCCCAGTGCCGGGCTTATAGCCTATCGGCTTACTGACCCCCAGTGGAAAGTGGGCTCTTTTTGCCAGCAGCTCCAACGCGTCTGCTTCTGATCACATGGCCTTGAATCCAGCGGCCCTCCCTGAACCAATCAGAAAAGATTGCTTTGACTGGGGAGCTGTGGCCCTGTGCCCACCTCGGACCCCCTCTTGAAGTTTAGAGACTGCCAGTGTGGAAAGGTTGGTTCCCCGAAGGAAAAGGACGCTAAGAGGCTGGGCCAGAAGCACGCCACAGTCACACTGTCCCAACGCCCCTCTCAGGGAGCCGTCTGCCCCTCCTTAGGCACACGAGGAGCCTCGCGGCAGGGCCTTCGCCACCCACCACTGGACTGCCTCTCGGGCTTGCGTTCCCCGGACACCTGCTTCCCCGTAGCCGGTGCCACTGGCCTCACATCTGTCATCTGCGGCAGCCCCATACCTGTCCGTCCCACCACACGCCGCACACCTGCTGGGATGTGCAAGCGGCATCTGCGGTTCCCAGCCTGTCCCTCTGTAGGCCTGTCAGGCTCTCGCTTCCGGGGGGCATGGTTTTCAGGCCTCTGGCCGGTCCACTTGTCTCCTGCCGGGAAGCGGGGCACTCCAGGGCCGAAGGCAAAGTGTGCCTGGGTCCTCCGTAAAAGGGAGGTGGTATCTGTGTTATAGGGATGAAACGGTTTCCTCAGGAGGGATGGATGGGTTTCCTGTGCTAAGGATGTAACATATTTATAGTGTTGAGACAGCGCCCGGCACACAGTAGGCGCACAGTAAATGCTAGCTGTTATTCTCATCACTTCGGGTGGAGACGACCCGTGGCAGTCCCCGAGCATCCCCGTCCAGTCCGGTCCAGGCCAGTCCAGTGGCAGGCTCTCGGGTACAACACCACCCATAGGTTTCTACAATTTAATAGTGTGTAGGACACTTTTACGAGTTTTGTCTCATTGGAGCCTTACACCTTTGTGAAGAGGGCAGGTCACACGGTCTTTGTCCCCCATCTGCAGACGGAGAAACGGAGGTTGTCAGAGGTCAGACCTCACGCCCGAGATCGTGCCGCCAGTCCGTGGTGGAGGTGGGATTTGACCCCGTCCCTCGAGGAATCACATCACTGGGCCTTTGCTCGGCTGCCCCGCAGCCCACAAGGCCTCCTCCGGTCATGCCTCTTGGCCCCCCTCCCACCTTCTCAGGCCCAGCCCGGTGCCCTGGAAATAGTAAAAATGATAAGAGCCCACACTTCTTAAGCACTTGTATCTCTCCGGACGAAGTGCATAAGGCTTTGCTTTCCCCATAACCTCTTGAGCGGGGTATGAGGCTTACAGAGGGGAGAAACTGGGGCTGAGGGAAGTGAAATACGCCTGCCCGGGATCACTCAGCAGGGGCAGCCAGGAGCCCAACTCAGAGAGCAGTCTGACTCTGGGGAAGGCCCCTCGTACCCTCTGCAGCCTCCATGACCCCTTCTCTGAGTCCAAGGATGACAGTGGACTCCCCCTTCCTCTTGAGCAGGAAGTCGGGCTTCTTCCTCTGCTTAGCATCCTTGGAGCCGTCGTTCGTTCGCTCCCCTCCCTCCAACAGGCTGAGAGCTCTCTGCGGGGCAGGCACCTGACCCTCCCTGACTCATTCACCTCTGCAACCCCGGGCACGAAGAAGCCTCCGTGATGCCAGAGTATCTCATTCGTTCTCCGCGAGGCAGGCGGGGCGGAGGCGCTCCCGGATGAAGGCACGAGATGCGAGAGGTGGTGACCCTCCCGAGGCCACCGTTTGTAAGTGCAGGAGCCTGGACGAGCCCCTCCCCCTCCATTCCCTGTCTGGCGGGGGCGGGGGTGGGGTGGGGGGGTTGCAGAAGGCAGCTCAGCCTTAGCTGGGGGTGGGCGGTGGGGGGGGGGGGGCTGATGGGCGCTTCTACGAACGCCAGGGACAGGATGGTGAGTGGGCTGGGAGCGGACCGAGGGAGGGAAGAAGGAACAGGGTATTTTTGCATTTTGACATTACAAAAGCGCCCATGAGATTGTCAGAGACTGGCCGGCAGCATCTGTTTGGGTTCGGAATTGGCAGGCGAGGCCGAGCTGGGCGGAGGGAGGGCGGCCGCGGGCGGGGGGCGGGGGGGGGGGGGGGGGGCGGTGCCTCCGCCCGGAGAAGGGCTATCCCCTTTAAGAGCTCCGCCCAAAGGGGCGCTGCCACCCCGAAGGAGGCGGGCAGCCGCCGCTTCTCATTCATTGTCTTGACAAGAGCATCCTCAGCGGGCAGTCTCTGGCTCCGCCGGCTCCTTCCTCCTCCTCCTCCTCCTCCTCCTCCTCCTCCTCCTCCTCCTCCATTTGGGGGTGGGTCACTCATCTCTCAGCGGCAGGTAAGCCTGGGTCCCCGGGCAAGGGACTAGGCATCCCTGCCCCGGGCCACCTGTGGGGCCGGCGTCAGCTTGGCGGAAGCCGGCTGTGGGGGCGGCCGGGCTGTCGCGCGCCGCCCGGGGGTGGGAGAGAGCCCACCGTCCGCGCCGCCGTGGAGGGGACTGGCCCCGGGGGTGGGCGTGCGTGGGAGGGCCCATCCGCGTGTCCCAGGGCGCTGTGAGCAGGCCAGGGTGAGGGACCACCGCAGCCAAGATGGAGGTGGGGGAGCCGGGGGCCTGACGCTCCCCGGAACGGGCATCGGGGGTGGGGGTGGGGACAGGGTGGGGTGCGCCGAGCAGCTGCCCTGAGCCTGGAGACAGGAAGGGGTTGAGAGCAAAACAAGAAAAGACCAAGTTCCCCTTTCCGCGGTTTCTGGGCCTGGTACCTGCGGTGGGGGAGGAGGCAGGGTGGGGCGCCGGCTTCCTGTCCCCCAACCTCGGTTTTGGGGCTCCCCTCTCCCCAGGCCCAGGTCTCTCACCTGGGACTGATCCCCCTGTTTCCAGACTGCTTCTTCTCACAATGCTCCTCACCTGCTCTCTGGGCAGGTGGCCCTGGAGCCTCCTGGAACCTCCCAGGCCAGGCCGGGGGGGGGGGGGGGCGGGGGGGATGCCTGGGTGAGAAGGGGTGAAGCTGGGCGGGTGGAGTGGAGGCCTGGCAGGGCGCCCTCTGAGCCGGCAGCGTGGCCCCGCGGCTCAGCAGGAAGGTGATGCAGGTGGGAGTCAGGATGGGGTCTGGAACCTGGGGAGCCAGAGGCAGTCCCCTTGGCTTTAATCGCTCTCTGCCCAGCCATGGTGGGGGAACCGTCTTCACTGGACCTCAGAGAAGTCAGCACTGCCTCTCCCTGTGGATAGTTTCAGTGCAGGTGGAGACAGTATTTAAGGGCACCTGCTTTGGCAGACTCTAGAAGCAGAGGTGTGGGAAGGAGATAGTAGGACCCAAGCCATCTGCCTGTTTCTGGTGTCCAGAGACCTGTTGGGGAAGCTGTCTTGACCCCAAGGACCTGCCTCCCAGGCAGGCCTGCACGCTGCTTCCCTGTGTCTGCGGAGCCCGGTGCCAGCAGGCGATGGGGGGCCAGCCCTGTCCCTGCCTTCAGGAAGCTCCCCATGTAGGTGTGAAGGATGCGAGGCCTGGCTGCTGTGACTGAGCGAACCCACCCTCCAGGCTGTCTACACTGAAGCCCCCAGAGTGTGGGAGTGAGGCCTCAGAGAGGAAGGGCTGTGTCCATCAGCGGTCGACAAATCGACACTTGGTGCTACCCCACACCAGGCTCTGCCCTAGAGGCTGAGGGTACAGACGTGAGGCCTGGGGTGGGTAGAGAAGGTTGGCCTTGCAGGTTAGCCGGGGGTGGGGGTGGGGTGGGGTGAGAAGGGGTGAGGAAGGCGAGCATGAGGGCAACAGGATGGCAGTTATGGTGGAGGGGGCAGGGAGCCCAGGGAGATGAATTAGCCGAGACCTTAAAGGCCAGGCGGAGGGGTGTTCTGGGGGGCACAGAGGACACTCTAAGGTCAGAGTTGACCTGAAGCTCCCTTCAAAGCCCTCAAACCCCACGTTCCCCGCCCCCCAGGATGAGCCGGCAGGTGGTCCGCTCCAGCAAGTTCCGCCACGTGTTTGGACAGCCAGCCAAGGCCGACCAGTGCTATGAGGACGTGCGCGTCTCACAGACCACCTGGGACAGTGGCTTTTGTGCTGTCAACCCCAAGTTCGTTGCCCTGATCTGTGAGGCCAGCGGGGGAGGGGCCTTCCTGGTGCTGTCCCTGGGCAAGGTGAGCCCCTGGAGCCGCAGTGTTCCACTTGAGGGGGCCTCTGGCCATCCAGTGGCCCCTTGGGGGTCCTGATGGCTGTCGCTAAGCCTCCCCGGGCGGCAGCGTTGTCATCTGTAAAACTGAGCTGGGCCACATGAGCCTTACGCCTCCTCCAGCTCCTACATGTAGTGGTCGCATGGAAACTGGAGCTCAGATGACACCAGAAAGGTCACACGGCGAGTCCTGCAGACCCAGGGCCTGGTCTCCCAAGCCTGATGCCCCTGTGGAGCACAGAGAGGGCTCCGTGGGGAGAGGGGAGACCCAGCGGTGCTCTCAGGGTAGGGGTGGCTCTGGGCCTGGGCCTGCTTGAGCCCTGGCCCCCCCTGCTGCAGGCAGGGAGGGTGTAAGAGGCCCTCTCTCCTCCCCCAAACCTGCCTTTCCTCTGGTCCTGCTCACAGCCACCCCCATCCGCTCTGCTGACCCCCACCCCCAGCACACTCCTGTGCTCTTGGGGGGTGAGACAGGAAGGGGAGATCGGCCCTAAGACGTTACCTTAAAAGGGCCGATGGAAGCAGAGAGAAGAGGAAGTGGTTGTGGGGTGAGAGCTGGGTGCGCTCTTCACACAGGAAGCCCTGCCGAGGCAGCAGCCGTCCCCGGAAGCGGCCATTTCCAAACCTCTGCTCCTGCCTGGGGCCAATTATGACGGCCTTTCCTGGTCCCTGTCCTTTTGGAAGGACCCATCTCCATCCCCATCCCCACACTTCCTTGGGGAACCCTAATCTTAATGCAGCCTCCCTTCCCTAGAGCCTTGGCCTGTCATCCCCTGGAAGCTTCACTCAGGGAAGGGGGCGGGGGCCAGCCCCAGGGCATAGGTGAGATGTCAGGACCTTGGCCAGGGTCTAACACTAAGGCAGGACCAGCGCCCGGTGTGGCATCCCCTTCCTGCACTACTTGTGGCCAGCCCTTCTGAGCTGCCCGGACAGGGACCCCACTGCCTTCCTCTGTGCCTCTCTGAAAGGGTCTGGGGAGGTTGGATCAGGTTTGGAGAGCAAAAACACCTCCCTCAGAATCCTGCTGTGCTCTCTAGACTGGACGTGTGGACAAGAACGCGCCCATGGTCTGCGGCCACACAGCCCCGGTGCTGGACATCGCCTGGTGCCCGCACAATGATAATGTCATTGCCAGTGGCTCTGAGGATTGCACAGTCATGGTGAGTGGTGGGGGGGACACGGGGGCCGGGAGAGCTCCAGCACCAGATCTGATATTTGGAGCCCCCAAGTCTCACTTGCCCCCTCTCTGCAGGTGTGGGAGATCCCTGATGGGGGCCTGACGCTGCCCCTGAGGGAGCCTGTCGTCACCCTGGAGGGCCACACCAAGCGCGTGGGCATCGTGGCCTGGCACCCCACAGCCCAGAATGTGCTGCTCAGTGCAGGTGCCTGGGGGAAGAGGAGGGGCGGGCTGGTCACGTGACAGCGAGGCTCGTGGCTTCTGACAGTGGGGATATCACCCAGGTTGCGACAACGTGATCCTGGTGTGGGACGTGGGCACCGGGGCGGCTGTGCTGACGCTGGGCTCGGACGTGCACCCGGACACAATCTACAGTGTGGACTGGAGCCGAGATGGCGCGCTCATTTGCACCTCCTGCCGCGACAAGCGCGTGCGCATCATCGAGCCCCGCAAAGGCACTGTTGTAGCTGTGAGTTGCCATGTATCGTGCCCCTTGACCCTAGGACATTTACCCTTGTACACGCCACCAGCTGGGTCCCTAGATGCTGCCCTCCCTTGCTCTCACCTGGAGTCTGGTCATTAGGATGAGTGTGCGGGTACTGACTGACCACCTCCCTTTCCTTCCAGGAGAAGGACCGTCCCCATGAGGGGACCCGGCCTGTGCGCGCCGTGTTTGTATCTGATGGGAAGATCCTGACCACAGGCTTCAGCCGCATGAGTGAGCGGCAGGTGGCGCTGTGGGACACGGTGAGTGCCGGGTGGGGAGCGGCGATCGGGCAGGACTGGAGGCTTAGTCCCCGCCCTGCCACTTGCATGATCCCACACAGCCATGGGCCTCAGTTTACCCTCTGTGGGATGGAGGTTTCCGCTGGTTGTTCTGTGAGGGCCTTCCCCGAGTCCCTGCCCGGTGGGCTTCACAGGCCTGACTTGGACCAGCTCATTGTTCCCTGTCTCACCCATCTCTACAGAAACACCTGGAGGAGCCACTGTCCCTGCAGGAACTGGACACGAGCAGTGGCGTCCTGCTGCCCTTCTTTGACCCCGACACCAACATAGTCTACCTCTGTGGCAAGGTGTCCCAGTCGGGCAGCGGCTTGTGGAGGGAGGAGGGGGGGTCTGGGGTGGGGGTGGGGTGGATCTTGGAGAGGACCAGGCAAGAGGGATCTGTCGGTGCTGATCCCGGGGTTTGCACGCGCCACCTGCAGGGTGACAGTTCCATCCGGTACTTCGAGATCACTTCCGAGGCCCCATATCTGCACTATCTCTCCATGTTCAGTTCCAAGGAGTCCCAGCGGGGCATGGGCTACATGCCCAAACGCGGCCTGGAGGTGAACAAGTGTGAGATTGCCAGGTGACTGACCCCTGCCCCTGCCCCGAGCATGCTCCCTGGGCTGTGCTGACCCCGTGCCGACCTTGGATTCCAGCCGCCCCCATGCCGCAGGCGCTGCTCACCTTCTCGTTTCCACAGATTCTACAAGCTGCACGAGCGGAGGTGTGAGCCCATTGCCATGACAGTGCCTAGAAAGGTGATGCTCCCATGCCCCTTCCTGGGCTGCGGGCCAGGCACTGACCTCACACACTTGCTGGGTGGTGGTGGTGTGGCCCAAGCACTCGCTTACCCAGCCTTGGCCTTGCCCACAGTCGGACCTGTTCCAGGAGGACCTTTACCCACCCACCGCGGGGCCTGACGCTGCCCTCACGGCTGAGGAGTGGCTGAAGGGCCAGGATGCCGGGCCCCTCCTCATTTCCCTCAAGGATGGCTATGTGCCCCCAAAGAGCCGCGAGCTGAGGGTCAACCGGGGCCTGGACACCGGGCGCAGAAAGGCAGCACCAGAGGCCGGTGGTACCCCCAGCTCGGTGAGAAGTGGACGGGAACCTGGGAGGCAGGACGAGAAGACCTATAGGGCAGGGGCTGCTACTGATAGATGGAGTCATTGTCCGAGTGGAAGGTGGCTGGTGTTTGGGCCCCCTCACACTCACGACGTTGGGGATCCTTTGGGGGCCGGGAGTGGGGGATCCTGAGGCCTCAGAAAACAGGTTTCAAGCTTATTGGCCTGCAGCTGTCTGGGCAGCAACCAGCTGAGAGACAGAAGGGCCAGGCCCTGGGGCTCTTGGTAGGGGGGTGGGGGGCTGCCAGGGTCAGGGGAGCCCGGGATGGAGCTGGGACTCACGCGACGATGGGTCCCCCAGGACGCCATACACCGGCTGGAGGAGGAAATGAAGAAGCTCCAGGCCACAGTGCAGGAGCTACAGAAGCGCTTGGAGAGTCTGGAGGAGACAGTCCAGGCCAAGTAGAGGACCCGAGGGCCTCAGCTGGGGCCACAGCATCACCTCCCTCCCTTCCAGTCGTACCCTTCTCCCCAGGCCACGATGGCAGATAAAAAATAAAATGGCTTTATTTTCTGGTACCTCTCAGACTCTGATGGCCACCTGAATGCTGGGTCTGCTGAAATGACCTGCCCTTGAGCTTTCCCCTCAGTTACCTTGTGAGATTGGCCCATAGCAGGAGCCGGGGAATGCCTCCAAATACCCTAGACCACAGGAACAGGCCTTGGTGGGTGGGAGCCCCCATGCTGATGTGGGCCGCGAGCCTACTCTTTTCCAGCTCCTTCGCAGAGCTGGCAGGGTCTGAGCCGCTCCAGGCCCTTGCCACGGTTACTCAGGATTTGTCTTTTCTAGTCAACCACAACGACACGCCACCTTACTGTCAGTATCAGTATGGCTGGTGGGGAACTGAAACTGACGTGACACTTACACAGCACTGACATGACATCTTTCAAACTGCAAGCTCCAGGGAGCAAAATCAGGGGATCTTTTGTGAGGAAAAAGCTTAGAACTCAACCCTGTTTTACAGGTGAGGAAACTGAGGCACACAGCAGGAGAGAGGGGTTTGCTGGAGGCAGATCTGGAGGCATGAGCTGTCTCTCCTTCCGGTCCCCAGCCTTCCCTGCGGTGCTGCTGCCTCTCAACCCCTTTCTCCGGTTCCCAGCAGATCCTCCCCGGACAGAAGAGGCCCGTTAGGCCCTATCAAGTGGGGGCTTACACGTGGGTTTCTGATGCCCACCTTAGTGGGCGACCTCAAGCGAGGGCACGGTTATTAGGGATGGCTGTCCTGGCCACAGCAGAGCTTTCTTCATACCACACAGGGAGCCCAGCAAGGACCCAGCGCCTCATCCACAGTCCCCGCCCCTTCTTCAGCTACCTAGTTAGACAGGCAGCTGATAAGACATCCCTGTCCATCCATTTGGGTCTCAATCTCTGCAAGCCATGTGACCCTGGGCAAGTCACTTCCCTCCAGGTCTCAGCTGCTCTCTAAAGTGGGGAGGGTTGTTAGCAAGGCAGCTCTGTGAACGTAATGGGTGGATCCAATCAGGGGCGTGATAAAGAGAGAATCAGAAAATCTGGAACCTGGGCCCCTGAAAGTGACGTTCCCTCCTTGAGCCTCTCCACAATGGGGATGATGCGCCCTGCTGGCAAAGTAGGCTTGAGTACTCTGAGTCACTAGTTCCCCTCCTGGCCCGAGGGATCTGGAAAAGTTCGGGAAAGGATTATAGAAACCCAGAAGGGTTAACCGTCACCACCAGGACTTCTAGCTTTACCGGCCCATTCTCCCTCTGATAGGAAAGAGGCAGGTACGAGGAAGGATGGAGGTTACTTAGGGGCCAAGAAATTGGCCCTGAAAACACAGGGGAACAGAGTGACGGGAGGCTTGAAAACCGCAATCCTTCGCTCCTGAAGGGCCCTGGTCCCATCTGGGTTACCTGCTACCCACCTGGGTCCTGGGGACCTCATCTGTGCCAGGCCTTACCAACCCTGGCACCTGTGTTTAAGATTGATACTAGGGGCACCACGTACCCCAATCTGATGGCTCAGATGGCTTTATTTTCCCTTAACTCTATCCCAGCTCCTGTCCACAGCTCCATTCCTGAAGTCCTCATGGTCTCTCCAGGAGCAGTTGTGGCCACATCAAGCCCTGGGCTAACGGGGTCACTGGACTTTCTCCAGTGGGCCAGAAAGCATCAACGTTCCAGGTGCTGGGGAGACGCTGCTGTGGTACCACATGCTGTGAGGCTACCAAGGGCTGGGTAACCTGCAGGGAGGTGTGGAATCCTCCATCCACCTCTGACACCGGGGTGATGTTGAGGAGCGGGGGAGGTCTGTCACGTTGGCCAGTGTCCTGAAACTCTGGGTACTTTTTCATCTGTGCGCCTTGAAAACTGGCAGAGGGCAGGAGCCCCCAGTAATGGCCGATGAATAGTAGCAGTATTTCTAGGGCTCTACCAAGAGTAACAGAGAAGGTTTGCGTGGCCTGCCCTGGAAGAGACTTCATTTTATAGGTGGGGGCACAGAGGCCTATGGATCTACTTAAGAAAGCAACAGAGCTCACAAGAAAGGAAACAAACTGAAAGTCTGTTTAGGTACAAAGTCTGTTGCCCTTAAGACTTTGCTTCCTGCCTTCCATTTATAACCAAGAATAAAACTACCAAGAAATAGAAACAAAAAAAAATGAGACTAAAAAAAAAGAACAATAAAATTAACAATAAGAGGTAGAGCAGTATCTTAGGCTAGTATGCAGTATGTAGTTCAGATTTCAAACTTAAAAATTGATGCCAAGAGTATCGGATTGATTTTTGCAATTGCATTTAAGTACGTTGTATGTATGTGTATGTGTGCATACGTTACATATATGTGTTTAATGTATAAATATGTATGTGTGTGTGTGTGTGTACATATATACACACACGCACACACAGATATCATTTAAGCAACTGAAGTGTCAGGGGAGGGATCCAAATCCAGGTGGGTAAATAGGTTTGAAAAGCAATAGAATGAAATTTTCTACAAGGTTCCGCAGCTTGAGGGACCGACCTTCACCTCAGTCTGTAAAGCAGTGCCTCCCACGGAGGGTCACTATGAGGGTTGTAGGCGTTCCGTTCCTATCGGTCAAGCATTTGGAATGATGCCTGGCATTGTAGTCAGCTCTCAGGAGTGTTGATAGAAGTAAAATGAACCTGGCCTTGATCCTCACTGGCTGGGAGAGCGCGGAGGGCCCCTGCCCTTTCCTTCAGGTGAAGAAATCCCTGGCGGAGAGCATGTCACCCCTTTCCTGTTGCAGGTGGTACTCATGCCTATAGGGCAGAGTCAGTAAATGCTCTCGAGTGAGTAGGCGGTTGGCCCAGATCAGTGTTTCCCACGGAAGGAATGTGAAATGACTTTAGGTGGCACACAGATGTTTGAAATTTTAATAGTTAGGTATTTATTATAGCGTGTGTTAGAAGAAAATCCCAGGTAGCACGTCAGACCCGAGTACTAAAACAAAGCGAGTTGATTTAAAGAAATGTTACACTGAACAGGTGGTATGTGAATGTCATGAAAATTTCAAAAGCAATAGGGATTGACCGAAGACTGCGAAATAGGTCTTCCCAAATCTGAGATTTTTGATGCTTTGGGTTTTAAACAAAGTCAGGATACACAAAGAGAGGGGCTATTTTCTGGGTTTGGGAAACAGAGGACTGTGGTGGGGACAGACAGACAGACAGCAGCACTAGGTGCACAGCGTCAGTGTAGAGGCGACCACTGTTCACCTTTTGGTGCCTACTCTGGGAAGTCTTGATATGTATACTGTACATGAATGTATATTCACGTGTATATTCATCTAACAGAATTGGGAACATTCCGTACATAGAATTTTGTAGCTTGCTTTGTTCACCTGATAGCGTAACCCCAGGTTCAGTGTTCTTACCGAAACCTTTTTGTGTTCATTCTTGAGTATTTCCTTAGGGTAAAATCCTAGAAGTGGGATTGCTTGGTCATCGCGTAAATATAACTCTTCAGCTTTGAGTACCAGCAGCCGAAGTGCCTCGTGGCATGGCAGTGACCCTCTTTCTCATCCTCACCAAAGCCGGGTTCTATTAAACGGTTTTGTTGCTGATTTGATAGCAGATTTACTGCTTGCTGTTTCTGCTTTCATTTTGCATTTTTGGGTTTCTTTATTTTGTATATTCAGTGATCACTTGGCTCTTCGGTGAACTGCCCATTTTTGGCCTTTCTTCTGGGATATTAGGAATTTTTTCCTTACTGATTCATAAGTTCTTTATATTTTAAGGATGTTACTCTGTGATGTCACAGGTACTTTTCATCGCTTAATATTTGCCTCTTATGTTTGCTTATGATATCTAAGCTTACTGTTGCTCATGTGGTGAAGGCAATACTGTATTTGATCCATGCTGTGACACACGTTCTTACGTCTTTGCCGTCAGCTGTGATTTATTCTCGATGTGTCCCGCGGTCACTGCCAAGCCGTGCTAGAGTTGTCATTACCTGTGCAAGTGGATGTGGTCATTGTTGCTTGCGGCATGGCCGGAGGACTACACCGTCAGCTCTTGGGTGCTTCTGGCCACGTGCCTTTTAAGGGCCATTTGCAGAAGGAGCACAAATCCTGATGCTGTTGGAGAACCATCCATTGATACCTCCTGATGAGATCGAGAAAGGCTCAGTAACAAAACCTGCACCGGAGGGTCGGTAGCGTGGAAGGAAATCTTGGAGAGGATGATGGTGATCTCTTGGGGATGCAGCCTTGCCAATGCCCTTGGCGGCCCGAAGGTCAATATTGTGTGGAAACTCACAGATACCCCAAAAGGGAAGCCTTAACCCTCTTATTGCATTCATCCATTCCCTTTCAATCCGTTTAAATAAGCACAAAAGGGCTTTTGCAGGAGCGTCTGGCGGTCAACAGAGCATGCAACTCTGGATGTGGTTGTGAGTTCAAGCCCCAAGTTGCACACAGAGCCTACTTGAAAACTAATTAAACAAACAAGTAAACGGGCTTTTTCCAACAAGCACAAAATTAAAATTGTAAGCAATAAGAAAAACATTAAGCTAACTAACTGGCAGTGTTTCTTCTTTCTTTTTTTAGTCTTATAATTGATAATGTCTTAGATGAAATATGGCATATAGTTCATGGAGAAAAAGTTTAAGACATAGAGATAAATTAAAACACACACACACACACACACACACACACCAGAAATCGCCAGTTCCCTAGTACTCGTCTGTAGATACGCACATACACGTGTTCACAGGCACGTTGGCTACATAGGTTTTTGGCCTAACATTTTTCCCTTCACGGTGTCTTGAACATCTTGGCATGTCTGATCCTTCTAGTTCATGTCTGAGATGACCGGTTAGTGTTTCCTTGTGTGGATCCACCATGTTCAGCTGGGCTCCCAGGGGTGACAGAATTCTGAGCTCTGAAACAGGTTGCCCATCTCCCTTTGGAACTCCCCATCAGCAGTGCCCGCTAGTTCTTTGACCCTTACTCTTCTTAGCAGTGCTCTGTAAATCTTGTCATGTTAGCCACTCTGAAGGGCAGATCAGTGACATCCTTTTCCTCCCGGAAACCACTGGCAGTCTTCTAGATCTGGAGACCGGAAGGAGACGCATGTTGGAAACATTAGGAAGTGGGAGTCGTAAGGACTCGTGACCGGATACGTTTGTGTTCTGTCCCCACCTGTTACGTTTGTGCACCTCGCTGTGGTTTGGGGCCGCTGCACGTGGCTGCAGAGGTCTCTCCCTGGCTCCCACCACCCGCCTCTCTAGTTTCTCCTGTTTCTCCGCTGTTCTCCAGCCTCCCTACCGACTTTCTGTTACTGGAATATTCCAAGGCGGTTCCTGTCCAGAGCATTTCTGTCTGCTCTTCCTCCTGTCTAGAACACCTTTTGCACAGCTTTCTCCAGTTCTGTAAGGACCCAACTCAGCCCATTCCCTTTTCAGAGAGGCTTTCCCTCTCACATTCTCTAACGTAGGTCCATCCATCCTCCATGCTGTTGTCCTTCATCTGTCACAAGCCCTTCCTTCTCTTCGTGTCTGGTTCACTACTGTATCCCCAATGGCTGGCACTTAGCAGACACTCACCAAAGATGGCTTGACGGAATCAATAGTATTAACTTGACGGAGGATACGGTTGAGAGGAGGGGAAACTGCTCCTTGTCATCCAGAGGAGGGCGGTAGTAAGTCCAACGCAGAGCTTGCGGAGGGGGGCGACTCGATCAGCTTTTCAGCAGGTAGGGCTGCTGGGCATTGGAGTGAGTGCCTTCTTTGTGGTGCATAGTCAGGCAGTGGCTTGGTGTCGTTGAAGGATTCTGGCGTCGGATGTCAGGGTTGACCAGGTCAGTTCCAAGGCCGCCTCCAACCCTTAGGTCCATGTTTGATGTTCGCATCACTAGTCTGTGGTTGTTGGACTGCAGATACGGCCTTTACCACTAGATGGCACTAGGTGATTCCTTTGAGGCCGGGGCTCCTCAAATCCGCCAACAGTGAGAACAGCATCTTCTCTCTTTTTTTACTTATTGAAGTATAGTCGACATACAATGTGACATTAATTTCAGGCGTGCAACAGAGTGATTTGACAAATCTACATATCACTCAGCACTCATCACGGTTAGGTGTCGTCACATCTGTCACCGTACTGTTATAACAGTATTATCGACTGGATTCCCTATATTCCACTTTTCGTCTTTGTGCGTTACTTATATGACTGGAAGTTTGTACCTCTTAAGCCCTCTTTGCCTATTCTGTCCATCCCCCCGCCCCCTCTGGCAACCGCCACCTTGTTCTCTGTGTTTCAGAGTCGATTTTGGTTGTTCGGAGAACAGACTTTTCATTGCATTTTACCCCGAACACCCACCTCAACAAAAGCTTCACAAAACCGTCTTAACTCTTACAGTGTGGAATGCATACTGATATTGTCTATTTCACTCTATTCGACTGCATTTTCACAGATGGAGACTTGCAAACTACTACACTGATTTTATTATACGGATGGGTCCTAATTCATCGTTTGAAAAGCACCGTTTTAGACAGCTGAGCCTGTTCACCCTTGGAAAACTTGGACAGTCTGGGCCCGTAGCGAATCGCATCCCTTAATGAGTACTTTGTGCATTTCCGTGCTGACTTGCTGCCTCGAGAAGCCAAAAGTATGTGCTTCCTTATGTGTGTGTGTGTGTGTGTGTGTGTGTGTGTGTATGTGTGAACGTGGACATGAGACAGACTGGGGGGGATAGGTTTGTACAGGATTAGCACCGACCACAGTCAAGGCAGCGGTAAGCCTTGTCAGTGGACGTGAAGAGAAGATATCATATCTGCCTCTGGGAGCTCAGACTCTAGCTGGGTAACAGTCACTCACCCCTTCCCCTCTCCGCTTGTTCATCAAGAAACACGGAAATGAGCTCATACACTCAGGATATCACTTAGGATGCTTCAGGGTGTAGCAGGTAACAGAAGCCTGACTCCGTTTGGTTTAAGCGATGAAGACATTTGGAAACTCTCAAAATGTCTGTGGAGAGGTAGAGCGGGGTGCAGGCCCACAGTGGCTCTGCCTTAAGGATCCAGGTTTCTTCCATTACATGTCCTTGTCCTAAGGCTGGTTCCACTCATGGTTGCCAGAAGACCTTAAGTGGTCGTTGGGGTTTCAGATCCCTGGCTTAGAACACTAGAGCTTTGATTCCCTGTCGTGTGGCCTGGGGAGAGGTTAGGTTACTGTAGCATTTTCCAGGCTGTAGTGCATGCCAGAGAGGGTAAGCTACAATGGCAAAATTTTCTAGGTTGTAGCTGTTCTGTTTGTTTGTTCCTGGTTTTCCCTTTTACTCCTTAAGGGACGTGAAATGACAGAGCTGGGGGAAATACTTAGGGAGTCATTATCGAGTTTGACAAAACAATTCTAGATCTTTCCTGTGGACCCAGAACTTCTGGTTGAGTAGAGTTGTCTGAATAGTTCTGGCCAGCGAGTCTGCCGAGTGAATAAACGGTTGCACGTCTTCTGGGTGAGGTACGAGGTGAGGTTATATGCTCTCCAGGGTCCTGGGAAAGGAATTAGCTGTCAGAATAAAGAGAGGTGACACATGGCCGCCGTGGGAAGGGTGAGAGGAGTGTAAGTGAGCACCTCGGCGGATGGCTGAGTCTGTTTACATTTGTAACGGAGTGCTAACTGGGAGCGTGTTGGCCTTGTGAAGTAGATGGTTTTCCTCCTTGACCTGGTTCCCGAGAACCTGAATCTACTGACGTCTACTCACCTGCCTCCTTTTTATCCCTTCCAGGTTTGCAGTGAGCCTTGGCTACTGGCATGACCCTTACATCCAGCATTTGGTAAGACTGTCTAAGGAGAGGAAGGCCCCCGAAATTAACAGAAGCAAGTGACCCCCTCCCTTCTCACTATTCCCTCATCAGCAGAGAGGCCTGGCGTTTTAGGGATTCATTCGTTTTTCTTTTTTTTACACAATACAAATTTATTATCTTACAGTTCTGAAGGTCAGAAGTCAAACATGGGTCTTACTAGGCTAACATCAAAGTGTCATCAGGGCCGTTTCTTTTGGAGACCATAGGGGAGAGTCTATTTCCTTTTCTTGTCTACCTTCTAGAAACCACCTACATTCCATGGAAGATGACCCCTTCTCCATTGCAAAGCCAGCAGTGTAACATAGGGATTCATTCTTAACATGAGAGTTCCAGTGTTCCTTCTCTCCGGTAGTATATGAAAGTGCTTATTTCCCAACATCCTCACCAACACAGTGCATTATGAAACTTTTCATCTGTGTTAATCTGATCCATGAAACATGGTGTCTTACAGTAATTTTATTTTAGATTCCTCTTATTTTGGGGTGAAGTTGAAGATCATTATGATTATTTTTTTAATATCTTTTTTAAATGTTTATTTTGAGAGAGAGAGAGCGAGCGAGAGTTCACTTGCTTGCAAGCAGGGAGGGACAGAGAGAGAGAGAGAGGGAGAAAAGAGAATCTCAAGCAGGCTCCATGCTGTCAGCACAGAGCCCGATGTGGGGCTCAAACCCTTGAACTGTGAGATCATGACCTGAGCTGAAATCAGGAGTCGGACACTTGCTTAGCCCACTGAGCCACCCAGGTGCCCCAAGATCATTTTTATATGTTGAAGAGCCATTTATATGTCTTTTACTGTGAACTGTTCATGGAACGAATGACTTTTTTTGGCCTTGTCAAAGTGATAGTAACCGTGTTAGGCTGTACAAGTCATTTCTATCAAGGCAGTGAAAGGATTTGAGACAGGAGGGTGACTTAGTCTCAGCCAGATTGAGAAATTGGCCAAATGACCATAGTTCTTGTGGGTGCAGGGCATCTTGGCCCTAAAGACGGATCCTATGGGTAGTTTCAATGAGAAATGCAAAGAAATTTTAAAGTGGTGCTTCCTGAGAATAAGGACATGGTACTTACTTTGAGCTGAGGGTGAAACTAGGCATCAGTAAGATTGGACGAGGCCTGGCTAAGAGGCCTTAAGCCTCCCTCCCGCACTCTTGAGGACACTTTCCTAACAAATGAGGCAGAGGCAGGGCCCCACCATGGTGCCCTGGGTGCTGGGGGCCCTGGGCAGCAGGTCAGCCCTCCGGCCTTCCTTCTTTCTCTCCCTGGGTTGGCATCGCTAGACTAGGGCCCCATAGTAGGAGAGCGCTTCCCAAACAGCGTGTGGGGAGCATTTTTAAAATTTTTCCAATGTCCAGTCCGTTGTGGGTGATAACTCTGTAACCCACGGTAAAAAGGATTTACTAGAAAAGTAAAATGGAAGAGACATGTAACGTTTATTTATTTTTGAGACAGAGAGAGAGAGAGACAGAGCATGAACAGGGGAGGGTCAGAGAGAGAGGGAGACACAGAATCCGAAGCAGGCTCCAGGCTCCAAGCTGTCAGCACAGAGCCCGACAGGGGGCTCGAACTCACAGCCTGTGAGATCATGACCTGAGTCGAAGTCGAACGCTCAACCGACTGAGCCACCCAGGCGCCCCAAAAGAGACATGTAAAAAGACAAGCTCAAATTATTTACTAGTAGAATCCATAGACATGAAATCCCTATGTCAAATTGCAGTAAGTGTCTAAATGCCACTCAAATTTTGTTCTTAAAATAGTAATACTGTAAGCAGAAGGGTTTAGAACACAGATCAATTTTATCTTCCTTTCACCCTCTTTTATTTCTTGTCTCCTCTGTTCCAGCTTCCCACGCCAGAGCTTCCCAAGTCAGTTTATTAGGCACCATTTGCCTGTGCACCGCACCCCGCCCAACCCCGCCTGGGATGTTTTACAAACATCGAGGCTCTAACCCGCACAGGATGGAGATGAAGGGAGCACGGTAAGAAATATGGCTGTCTTTGCTTTGACATTTATCTGCCCCATTTCCTGACCCCAGAATACTTTCCAGACGGTCTCCCAATTTTGAGTTTCAGCAGAATTCAGAGTAGCTCTCACTTAGCCACGAAAAGACACATTTCTAAGAGGGACATTTAGATCCCATGTTTTGATGTAAAATATTTTTCTTTCATATGTAGAATTAGGGGGCGTTGCGTTTTCCTTAAGGTAGTTGATCCAACCATTGGATAGATTGTGCTTCTTTTGGTTCAAATGCCTTTAAAAAAAAAAAAAGGAAGAGAATGTTAAAGTCATTACTTCTCCCCTAAGGTCTATGGGTAACCTAAACCGCTACCCCTGAAGAAGGGCAGAAGGGTTGTGTTTTGTCCTCCTGGTGTGAACTTTGCAAGGCTTATTTCCATCATCACTGAGTCATGGCTTGTCTCTGTCTCTCTCTCAGGATATGTTGCTCGCGTCCACGGCGTCAGTCAGCTTATAAAGGCATTTCTACGGAAGACAGAATGTCCCTGTCAGATTCTAAATCTTGGGGCTGGGATGACCCTAACCCTTCTGGAGACTCAAGGTAAATTAAAAAATACCGCCCCCTTGTTTCCCGAATTGTTTACTTTTGTGAAGGTTCCCACAGGGTTCAAAAATGTCAGGGGCGCCTTGGTGACTCTGTCGGTTGAGCACCCGACCCTTGACTGCAGTTCAGGTCATGATCTCTCGGTTTGTGGGTTCAGGCCCCGCATTGGGCTCTGTGCTGACGGCACAGAGGCTGCTTGGGATTCTGTCACTCTCTCACTCTCCCTCTCTCTCTGCCCTTCCCCCATCTCTCTCTCAAAATAAGTCAATAGACATTTTTTTAAATGCTAGAAATCTATTCAAAAGGAATGCGGTGACTGCCTGTCTCGCGTCCCTGTCCCCATCTGCTTGCACCCGCTGTGCCACCACTGTCAGCCACGTACGTGATGTCACCAGGGCCCTAGATATGTGCCTTGCTTCTGAGCTCCTGCTGTTACAAACAGGGCTTTTGATCAGAATCCTTGTATACATTCTCTGCGTGTGTGCAAGAGCCCTGCCAGTGGAGTAGCTGAGACCAGGGGCCCATGCATTTGCCGTTTTGACGACAACAAAAGACTTTACTGTCGTCGTGACGGTGTCTTCAGCATAGCTTGGAGATTTGCAAGGCTGGGTGATGGTAGCATGACACAAAGCCCTTTTAAGTTTATTTGTTCATTTGGAGAGAGAGAAAGAGAGAGAGAGAGAGAGAGAGAGAGAGAATCCTAAGTGGGGCTTAGATGCGGGGCCTATCCCACAGAGCACGAGACCGTGACCCAAGCCGAAATCCAGAGTCAGAGCCCAACTGCCTGAGCCATCCAGGTGCCCCTCCATTCTCGGATTTGGTCCCTCACCTCCTTCGTTAGGGTTCAAAGGCAGGTATAATTACATTCACTCACAGAAGAGGAAATGGGTCCAGTTAGTGGCAGAATCAGGACCACAGGCCTGGTCTTTGATTCCGGGCTGGAATTGTAGCACCAAACCTTTTCTCTACAACGATCTCACTGATTGCGTTTTCTTTTTTGTAGGTTTGTACAGATCTCTCTTGGTTCTTCTGTCAGGTCGGTCATGTGGCAGTCGTGGGTACGTGCATTTCCCCAGATTCTTGTAGAAGTACACCAAGATAAACTAGAGTGTGTGGGCCTAATGAGACCTGAGTGTGTATTTTGTCCCTCATCAGCTCACCCGATGAGGTCTTTGGTCATCGGTGCCCCCCAGCCTCTCTCTCACTGAGGCGAGAAATCAGTGGCCTCAGCACAGCCTTAGTATTAACCGGTTGCCTCTGCATTCTTCATTCAGGATAAGATAGCTAACGTTTCTGAAGTGCGTGCACATCCATGACCTCGGGAATGAACATGAGAGCTCTGCAGGTGGGGGGGGGGGTGGTTACCCAGATGGGGCAAGGCGGGCTCCGAGAGCTTGTGCCGTCCCCAGGTCGGACAGCCAGTGGCACTGGAGCGTGGAACAAACGACGGACTGCAGTTCGTCCACGTCCAGATTCCCTCCTTGTTCTCTCCAGAGAGCCCTGCGGCTGCTCGGGGGGGTCGGGGGGGGGGCTCTTTGCTATAGGTCGGCAGTGCCTCTGGGCCTCAGAGACCACGGTGTGGTGGAAGGAACTGGAAGAGAATGCAGTGGCAGAATGTGTGCAGTGTGAACAGAAGCCACGGGAGAAACTCCTCCTTTGGGCTTGACACCCTTTTCAACGTGGTCCCGTGGTTCGATTTCTCCCCCCGCCGTGTAGGTGGGTTAATTGTTACTAAATCTGAGATTTTTATTTCTGAGCAAGGTACACTGAAGCTCATGTGCCCCTTCCAAGAAAAAGGTTATCTGTCAGCAGTGAGGAAGGAGAATAGTGCAGGGTCTGAAAAATTTGGTGGAGTTTTTTCGTTTTGTTTGATAATGACATTAGTCTAAAGGGTTTTAAAAAAATCTGAGTTCCTTTTTAGAAAAATGATGCTTGTTTGTTCTTTGGAGCAGGAGCTGAACGGGCCAAACTTAGGCTGCCACCTGTGTTGGTAAATAAAGTTTTACTGCGACACAGCCAACTCCCAGTTCCTTCCATCTTCCCTATGGCTGCTTTAGCCCTACGGCAGCAGAGTGCAGAAGTCACAGCAGAGACCGTCTGGCCTGCAAAGGCTAGAGTACTGGCTGTTTACAGCACGTTCGCTGAGCCCTGTTTTTGAGCTCTATGTGCTTCTGTAAAAGAGGAGGGGAAATCCCGTCGGCCAGTCTTGTTGTCTCGTGCACCTTCCACCTGGGAGGGTCCCCTGGCTGCACCAGCAGAGGCTTGGCTGTGGGTCACAGGCTTTTGGCTGCCGCTGGTGTGTGAGCTCGTTCTGTATGACGTCAGGCCCCAAGACCACTGGGACAGTTGAAGGCTCCCACCTTCAAGCAGCGGGTGAGAGTAGGGTGCAGGAAAGCCAGTACAACCCCAGACAAAGAATAAAGGGTGAGTGAAACCCTTTAAGGGACCTCAGCTTCTTGGTGTCTCTTGAATCCTATTTCCACACGGCCAGAGGATCAAGGACGCAGGGGGTCAGTCTCAATATGGCAGCCTGTGCAGCGGTCGGCCACGTTGGATCTCCTTCGAGCCTACGGGATACTCTTCCTCACGGTTGTCCCCGGCTGCCCTCCGGTAGCTAGGCACGGTCCTGGTTGCCTTCCATGCCTCCTGTGACGTGCGAGCTACTGGCGAGTGGAGTGTCGGAAGGGCTCAGGGAATCCCAGAATAAAAAGTTGAAGCCTCATGTCCCACAGCCATTTGTTGCCCCTTTCCCAAAGGCAAGAAAGAAGATGTCTGTTCCTTAAAAGCTCCAGGTGTGCCTTTTGGAAGCTTTCCCTCCATGGTGACCCCTTAATCGGCATTCTTAAGAGGGCAAGTAGCTGATGAGTGGGAAAGCTCTTTAGAAAGTCAGAAGTCCTAGACGAGCTATAGGATCGTATGCTGTCCTTCATTTGCTTTTGTTCTCCAGGCCTTCTTGAATTTTAGCGTGTCCTTAACTTCATATCGTGTGAGCGAAATCCTTAGAGGGTGTTCTGGAATTTCCTAGCAAAAGTCATCTTCTGGTACGCTCTAAACGTTTCCTCCAAATATCTTCGGACAGCTTTTTACCCGGCCCTGCCCTACACACGGGCAGGGGAGCGCGGCAGCACCGAGAGAGAACGGTTGAGATCGGTGAGCGTGTCTCTTCTGATGGGTCAGGAGACTGTCTTTGTCTCTGTCTTCCTGTCTCCCCCTTCCTCCCTCCCCCTTTGTCCCCCAGACCAGATCCCCTGAGACTTTCCAAGGGCTGAGGGGTAGCTGGCTCTCACAGTTCTGACACTTGCCCTTAGGGTCACCTCCTACTGGAAAATGCTTGCTTGTGATTGCAGCCCCCCCCCCCCCCCGCCCTGCCATCATGCTGTCTTGGGGGGCCGGCTCCCTCTCTGTCCCTGCTGTCCATCGCTCGTTACTGTGCACGTAAATGGTGTTCTGCGCAGTTGCTCAAGTCAGAAAGAGGGGTGTCATCCTCACCCCAGCTCTTCCTTAATCCCGGCCCACACCTGTGAGGCCCACCACCGGGTTCTGGGCACCAACCATTGTCTTTTTCTTGGTCTTTCTTTCCACTTTAAGTAAGCGGCTCTGAACTTGTGGAATGTAAGTACAGGTGGATACGGAGGCGTTAGAAGAGCGCTTTGGGGGGGCGCCGGGCAGGTCACCAGGTTGTGGAGCGCCTTGTTTCTTTCCCCAAGCCTCAGGGGCATCGGGAGCTGCTGCAGGCAACACGCAGGGTGTCGCTGAGAGTCCAGACAGCGGTGTCCTTACAGAGTGTGCAGTTGGCGAGCTGAGGAGGAGAGAATGCGTTCGTGAATACGCATCGGGGCTGAGGGATTGGTTGGACGTGACAGAGAATGTGCTAGGATGGCCAGGGGGCCAAGGGGAGACCAGGCTGGGGATGCAGAAGGGGGAGCAGGGTCGTGTGTGTGTGTGTGTGTGTGTGCGTGCGCGCGCGCGTCTGCCACGCTTTTTTACTGCAGCCCTCAGTAAAGATAAATGTACACCCCAGGCCAAGACCTAATTCTAAGTACCCATGTCAACAAGGTTTTTTTTTTTTTAATTTTTTTTTTCAACGTTTTTATTTATTTTGGGACAGACAGAGACAGAGCATGAACGGGGGAGGGGCAGAGAGAGAGGGAGACACAGAATCGGAAACAGGCTCCAGGCTCCGAGCCATCAGCCCAGAGCCTGACGCGGGGCTCGAACTCACGGACCGTGAGATCGTGACCTGGCTGAAGTCGGACGCTTAACCGACTGCGCCACCCAGGCGCCCCAATCAACAAGGTTTTTAAGTTTAGTTATCTAACTTGAGAGAGAGAACCGGTGGGGGAAGGGCAGAGAGAGAAGGGGACAGAAGATCCAAAGCGGGCCCTGGCCCCTACGTGGGGCTCAAACTCACGAGCCGTGAGATCATGACCTGAGCCAATGTCAGACACTTAACCGACGGAGCCACCTCGGCGCCCTGTCCCCGTGACAGTCAATGATAAAGGCACACACGTGGCACTTACTAAGGCAGGCCCTGTTCTGAGTGTCCCTTGTGTGTACTTATTTCCTCATTACTCCTCACAACCCCGTGAGGTGCTGTCCCTGTCTCTGCTTCGCAGAGGAGGGAAACTTGGCCCAGGGAGTGGAGTGACTTTGGGGCCTCGCAGCAGACAGGCGGTGGAGCTGGGATTCGAACCCCCGTCCCCTGCTCCAGAGCACCTGCCCTTTACCACCCGCTGTATCCTCCCCTCACAGAAGAAAGTAAACGTGTCACAAAAGAGTACTCATCCCCACTGTGTGCGATGTTTCGGGATTTTTGCTGTTTTGTTCCATTTTATCCCTCAAATGCTGGTCAGCATTGGTGTCCTGACCCTCTCTGATTCATCTCGATCTGCTTTTTAGAAAATTCTGTCAGGTCCTACTCCCCCAGCGCCTCCACATACCCCCACCTCCATCCCAGGCCCTGCTCCCCCAGTTCAGGCTCCCCGTGACTTCTTCCCTGGACAGCTTGAACCCCTGACTCCTGCCTTCCATCCATTCCCCACGTGGAGACCACAGTAAGCTGGAAAATACGTCTCTGCCCGTATCGTTCCTGGATGTCAAACCCTTAAGTGCCCTGATGCTCTTCGGGGCCTAGTACTCGCTCGGTACGTGAAGGTGGTCAGTAAATGTAGGAGTGAATACATAATTCTAAAGCTTACTGCGTGTTTTTCCTCAGGACGAAGATCTTCTCCCAAGTAAATATTGTGAAGTGGACTTTCCCATGAGAGTCACGAGAAAGCTGCGCAGCATCAAGTGAGTATGGCTTTGACCAGATGAGAGAGCCCGGTAGGATTCAGGGGCAGCGTTCAGGAGGTGGCCGGTCTGAACGCCAGACACCTCATTTTAGGGGACTCTTCCCTTTCACCCCCTTCCCACTTTCCTTCTGGCCCCAAGATCCCCATTCCAAACTGTCTTCAAAATGAAATGTCCCCTCCCTTGCAACTCTTCTGTCCGTTAACGTAATTCTCTGAACACTTAATAGAAATGACCTATAGTGGTTTAATCTGAAATTTAAAAAAGTGTTTTAATGTTTTATTTATTTTTGAGAGAGAGAGAGGGAGACAGAGTATGAGTGGGGGAGAGGCACAGAGAGAGAGAGAGAGAGACAGAATCCAAAGCAGGGCCCAGGCTCCGAGCTGTCAGCACAGAGTCCGATGTGGGGCTCGAACTCATGAACCGTCAGATCATGGCCTGAGCCAAAGTTGGACACTTAACCGACTGAGCCAACCAGGCGCTCCGATAATCTGAATTTTTATGTGTGCTCCGGCTACTTCTGTATCTCCAGAGCATAGAAAGGGGCCTGGCTCAGAGCAGATGTGTAGTAAATAGCGTTTGAATGAATAATGGGAGGCCAAATTGGCCATTTACTATATATGAGATAGTATGGGGGCCACCCTGAGTCCATGTTTTAAGAATTCTGCAGTTATAGATGACGAGTTTGTAAATCTTTGCTGAGAGCTTTTGGAGCACCGTGTGAAATGCTTCACTCAGATGATCTCATTCAGCCCTCAGAGGCGACTCAGGAATGACATGCTTTTATTAGCAGTTGAGGAAACCAAAGCTCAAAGAAGTTAAGCTAATTTCCATAAGGTTACCTGTTGACAAAGGGGTACAGCTGAAATTTAAACCCTGACCTCAAGCCCAAGGTCAGATTTTCTCAGTGGTTTTTAACATATACTTCTTCCCCTTCTTTTTAAATTAGTCATTTAAACAAAATCTTAAGTCTTACATTGAAAAAAATTTTTAGTAAACATTAAAACTTTCACCTTGTCCTTAAAAGATGTGTAATTCCCACAAGCTAGAAATAGTTTTCAAGTTTTTTTTTTTCTAACTTACCCTATGGAAACAAGTTTTCCCCTTTTCCAAATACAAGATTATATTACACGGAATGTGCATTTTATCTAAAAAAAATGTTTTTTAATATTTATTTATTTTTGAGAGAGGGAGACAGAGTGCAAGCTGGGGAGGGGCACAGAGACAGGGAGACACAGAATCCGAAGCAAGCTCCAGGCTCTGAGCTGTCAGCACGGAGCTCAACGCAGGGCTCAACCTCACGAGCTGTGTGCGAGATCATGACCTGAGCCGAACGAAGTTGGATGCTCAACCGACTGACCACCCAGGCGCCCCACGTAGTGTGCATTTGAGATGCGCTATGGCATCTGACGCTGTGCAGCCACAGAATACGACCTAGCTTGTTAGGACACCAAGTCAAATAAGAGCAGGTGGGCTCTCACTTAAGCCTAGAGGAGGTTTCTGGGGTGAAAGATGTGTGTATGGTGGTTGCGATACGGAAATCGGCTCTCTGCTGTCTAATTTTTTGCACATTCTGGAGGAGAGCAGAGTCATCACACAAATGTTACTGAACGTCAGGTCTGAGTAGGAATCGGTTTGTTTAGTTCTCTGTGATTAATAATGGTTAAAATTTTTAATTGAGTGAGCAGAAGCAGGAAACGAGAGATGGCTTGGAAAACACTGGAACGTTTGGAAACATATCGCTAGCCTATCTGGCGATTTCTATGTCTTGAGTGTTTCATGATCAGTTTGTGACTTGACGTCAGGTTCGGAGTGTAACGCTTACTGACCTACTCTGACAGCTGACCCACTGAATTTTTCATGTGTGTGCCTAGGGTCAGACGTGATTAAGCAGCAGGCCCTCTGGAGTCGCCCTTGCTTTGAGCAGTAGCGGTACCTATTGGCCATTTCGGTAGTGGGTGTTTGCGTTTTTTCACTAACTAAGCTACTTGACTCATTTCTCTCTCTTTCCCATCTTCCCATAGATACAAGCCTTTCTTATTACAACCCATTATAGAATTACATTCAGAGGACACACTGCAAATTGGCAAGTACCCTTAACCTAAGTAATACAGTACGGGCTACCTCTCTGCTTTTCTTCCCCTTTCTTTTTAAAGATGGTGTGTGTGTGTGTGTGTGTGTGCGCGCGCGCGCACGTCTGAGTCTGCGCTTGTGTGCACATGACGTCACAGAGTGTATACTTCTGCATCACATTTACTGTAAAGGAACTTGAAACAATTTTTTGTATGGCCCCTCTTAGATGTCCATAGGTCCCAATGTTAAATCTTTTTAAAAACATTTCAGTGAGTTGCAAACATTTCAAATATAGGAGCTTTTTCCCGAAAATCTTTCCTTGGAAAAATCCAGTCCGGCAGCCTCAGACCCTGACTCCTACATGGCTGCTTCACTGAGAGGGAATGCACATCCCCACCACTGTTGTCTCGTACCTGAGCCGCTTCACGTTAGGTTAGGTCCTTGGCCCCGGGGCTCAGTTTTTCCCCGTAAGTTTTCAGTATGAGTGTTTCCAACAACTCTTTCCTCCCTTCTAAGCCTTTAAAACTAAGATCACAAACACTCTTCCAGAATGTTCCATTGTGTTCAGTGTGTGTCTGACAGAGAAGTTCAAGGGGCTTATTAATAATTCAGGTCAGAAAACATGCTCAGAGAGGATGGCCTTAGATGGTGGGCACAGATAACACAGGAAACGTCAGGCAACTAGACAGGCCTCTACACCAGCACAGTGCCCTCGTCACGCTCCTAGTGAACAGACTCCCACAGAAACTAATATCTCCTCCATCCTTTGTGTCCCTCGTACAAATTTTAAGTAGAACCTCCTCAGGCTTTGCCATTGGCTGGCACATCTGCTTTCTCTACATCGTAGCCGTCATACTTTTCTGTGTATTTGGTTAATATTTGCCTCAGAAGGATTAGCTGTAATGAAAGGGTTAGCACTTTGCATTGCCTTTGACCCATCAGTGTAGAAACAGGTCAAGTAGAAAGTAAAGACCCTGCGTAATCTCTCCCCCCACCACGATAACCACTGTGCAGGGTGTTTTCTCCTGTGGATGGACAGTGTCCCTACAGGCAGATAAATATCACGCGTAAGAAAATACACACGTAAATAGAATCCTGTGCCCGGCCCGCTAAAGGTTCAGTAAATTTTTGTTGAAGGAATGTATGCATATATTGAATAAATAAATATATATGATGTAGATCAACATGTGTTTGTTGAAAGAGTGAATCTATACTTCTATAAATAAATAAATACAGTTTTATGTATAATTTTAGTAAAGTGAATCATTTACACGTACTGTTTTGAAACTTGTTCTTCGTGCATCCTAGTGAATCACGGCTGTCTTCATGTTGCCATATTAGATCTACCTCGTTATTTCTGGTGACTTCGTAGTACTCCTCTGCATGGAAATTCCATTTTACTTAACGTATTTGCGACTGATGGTCCTTTAGATTGCCGCCTTCTTTATGGTTTCCTGTGAAACAGTTTTGTAGAAAGCCTAGTTATATGTGCATGTTTGCAGGAATTGCCAGTTCAAAAAATTGTACCTTATGAATTCTAATAGCTACTGCCAAGCCGTGCTTCAAGACCCTTTCGACTAATTTGTATTTTCACTAGAGTAGATGAGGGTTCTCTTTCTCTACACCCTCACTAACACTGGCTACTACCATTTTAAAAAATTCCTGCCAGCCTGCCAAATCTATGAATTAAAAAATTTTTTGTAACTTTTTTTGTTTGTTTTAAATTTTTTATAACTTTGAACGTGCTGGTGAAACGGAGTACCCTTCCTTCCTTCTGTTGGCCTGTGGGATTTCTTTGTAAATTTCCTTTGCTCATATAGTTTCCAGTTGCATTGTTTCATTTTCTTTTCAATTTATAGGAATCCTTTACAACATAAAGCAATGTTCTTTGATATAAATCCCTCGTCAACTGTTGATTGGCAGATTTCTTTCCTAGCCTGTCACTTGGTTTTTAACTCTGGGTTTGTGTCTTGTGTAGGCAAATTTTCTAGTCCTGGCCTTGATAGTTTTTGATCTTGCCATCATACTGGGAGAGGGACAGTTGAAATAAAAATTAATGAAAATACAAATGTGAGTGAAAATTTGAGAAAAGTGATAGGCGATGATAACACTGACACATTTTCATTGAAAAACTGCCCTATTTCATTAAACGTTTGAGGCTGTGATTGCAAGAATCGCACTATTTATTTACCGTCAGGAAAGAAAAGGTGCTGATAAGTTAAACCGAAACGTTATTGACTGATGCATCCTCATTTCAGAAACGTGAAACTGAGAAAAAATACGCATCTTGAAATTGATCATTTCTTAAAGCTGAAATATGCATGAGGTGAAACTTAAAAGTATATAAATGGGCACACAATGAAAAGTCAGTCCCAATGAGTAAATCAAGGGGGACGTCTGGGTGGCTCAGTCAGTCAAATGGCCAAGTCTTGATTTGGGCTCAGGTCAGGATCTCACAGTTCATGAGTTTGAGCCCTGCACTGGACTCTGTGCTATTAGCACAGAGCCTGCTTGGGATTCTTTCTCTCCCTCTTTCTCCACCCTTCCCCCGCTCCCCCCCCCCCCCCCCCCCCCGCCATCTCTCAAAATAAGTAAGTAAATGAACCTCCATGTACCCATCACTGAACTTTTAACTGTGGCCAATTTCATCCGTACCAGTGGTTCTAAAAGTGTAGTCCTGGACTAGTGACATCACCACTGCAGAGCATTTGTTGGAAATACAGATGTCTAGCTTTTGAAAGAATTTGACAAAATGTCTACTTCTGGAAGATCTGCTACATCAGAAACTCGGGGGGTAGAAGCCATCAGTCTGTTTTAACAAGCCCGCCAGGTGATTCTGATGACTGCCAAAGCTCGAGAACCACTATAGAAACCATGCTGTCCGATCTCTGTGGGAGTATTTTCAAGGAAATGTTATCATGGTGTTTGTAAATACTTTAGAAGCTATTTTCTTTTAAACATAGTATCTCACAAATTGGCACGACATTTAGAGAGTGGCCAGCCGATCGGTACCAATACTTAAATAGGTTACCCTTTGACCTCCTAATTCTACTCCTAGAGACCTACTTAACTGGACAGGTGCTTCATGAGGTCTATACAAAGATGCTCATCGCAGTGCCTCAGATGGAGAAAATTTGGAGATACCACAGGCCTAATCGTGAGGGCTTGGCTGAGTAAGTTGTTTTATCCACTGATGGAATGCTGGGAAATCATTACAGACGATGATGTCATTGATATTACTGTTAAGTAGGAAAAGCAGTTTTCAAAAGAAGAATTGGCCCTGTTTTCTTTTTCCTGTGTGATGTGTGTGTATGTATTTGTGTGACAGAAAATGTGCTTATGATGTGTGTATGAGTTTATGTTGTATGTATAGGAAAAAGACTGGAATGTTCTATACCAAAACATTACTAGTTGGAAGATGTGATTTTCGTTCATTCCACCCTCCTCCTTCCTGATTTTGTTTTTTTTTTCCTTTTTGCAGTGGGACATGTATTTCTGTATTGGAGAAAAAATAATTTAATTTTGAAAAAAAAATCCATTGAAATGATCATCTCTGGATGAATTTCTGTTGAAATGATAATCTCTTCTTGGCTTTCCAGATGGACACCTGCTGGATTCAAAGAGATATGCCATTATTGGAGCAGATCTCCGAGATTTACCTGAACTCGAAGAGAAGCTAAAGAAATGCAACATGAATCCACAGTGAGATATTTTTTTAACCTCTTACGCGTTTGTGATTTCATGCGAATGCGAAATGAGGTCAGCTGAAAGTGCAGCATGAGACCCGTGTTCCGTTTTTAATTCTGAAATGTTTATCACTTCATTGCTATGAGGGAGGTTTTCTAAGTTTTTGAGAAGGACTGTTTCTCCTGTTTTCACATCAGAATCACGTGTATTGCTTTTATAACATACCGATGCCTAATACCATAAAGTTTGAGAGAAGATAATTATATGTATAGAAACCTACAACCGCAGGGCGCCTGGGTGGCTCAGTTGGTTAAGTGTCCAACTCTTGATTTCCGCTCAGGTCATGATCTCACGGTTAGGGAGATCGAGCCCCATGTCAGGCTTTGCGCTGACAGCTTGGAGATTATATTAAGTATGCGTGTGAAAGCAGTTGAACGGAAATTGGCGCATAAGCTATAATCTGTAGATTATTACAGTTGCAGTGGTAACCAGCAGCAACCCGCTGCGAACGTAGAAACACACCATTTGGGCAAATGTACTACATAGCCAGGGAAATAATCACTTACAAATCAGGAGAGCTCTTGGGATGCCTGCGTGGCTCAGTTGGTTAAGCATCCAACTTCTGATTTCGGCTCAGGTCGTGATCTCATGGTTCATGAGATTGAGCCCCACATTGGGCTCTGTGCTGACAGAGCCTGCTGGGATTCTCCCTCCCTCTCTCTCTGCTCCTCCCCTGCTTGCCCTCTGTCTCTCTCAAAATAAGTAAATACACTTAAAAAAAAATTAATCAGGGGAGCTCTTGATAGGCAAGGTTGCCTCACTTATGGAGATCTACAAAACGGATAAGGAACAGCGGCTATCACAAGTATTAGAATTACATCCATAATTCTCTGGGGTTCATTTGTGCTGTGTTTTCCTCCGTGGGCTGTTTTTGCTTCGCTTAGACTTCTCTTCTGAAAAGTATTAATCCTGTTTTTAATATTGGCGAAGGCTGCCTCTTAAAAATACACTGTAAACGTGTTTGACTTTTCATTTTCAAATACTTCAAATTTGTAAAGAAAAGTTGCAAAAATTGTACAGGAAATTCCCACGTAGCCTTCTCCACCTGGCTTCCCCCCATGTGGTAATACCGTATGTAATAGTCGGTGCCTTTTGCATTAAACAGGTTTTTGGAGGGGCACCTGGGTAGCTCAGTCAGTTAAGCATCCGACTTCAGCTCAGTTCATGATCTCATGGTTCGTGGGTTCGAGCCCTGCATCAGGCTCTGTGCTGACAGCTTGGAGCCTGGAGGCCTGGAACCTGCTTCAGATCCTGTGTCTCCCTCTCTCTCTGCCCCTCCCCTGCTTGTGCTCTGTCTCTCAAAAATAAATAAACATTTAAAAATTTTTTTTAAATAAATAAAAACGTTTTTGGAACTGTTTTTCTCTAATTACCAACCTATTGAGGTTTTGAAACTTTTTTCCCCACTCACTCATTTTTTCTAATCGTTCCTATTGATATAATCTGGGGTTTTAGACTTAGGTTAAAAAAAAATGCTTACTTTAAACTTCCTTTTAATGTTTTTCTTTCTGATTTTCAACTTCATCTGCAACTTGGACTTCATTGTCTATCCTCTGGATTTAGTTCTCTCATTCTTTGTACCATGACCCGGTTGGGTCCAGAGAGCATTTGTAGATATATACATACATATGTGTGTGTGTATTTATATACACATACATATATTTTTATTTTAGAGAGAGAGAAAGAGAGCATGTGCAAGTCAGGGAGAGGGGTAGAAGAAACGAGAGAGAGATAAGATCCCAAGCAGGCTGCATGCTCAGCATGGAGCGCAACACAGGGCTCAATCCCATAACCCTGGGATCGTGACCTGAGCCGAAATCAAGAGTCAGATGCTCAACTGACTGAGGTACCCAGGCACACCTGGATATATATTTTTAATTTCTTTTAGTGTTTGTTTATTTTTGAGAGCAAGCGCGAGCACGAGCCGGGGAGGAGCAGAGAGAAAGGGAGACACAGAATCCGAAGCAGGCTCCAGGCTCTGAGCGGTGAGCACAGAGCCCGATGTGGGGCTCGAACCCATGGACCGTGAGATTATGACTTGAGCTGAAGTTGGATGCTTAACCGACTGAGCCACCAGGGCACCCCTGGATGTATATTTTTAAGTCACTTGAGTTATACAACATTTCCTTGTCAAAAAAAGAAAAAAAAAAAAAAGGAAATCCTGATAAACAGTAACAGTGGATAGTTGGGACTGTCAGGTCAAAGCCAGCAGCATTTGTGGGCAGCCTTTCTCTCTAGCGATCATGAGTCCAGGCACTGAGTCTAACTGCATGGGTTACATTCTGACACTAGCGTACACGATGTTCTTTTCAGCAAATTTCTTGGGTATTTTCAGTTCAGACAATTTACTTGTTTTGAAATTCCCCGCCAATAAAAATAGGCAAAAATAACCTACTTGCTTTGTGAGAAAACTAGCAACCAGCCATGAGGAACAGCAGCGTAAAGGGGCAGAGGAGGAGGAGGATCCAGTAAAGGAGTCAGAAGGAGCAGGAATAAATCAGCAGAGCTCACGTAATTTAGGGCTGCCTGCGTTCCCTTCCAACATGTAAAGCTTTTAGAGATTTCTGTAGGAGTTTATTGCTTTTCCTGTTTCGTAATTTGTTCGTTACTTCGGGTCTGGTAACTCAGACCGCATACTAGTGTGTCATTTGCTGAAGACTGTTCGTGTTGTTTTTAATTCTTGATGATAAAAGTCTGTGTAAGAAGAATTAGATTCTGTTAAAGGGACAGCAGTATTTCTGCATTTTATCAGTCAGCTTTTGACGTGTACCAAAATCTCTGCAGCCTCAGCGGTCTCGAACAACTCACAATTCAGAGCAGTTCACAAGTTGCTCGGGATTGTGTGAGTTGACCATTTGGACTGGGCTTAGCTGGGTGGTTCTTCCACTGGAGCCGGCTGCAGCTGAGGTCCCCTGGGGTTCACTCCTGTAGCTGAGATCCCCTGGGGTTCCCTCCTATGCGGATGCCTCATTCTCACGCACAGGGCCTCCCCTCCGATAGCAAGCCAGCTTGGGTTCATTGCCACACTGGTTCAGGCTTCCGAGCAAGAGGGCAAGGGCCAACGTGCAAGTGATTTTCAGCTTCCACTTGCGTCGTGTTTGCTACTGTTGTATTGGCCACAGCAAGTTACAGGCCTAACCCAGATTCCAGGGGAAGGGAACTAGACTACCTCGGAGCAAGGGGTCTGCAGGGCCACCTCGTCACCACGTGCGGGCATGCCGGGGGAGAATTTGGAGCAAGCCAGACAAAACCTTGCTCAGTGCTCACGTTGTTACGGTCTGAAACTTTGGGTCACAACGGGGCTCTCCACCTCTTACCGCCCTGATAGTTGACGTGCTATCCGGGGCTTCTCCTCTTCCTGCGGTGTGCACCCCAGGGTTTTCCTGCCCTGCCAGCACTATCCGTGGCTGCCGTTAGAGTCCCGATTTGATGAATACATACTTATGTGCCTTTTTTCTTCTCTGAAGATTGCCAACACTGCTGATAACGGAACGCGTGCTGGTTTACATGACTCCGGAGCAGTCGGCCAACCTTCTCAAGTGGGCAGCTAACGGTTTTGAGACAGCTATGTTCATAAACTACGCACAGGTAAAAGGAAGCTCAAGACCTTTGCGTGCTGTATGCGTTCACGTGGTGGCTAACCCTCTCTGAGCAACCTCAGTATAAATTTCCACTCACTCTTTTCCTTCCGCCTCTGGCCACACACACATCTCCTTTTTAAATCGATTCTAGCAATTCCCAGCGTTCCTGATTTCTTAACTTCCTGCAAACTCGCAGCCAGGGTTTTTGGAACTTCTCTCTTGGCCTTTACAAAAACTTTGTAAAGTTCACATTTTACCGTTGTATTAATTATCGAGTCATAGATCGCGATGGAAGGAATTTTGGCTAACATATGGGTGTCAGGGTAGCGAACCCTGATTCCTTCCGAGGCAGGCAGGTGATGCAGTGGAGGAAGTTGGCCAGGTGTAAGGCAGACAGGAGTGCTGGGGACTCTGGTGAACCACAGTTCACCCCTGCTCAGTGCCACCTCGTTGTTCCCACGTGGACATGGGAGCCTGGAGTTGAGAACCCCCAATTTTTCAGGAGAAGCTACAGTGTAGAATTTTAATGTAAAATTCCTAATTTGTAAGATCCCCGAGTTTGGCCCGCTGGTTGCCTGTTTTTCTCTTCTGATGTGGTGGGAAGGGTTCTGTTTTAGAGCTTTGGAATTATTCAGCGTGGGTCCGAGTCCTGGCCCTGGCTCTTATGATTGGCCGGGTGCCCTTAGGCAGAATTGTAGGGTGGTTGGGAGTCCATGCTCTGGAGGTAGATTGCCTAGCTGCGTGACCTGGACAAGTTTCATAACCTCTCCGTGCTGTCTCTTTATCAGGAAAATGAGAATAATAACAGTCCCGACGTTAACAGGGTGTAGTGAGGAGTAAGCGAGTTAATTTGTACAGGAGCGTTTTCAGGATTGCCCGGCTGCTGAGCAGGTTATTAGCTGTGATTTGGATCTTTCTGAGCCCCAGGTCCTTGTTTTTGTTTTCGATTTGTTTTTAAAGTTCTCTACTTATTTTGAGAGAGAGCATGAGCAGGGAAGGAGCGGGGTGGGGGTGGGGGTGGGGGTGGGGGTGGGTGGAGAGAATCCCAAGCAGGCTCTGCGCTGGCAGCCTGGAGCCTGACGCGGGGCTTGATCCCACGAACTGTGAGATCATGACTTGAGCCGAAATAAGGGTTGGATGGACGCTCAAGTAACTGAACCACCCCGGTGCCCCCGCCAGGGCTTTGTTTATAAAGGGAGAACTTCTCTGGACTATTATGGGAGTTCATGAGATGATGTGTAGCGGGGGGCACGTGACTGAATACGTGGTGGCTAATTTCATTGCTTATTTCATTTTTTTTTTTTTTTTAATTTTTTTTTTTTCTTTTTCCAACGTTTATTTTTATTTTTGGGACAGAGAGAGACAGAGCATGAACGGGGGAGGGGCAGAGAGAGAGGGAGACACAGAATCAGAAACAGGCTCCAGGCTCTGAGCCATCAGCCCAGAGCCTGACGCGGGGCTCGAACTCACGGACCGCGAGATTGTGACCTGGCTGAAGTCGGACGCCCAACCGACTGCGCCACCCAGGCGCCCCGCTTATTTCATTTTAAGTTTATTGATTTTATTTTTTTCATCTCATTTTATTTTTAAATTCCATTACGGATGGGAGCAGTAAAGGCTTTGCCCCGTGTCACATAATTATGGACAGATCTACGGCTAGATCTTACCTTGGTTGACTTTCTCACCCCTTCATGCTCCAGGCCACATTCCCGTAGAGGTGGTTCTCGGTTGAGTTTTCTTCCTTCCCTCTGTGTAACTGGGGGCATTCCTCAGACTCGGTCTTCAGTCCTGGTGAGTGGACATAATGGTAGCTGGCCTCATCTGGCTTCTGTAAGTCCTGGGAATCTGTCTTTGCTTGCAGGATACCAGGACTGGGGAAAATGAATTCTGCTTGCTTTCTTTTTCAAATTTATCTTATTTTTTTTAGCGTTTGTTTATTTTTGAGAGAGAGAGAGAGAGGGCGCGAGCAGGGCAGAGATAGAGGGAGAGGGAGACACAGGATCTGAAACAGGCTCCAGGCTCTGAACCGTCAGCACAGAGCCCGACGCGGGGCTCAAACTCACGAACTGTGAGATCGTGACCTGAGCCGAAGTCGGCCGCTTAACCGACTGAGCCACGTAGGCGCCCCTGAATTCTGCTTTGTTTTCACACATTGTGGGTGTTCACCCTGCTCTGTTCACCTTGTTTCATTCGTGCATTCTCTTATTCAACGTCATATAGCAATGGTGGATGAAGTGAATCTTGACCACGGACCCAGTCACTTGGGAGCAAGCCTGGGGATGTGTCCGTTTTAACTTAATTCAGCAATTTCCTAACAAATGCAAACCATCAGCCTCCTCAGGTGTACTAATTGCTCACATGCCTTCCGTGATTTCCTAATCAGTATTTTAAAATGACAAAAACCACATGAATGATGAAAAAAAAATTTTTTTTAATATTTATTTATATCTTAGAGAGAGAGCGAGCAGGGGAGGGGTAGAGAGACAGACAGAATCCCAAGCAGGTTCCATGCTGTCAGCACAGAGCCCAGTGCGGGGCTCAAACCCACAAACTGTGAGATCATGACCTGAGCCAAAAATCAAGAGTCGGTCGCTTACCGACCGAGGCGCCCTGAGTGATGCAGATTTCAGTACTGATATAATAAGGGTAGCAAACTTGTAGAAGTTGCTTGCTATATAGCAGGCACCTTCCATGAGTGTGACCTGTATTAACCGACTTGTCACAGTAACCAGGGTGTGGCGGGTGTGGCCGGTGAGGGGACTGAAGCACAGAGGGATTGGACAGCTTGCTGCCCACGGCCGCACAGCCTCACGGCTGGTAAGTTTCAGGCCAGGATTCAGACCCAGGCAGGAAGACGACGGAGCACGTGCTCACAGACACCCAGTGTGACCATCCGTGCCACGTAAGCCTCACCCATCCACCGAGAGAGAGTGATGCTGCTTCTTGCCTGCCACCGTTGTCACAGGAGCTCTGGGAATCGTTTCGTATAGTAAACTGTTGACGTTTTGGGACAAAGTAATAATAGTGCGCAGTGTATTATGTACGTTTTGTGACATTTGTGCGTATAGATACGTTAATGGTTTTTTTGAAGTGGTAAATGGGGGGCGCATGGGTGGCTCAGTCAGCTAAGCATCTGGTTTTGGCTCAGGTCATGATCTCACGGCTCATGAGTTCGAGCCCCACGTCGAGCTCTGGGCTCACAGCTCGGAGCCTGGAGCCTGCTTCGGATTCTGTGGTTCCCTCTCTCCCTGCCCCTCCCCTCGTTCATGCTCTGTCTCTCTCAGAAACGAATAAACATTGTAAGAAGGGGGTTTTAAGTGGTTTCTCATTAGATAACACCACATGCAAAACTTCAAAAAAAAAATCAAATAGTACAAAAGGGTATGCAGGGAAAGGTAAGTCTCTCTTCTACCCCGGACCTTAGTGAGTCCTCCAACCTGGGAAGCAACACTGCCAGATTCCAGAATTATTCTGTGCATGTATAAATGTAGCTAGAGATTTTTTTTTCTTAAGGGCAGACAGGAGCATGTTACGCACATCCCTCTGTACTGTACTTTTTGAGAGTCTGTTATCTGAGAATCATTCCACATCCGTATCTGTGTATGTGTGTCTACATCTGTACCTACGTCTACTTGGATGTCCTCTTGCTGTTTTCATGGCAATGTAATATTTCATTAAACGACCATGCCACAGCTGCTTTAACCCCAGCGGATGGGCATGTGAGTCCTTTCCGTCATAGGTCCCGTTACACATCATGCTGCGGAGTAAACCCTCTTGCACCTGGCGTGCACGTGGGAGTCACCTGGCCACGTGGCGTGCACCTGGCCACGTGGTGTGCAGTGGTCTGACCGGCTCCCAGGCCGAGCCTGCACCCGACTCCGTTGACTGCACTGGGTATTAGCAAACATCAGCCTTGACGGAATACTGTGGGATGTGGGATGTGGGAGAGAGAACACTGATGGGAAACCTAGTCTAGTTAAAGGTTATCGAGCCCAAGCAACATTTCTGAAAGTCTGAAAGTGAAGCTGAAATATACGATAAAAGCCAATGAGGAAATATTACTAAGAATAAGATTGTCAGGGCTCCTGGGTGGCTCAGTTGGTTAAGTGTCCAGTTTTGGCTCAGCTCATGAATTCACGGTTCAGGAGTTCAAGCCCCATATTGGGCTGTGTGCTGGCAGCTCAGAGCCGGGAGCCTGCTTCAGATTCTGTGTCTCCCTCTCTCTCTGCCCCTCCCCTGGTCACATTCTCTCTCTCTCTCTCTCTCTCAAAAATAAAATAAACATTAAAAAGAAAAATTAAAAAAAAAAAGAATATGATTATCTAATAATTCTTTAAAAAAAAAACAACCCCTCCTACTCATAATAAAAACTTCTGGTCCTTAAAAAACAACAACAACAACAACAACAACAACAACAACAAAACGTGCTCTTAGAATCTTCTACCTGCAGGTGGCTGTCATAATTTAGAAGGATGTTCTGACATGGGCTGGCATGGCACCATTTTTCTAAGCTATGCCAGCTCCTCTCTGTGGGAAGAGACAGAAAGTCACCCGGGAGCAGATTGCTGGTCTTCAGGGGCTCAGGTGAAAAGACCTGCCGAAGGTCATGGAATGAGAAGCAAGGACACAAGCAAGGAGGCTTAAGGGAAACCTCAGTGCAGAAGGGTTCTGTCTTTCCCGGCGTGCTCTGGGGTGGGCGGAGACGGAACGGGGCTGAGGCCGAGTGAAGGGATGTGCACAAAGGGCCCCAGGCCTTCTGGAAGAAACCCCCAGCCCCAAAGTTAGGGAAGCCTGTGAGAGACGAAGTGCGGTGGCCCCGGCCGAGGTCCCTGCAGGAAATATCCCTCCTGCAGGGCAGAGAAGTCCAGGCTGGTAACAGGCCACCTCAGGGCCTCAGGGTGGTTCTGACAGGTCTGGTCACCGTCACTGAGACTCTAAGTCCTTCAGGAGCCAACTCAGCCCAGAAGTGGAGGATGATAGCATGAGAGGCAAGAAGTGGAAACTCTAGGCTGTTGCTGGCAGGGCCTGTCCCATCAAGGACACCGTCATAGCAGCGAGCGACAAGGCCCGCAGCCTGCCCGGGACCCGTGACCAGGCTGCAGTGCCGGTGGACCGCCCAGGCCAGCCAGCGCCTCCCCCACCCCACCCCGACACCTGGCACTTGAAAGCAGGACAGCCCCATCTGAACTTTACAACATGACACCGAAGTTCCAGATCCCCTTTTCATCACCGTGCAACCCAACTGCTTTTCTTTCCTGCTCGGGACCAGGCCGATCAGTCTCATCGTGTCTCAGATCATACATACAGACGTACGTACACAGATCTGCTTCAGTTCTCGCCGATGAGGCTTTGTTTTGTTTTCCTCTTTAAGCAAAGCACTTTAAGAAGATTTTATTTTGTTACCTGTAACAGATCTTCACTGAGGACTTCTGTTTTCTCAGCTCTGTGGGAAAAAATGAAAAGCTCAGAGTCAGAAATCCAGAAATGCAAAGGAACTCGTGAAATGTAACAATTATTATCCCAGAGTTTAAAACAAAACAGCTAGGGACGGACGCCTGGGTGGCTCGGTCGGTCGAGCGTTCAACTCTTGACTTCAGCTCAGGTCATGATCCAGGGTCGTGGGATCAAACCCCACGTCAGGCTCTGTGTGGAGGGTGGCGCCTGCTTGGGGTTCTCTCCGTCTCCCTCGGCCCCTGTCTCACCCCGTTCCCCACTTGTGTATGCACACTCTCTCTCTCTAAAATAAAAAAATAAAAAATACATAAAACAGGAAGAAATGAATGATAACATGGGAAGAAATTCCACTAATGTGGAAATTCCACCAATCAGAGGGCTCCTTGAGCAAAACCAAAGAAAAAAACCAGCAAACAAAAGTCTGCAAAGAATAGCAACCGCAAACAAGAACAAAGCCTCAAGACCAGTGGCTCCCAGACCTGGGCGTGTATAGAATCACTGAGGGTGGGGAGTGTGCGGATTTAAAATGCCAGTTTCCAGGCCTCACCTCTGTTCAAAAGCAGGTCTGGAACACGATCCTGCTTCTTTAAGAGGCCCTTGCCTCCCAGAATTCCATGGCCGAGACCCACAGGCCACCCTTGGAGAAAAGACTGCTCTAGAGGCGCCTCTAGAGGCGCCTCGCTGGCTCAGTCGGTAGAATGTGCAACTCTAGATCTGGGGGTCATGAGTTTGAGCCCCACATTGGGCATGGAGCCTACTTAAAATAAATTAAAAAAAAATAAAATAAAAAAAGACCGCTGTAGAGAAGCTGAACCTTCAGTTCCTAAAACGATCATTTCTGAGCTACACAGCCTTACTGAAACAAGTTTGTCACAAATCCAGGAACGTGATTCAATACTACACACACAAATAGTTAACAACTGAGTACTCCTTCCTTCAGGCATCTCATCTTTACTTTAAAAAGAAACAAAGTATTTTCACAGCTTTCTCCCACTCATGCTTTCCAATTATCATTAACTATGTAGACCTTTCCAGAAAGCCGACCTGGCGGCCATCAATCGGCAGAGGAACAGCCTGAGTTGCTCGAGCCTCAGTTGCCAGATCACGGTACTTTCCGAGGACTCCTCTGCAGTCCAAAGGGGCAGCACTGTTGCTGTACGTAATACCCAGAATGATGGCAATCGAGGTGCCATAGTGGGACTTCTGGTTCAAACAGTGATTTAAGTCGAGTCATTTGACACCCCTGTAATCAAGTCATTTGATTACAAAGCAAATCAATGTATTGATTATCCTTTTTTTCATTTTACCAACTAGACCCTTTGCTTTCAATTTAGAGGTACTTTACCTAAAAAGGTATCTGGAGACTGAAATCTATGTGGAACATATTATATGAAAATGTTAACATACAGCTTGAAAATAAGTTTACGCTATGTTTCCTGCCTTTATGGACACTCAGCCATATATTACGTTGATAAAATTAATTTTAGAAAGAGATCCAATATCTCTTCTTAATCAGATTTATTTCTGGGCTTTCTAGTCTGTTCCATTTATGTATCGTTTTTATGCCAATACCATCCTATTTTGATGACTACTGCTTTGTAATATACAGCCGACCCTTGAACAACATAGGAGTTAGGGGTGTTGACCCTGTGCAGTGAAAAATTGGCACGTAACTTTTAACTCCCTGAAAATTTAACTACTAGTAGCTACTGTTGACCGGAAACATCACTGAGAACATGAATAGTTGGTTAACATGATTATATGTTATGTGCATTATTTAATGTATTCTTACAATAAAGAAAGTTAGAAAATGTTATTACTTTTTAAAATTTTTTAAAGTGTATTTACTTTTGAGAGAGAGAGAGAGAGAGAGAGAGAGAGAGTGTGTGTGCGCGCGCGCGCGCACAGGTGAGGGACAGAGAGAGGGAGACAGAATCCAAACCAGGCTTCAGACTCTGAGCTGTTAGCACAGAGCCCAATGCAGGGCTCGAACTCACGAACTGTGAGACCATGACCTGAGTCGAAGTTGGACGCTTAACCGACTGAGCCAGCCAGGCACCCCTAGAAAGAAAATGTTATTAAGCAAATTGTATGGAAGAGAAAATACATCTACAGTATTGTACTGTAAAAAATCTGCATATAAGTGGGCCCATGCCATTCAAACCCACGTTGTTCAAGGGTCAAGGAGTTTGAAATCGGGAAGTGTGACGCCTCCAGCCTCGTTCTTCTAACTCAGGATTGCTTTTGCTGTTTCAGTCGTTTGTGGTTCCATGTGGATTTTACAATTTTTTTTTTTTTTTTTTTTTTTTTTTTTTGTGAAGAATGCCATTAGAATTTTGATAGGAACTGTACTGAATCTGTAGACAGCTTTGGGTAGTATGGAGGTTTTAATAACATTAAGTCGTCTAAACCATGAGGAAGATTACTTTTCGTGACGAATCATGAGTCTGGAATGTAACATACAAACTGGGGTGGCTCCTTCACACAAAGATACCCCCATTGGTCTATGCTATCCCCACCTTAATTTTAGGGAACCACCATGGTCCCTACCTCCCCCAATATGTGCTCCAAATGACTCGATCTTTCTCATCACTGTGTCTGGTCCAAGGCTCAGCCCTTTCTATGCTGAACTGTTTGGGAATGTTCATCTTTAGCAGAGAATTTGCCAGTAGAATTTTTACCCAGGGAAAGTCTGGCAATTACTCAGAATACTGGCCACGGTGTCCATTCAAAGAGTATATTAGCCACAGAAACTTGGTTTTTACTGAGATGTGATTTTTTTTTAAGTTTATTTATTTATTTTGAGAGAGACAGGGAGAGTGTGACTAGGGGAGGGGCAGAGAGAGAGGGAGAATCCCAAGCAGGCTCCTCGAGATCAGTGCACAGAATCTGATGCAGGGCTCAATCTCACAATCTGAACCGCGAGATCGTGACCTGAGCCGAAATCAAGAGTTGGACACTCAACCGACTGAGCCACCCCGGCGCCCCTGAGATGTGATTTTTGATCAGATTTTAAAAATTCATGAATAAAGCAAAGAGGGAGAGCAATATGTTAAGCTTATCAAGGCACCTAGAGACAACACAAGCCAACGATTAAACATAATACTTGCTAAATCAGATTGTTTTCAATCAGACATTTTGCTCCACAGACGTAAACTTTTTGTATACGGGTCTTTTTTCTGCTTCGTCAGAGCCTTCTTTGTGTCCAGCGTTCTGTGCTTGAAAACACACTTGAATGTTTCCTGTCTGTAACTGGGAAAACGATACAAAGCAGGAAAGCACTTCCGGCTCACCATTTTACTCTGGGGTTTGTTTTTTCCTATGCAAGCCACCGTGCAATCTCACTAGTCATTCCAACAAGGCTTACATAGGGCAGGATTTTTAAATTTATTACTTTTTGGTAAAGCATTAACTTTTTCCCTTGTAATCCCCAAAACCTACAAGCGGCAGGGCTGTGCAGGCCTTGATGTCTTCCCCGGTTCCCTTGACTGGTTGTGGTAATGGCCAGCCTTTCAGTCGTGCCTAACGGGAGTCTCACTCTTACTGGGCCAGAAGAAAATGGAAACGCCCCCAACCTGAAGCAGTTCAACTTACCCGGAAAGACACTGCTCACACTAGGGCACAGAGTCAAAGGAAAATCTCCAACTGGCGTGACAATTTCCAACTCTAATTGTGGACTGATTTCTGGAGAAGTTTCTGCCATCGGTACACTCAAATGCCCAACGCCACTAATGTGAAACACCACCCTGTTTCCCAGGATACAGACTACTGCACGTGGGCCGCGTCCACCTGCATAACGCACGTATTATGGGACCGTGGAAACAAATGCTCAAGTCCACACCTTCAATGCATGCTGTGATCTGCCAAGCACTGTGCATGACTGACCTCTTCCCTGCGAGCCAGAGAGATCCACGGGGGCAGAGACCAAGTCTATCTCGGCCATCACGGCCCCCTTCCCCGGAGCACCCGGATTGCCATGGCCACCTGCCTGCCACACCATTGTGGGTGCTTCGTAAATACACACTGAATGCATTAATGAAAAAGCAAATGGCTGTCCCAACAATAGAGAATGGTTTGAAAAAAAGGTCTTTCTAGATTTCAACAGAGGTAGCAAGAAAAAAATTCAATAGCAGTAGGCAGAAAAGCAGACGTGTGCGTAGAATTGCCTTCCACAGTAAAATCCACAGCGACTAAAATTAAAACATGATAGTGCCTTCCAAAGCTAATGTTGTTGTTTTTTTTTTAATGAAAAAAATACAGCAAGTAAACTACCCATATTACCAGGGGTCAGCAAACTGTGGCCTACAGATCCAATCTAGCTCACTGCCTATTTTTGTATGGCAAGCTAATGGTTTTTACTTTAAAATGGTTGGGGGTGGGGGAAAGAAACTCCAAAGAGGAACATACGTACGATGCGCAAGGACGATACGAAATTCAAGTTTCGGTGTGCACAAATCAAGTGTGACTGGAGCACAGCCAGGCTGATACGTTTCTGCATCATCTATGGCTGCTTTCACACCACAACGGCAGGGTGGCGTTACTGCGACAGAGACCAGACGGCCTGTGGAGCTCAAAATATTTACTCTCTGGCTGCCTACCAACCAGGGTGCCAACCCCGGCTGCACACCAGTGATCCTCACGGGGTGTGGTGCAACCCTCGCAAGGAGGCTTTCTGGAGTCACTTTGAGGACTGGTACGTGAAGCCGGTCTGGAGGCGTGTAGCCGGCCTTCTCCGAAGTCCCGCCTCATGTTTGAGACGCTGCTGCTAAAATGAACGGGGGCGGCTGACTCTGATGATACAGTCCAAATGTGAGGCACAGCCCGATGCTGGTGACGTTGGTGACAGGCGGAAATCAGAAATGATGTCTCTCCTCCCCCCTACCCACCTCCACCCACTCCCCTCCCCAAAACCCACTGAAGTATTGTAACTATTGTTCTCTTCCCGATCCTTACCGACACACCAATGTCAGGACAAGTTCTAAATAAATACAACTGCCTGGGTCAGGCGTCGGCAAACTTTTTCCGGAAAGGCCAGATCGTAAATATTTCGGGCTTGCAGGCCACACCATTGCCGCTGCAACTACTCTGCTCTGCCGCTGAGACACAGAGGTTGTCACAGACAACATACAGACGAATGGACCTGGCCATGTTCCAATAACCGTGACTTCTGGCCGCTGAAATGTGAGTTCACATAACTTTCCTAGGTCACAAAATATTCTCCTGATTTTTTCGCCAAACATTTAAACCTGCATAGTTTGCTGACCTCTGATCTGTGTACCGGTTCAGTGTGGTTTCCCAAGAAGCTTCGATCTTTTCTAATCACTCCCAATTCTTCTTACTTTGAAGGGGGATGTCTGCGCGTTCCCAACTTGCTCTTCTGAAGGCAAGCGGCGCCGCTAGCTTTTCGGGATTTCACCAGCTCTGAGCCACTCTCAGCCCGAGAGCAAAAGCTCACCTTTTACCACTCAGTCCCTCTCTCCCCAGGGATGGCAAACACACGGCCCAAGAGCCAACACGAACTTCAAACATCAGTGCCTTCCCACTGCCCCAAGATTGTGGTGTTGACGGCTTTGGTTGACGAATCCACACAAGAGCTCATAATTCTGTTGGTTTTTCACTTAAACAATCACAGTTGGGTGTATCAAAAAAAAAAAAAAAAAAAGGGAGACATGGAGAGAATTTTTAATAAACTGATTTGAAATGCTGGTTACCTGCAAATATTTAAGTGCATGTTTGAGAAAGAATATAAACTATGACCAATCAATTGAGGCGTCTCAATACGGTCTACAGGGCAAAGACATACATGGTCACCGAATGCAATGAAATTTATATTTGCAGGGAAATGACAGCGGCCAGATGCATTCTGCCGGGAACCAGATTTTAAGCAACGCTGTCCTCTCCTGGTACAAGCCTTTACAAAACCCACTTGAGCCTCTGTGCCCAGTCTGGACACACTCGTCTGATTTCACAGTGAGCCAGGGAACTACTGGGTGAGGTTTTCCTGTTCTGTCTCATTAGATTAGCTGTCTTCTTAAATTTCTGGGCAGTGATCTGAAGTCTACCTAACTGGATTTTAAAAGTAAAGGAACCCTATGACACTTTATAAATGAAACAATTTGTTACACATTCCAAAAGTAGTTTTAAAAGACTTAAAAGAGGGTTTATAGACTTCTAAAGGGAAAGTATGGGAAAAGAAAAACAGAAGAGCCCCCCCCCCCCCCCGCATAACACTGAAAAGAAAAAGGGTATTTTTCAGAGGGAAAATGATCAAAGTATTTTGGTAATAGGATGGGTGAAATATACCTAATACCTATTTGTATATACCTAATACATATACCTACGTACATATTTGCCTTCATATTTATAGCTTTCCTAAGATTAATACCGTTTACTTTTTGCCTTAAACAACGATAACAAAACCCTGATGGCTCTTAACTGAATCTCTATATTATTATTTGAATTCCAGTCAATAAGACAAAAGGTTATATTCTCAGATAAACGGAATTGGGTTTTATTGTCTTCCTACGCACGTAAGCTTATCCCACAGCTTTTTGTTTGGTCAGTTGGCCTTTTTCCCCCTCTGGCACACGAAATGGAATCTATTTGCTGTCCCTGCTGTAACCATGTGCTCCACCAACAATTTCTGCTCGTGGCAAAGTCGGAAGGAAGCTCGCTGCCGGGGACACTGTGCAAGTCCCTGCAGCGGTCTCCCCAGGGGAGTCATTTAGATAGTAAACCTGCTTGGGCCTGAGGGCAGCTGAGTTTGAGATTTCAAAATGTACTGAAGCAGGCAGAAATATGTGAGACATATTTTGTAAAGGATCTCAATGCGGACAAAGCATGTGGAGCTAAATCCTATCGGGGAGGGGGGGCGGTTCTGGGATGGGGGATTCAGTTTACTGCCACAGCCGGGCAAGAAGTCAGGCGGAGGCGAAAGGCCATACACAAAAAAATGTAAAGCAGAAGTGCCAAAGGCAAGGCCACACGAATTCAGGGCTCGGCTCTGACTCAGTGCCGTGGCCACCCACCGGCAGGGAGGCACTCCGCATCTTAAGACAGGTTGTGCAAGCTCTTTTCCAAATGCTTCTCCCTAAGTCAGCACATTTGGACTTTGAAAAGCACGTTTCCATAAAAAGCGGGTTATAAATGATCATGAAGCTCTCAGTCCAGGACCCGTTGGGCTTACGGCTTATCTGAAGTGCTCATTACGCTTACAGCTTATCTAAAAGGTAGCCCTTGTAGGCGCCTATTGATTTCTCTGAGCCACTGCGAATCTAGGCAACAGTAGTAAAAAAAAAAAAAAAAAAAAAAAAAGAAAGAAAAAAGAAAGAAAAATCCAAGAGGTAACAGCGATTCTCAACCATAGCTACACATTATAATCCTGGGGGCTTTAAAAATACTACAGGTGATTCCATTTTTTTTTTTTTAATATTTATTTTTGAGAGACAGAGAGACAGAACACGAGCAGGGGAGGGGCAGAGAGAGAGGGAGACACAGGATCCGAAGCAGGCTCCAGGCTCCGATCTGTCAGCACAGAGCCCGACGCGGGGCTCGGTCTCACTAACGGTGAGAGTGTGACCCGAGCCAAAGTTGGAGTTTAACTGACTGAGCCACCCAGCCACCCCCAGATGATTCCATTTGTATGAAATGGCCAGAAAAAGCAAATCTACAGAGGCAGAAAGCAGATTAGTGTTAACTGAGGGCAGGGGTGGAACTGAGCACTGACTCTAAAATGGCCTAAGGGATCTCATCGGGGTGAGAGAACTTTTGTAAAATCAGACTGTGCTGACGGTCACACGATGCTGTCGGTTTGCTAAGAAATCACTGAGTTTTGGGGGCGCCTGGGTGGCTCAGTCAGTTAAGCGTCTGACTGCGTTCGGCTCAGGTCATGATCTCGCAGTGCGTGAGCTCAAGCCTCACATCAGGATCCATGCCGACAGCTCAGAGCCTGGAGCCTGCTTCGGATTCTGTGTCTTCCTCTCTCTCTGTTCCTCCCCTGCTTGCACACTGTCTATCTGTCTCTCTCTCTGTCTCAAAAATAAACATAAACATTAAAAAAGGAAAAGAAAGAAAGAAATCACCGAGTGTTGCACTTAAAACGTGCGAATTCTATGACATCCCAAGGTGGTTTCAGAAAGATTAATACCCGGACCCCAAGCCGGAATGACCGAATGGAACCTCTGGGGGTAGGGCCGGGCATTCTGTTGTAAAGCTTCCCCGGCCATTCCAAAGTACGGTGAGGGTTGAGAACCCCCGAGGGAGGAGGGTCAGAGGACCGAAGCTGGCAGGTGGCGCGGTAATCACCAGGACGCGACAGAAAGAGGGTCCAGCAGTAAATGGCTGGCAGTAGCAAAAACAGAGGTGCTCCCATAGAACGGGCCGCGGCCGCACCCTTGCTGGGTCAGTACTGCCTGGAACGGGGTCTGATGTGTGTGACTCACAACCGAGCTCACGCTCCTGCCTTTGCAGGCTGAAAGATAAGAACCCGAGGGCTGGCGGACTCTAAGGTTCACCGCAGGCAAAGAAGGAGACGGAATGCGGTACGAGCTGAGTCAGGGCTCTGGGGTCAGACAGATCTGACTTGGGAGTCCCAGTGCTGTTGCTTGGTCGCTGCAAATATGAGTGCCCATGCCTTCCACAGTCAAATGGGAACGATGGTCATAATAATGCCACCACCACAGTGATCGTTTAGCGATGCCATTCATCGCCTTCGGCTCATTAATGTGGTCCCGGGTGAGGGTTCACGGAGCGTCAGCTGTCCGGAGCAGTACGACAGATGACCGCCACCTTCAGATAACTCCCAAGCTAAGTCTTATCTGTGGAAGGCTTCTGCAGTGACCAAGCGTTCTAGCTTCTCCCAGAAGTTATGGCCGAGTGCAGGCCACACAAAGATAAAACCACAACAGAAGCGGGCAGCCCGTTCAACTACAACAAAGAGTTGGTTGTGGTCACACTGCGTGGGCTGGAGGCCCCCAAAGAGAATCACAGGCACGTAACGCACAGAAACTCAGAGACCTAGTACGTGGTGAGTTAGCAAAAACCCTTCATCGAAGGATCAACGTCTCAGTCCTCTGTGCCTGACGCCGCTGGGAATGAGGCTATAAAAATGCCAGCCCTGGTGGTTCTCAGGTGTGCCTTCCCAGAGGGCCAAAGAACTCTCTGGACAGAAACCATCTTAGGATGACCTTGCTATGAGATGTGTAGATCTTCATTCATTCAGCCGGTATTCGTGGAGCCCTCTCTAAATGTCAAGAACTGGGGAGGCTAGAAGGAGAGAAATGAGCCGCAGTCCCCACCCTTGGGAGCTAAAAGGAAAGACAGAAATGTAAAGAACCAACTTTGTTCCGAGTTTCTGGGAGCAGAGAGAGAAGCAGAATGGATTGTGTGGCCAGGAAAGGCTTTACAGGGAAGCAGCCTAAGCAGACCCCAACAGTATGGGAGACGGAATGCGCAAAGGGTCCTACACTAGGGCACAGAAGAAGAGGAGAGGGGGGCCTGGCTGAAAAGAACCAAGAACCAGGAACTAAGGGGCAACAGGGAGCCATTGATGGTTTCTCTGTCCTGGAGTGGCATCAGACTTGAGTTTCAGAATGAAAATTCTGACACTGGAGGACAGGCCAAAGGTAGGAGAGCATTTGAGGGCCTCTGCAGTTATTCAGGCAGTGAACAAGAACACAGGCAGGAAGCCCTCCCAGTCCGATCTGGGCCGATGCCATGCTGCTATTTTAAAAGAAATGGTAGGACTGACTGACTCACTGACTATAAACCATCAACTTGAAAAACGCTTTAAAAAGTTCAAGAAAAACCTATAAAATGTGGAGGTCTCTCTCATCAGGAAAAAAATCAGAACAGAAGCTAGAATTCATGGACCATAACTCAGGTAATCAACCAGCTTTCCAATACTAGATTAAGCTTGCATTCGTACATTCCTCTCTGTTATGAAAGCACTTTTGCATAATTATTTCATTTTATTCTCTTACACGTACCCTTATCGGGCAATTTTTATCCCTATCTCACGGGTGTGGAAATTGGGGCAGCCACCCGTTAAATAAATGACATGGGAATCGAAGCCTCTGGACCCTCAGGAAGAGCAGTTTTAAGGTCCCTGACCAAAGCGGACTCTCTCCTCATTTGTTTTCACGCCAGATTCTGGTCCCAGCTCCACCACAAACTAACCTTATGCTCTAAAAATACAACTCGTGACATTCCTGTACCTCACTTTATTTACATTTGCATCAACCATCTCATGCAACTTTTAAGAGATTGCAACAAAACAGAATATTTGTGAGAAAAGAGAATATTTGAAACCTTCAGAGCTGTGCTTTGCAAATGTACGGTCGTATCTCTATAAACAACAATAAATGCTACATATTTTTCAAGGCATGCAAGGCAAAGGATTTGGAGTAACTGTGGATCCTCTAAGTGTCGAGGAGGAGAACACATTGCAGATGTAGCCCAGAAAGTTCCATGATCAGCGTGGTGCAGAAAATGAAGGGAAAAAATGTTCACCTGGAAAACTGGGGTGAGGCTCTTTTGCTGGATGACGGCGAGATTCTGGATGGACAACACCATAAATCTTCACTTGCCCTTTTTTAAAGGTCAAAGAAAAGAGTGTTCCAACACCGTGGCTTGATGGAGGGAAGGACGCTATTGATGACTCAAAACAGAACGCGAGTTTTTTTTTTTTTTTACCCTTAAAAAGAGGCTTTTCCTCCAAAGGATATTCAGAATGATGAAATGGTGCCTGAGTGGAACAGTACGGCCCATCGCTGCACTCGACCCCACAGGCTGTCATGCATACTTTGCCACTAACCTTTTCATTCAGTTAGTCACTGAGCAAATATGTGTTGGAGTCCCTTCCATGAGCCATCGCGAGTAAGAGTCACGGCCCCTGCGCTGACTGGGCGCAAGGGCTGTCAAGGAAAGTAAGCAATTAATGCTCCAGCGCAGTGAGTGAGGCACATGGCCTCCGAGAGGAGAGGGCTGTCGTCACCACCATCACAGCTAACTAACGTGTACTGAGCTCATACTATGTGCTTGGCACTGGTCCAGGTGCTTCGTAAGAGTTAATCCCCTTGACATTGGCGGTAACATCCAGGGGGTAAGTATCGTTACCTCGTTAGGTAGGAGGAAACGGAGGCACTGAAAAGTGATGTGACCTGCTCCAGGTTTCACGGGAGGGCGCTGAGTCTGGGCAGTTTTGCTCCCGAGATCCCGTTCTTCGCCTCTGTGTTCCGAGTGCTTTGCACGTGTGGACTCACTGAATCCTCAAGATAACTAAGCCATCGATGCTATCACCATACCCATTCTGGAGATGAGAAACCTAGACGCAGAGATGATGATAACTTACCAAAGGTTAGAAGTGATGGGAGGGCATCTGATGCAGGCCTGAGAGAGCAGGAAGGTTTTCTGAAACCGGTGATGGCTCTTGAGACCTACTCCGTGAGCTGGATTTAGAAGCTTGGGTGCTGAGGAAGGGTATGTGAAGGCAGTGAGGACGGAGGTGGGAAAGAGAGCGCGGGAAGATCACACGCAAGGCGATAACGGGGGTGGGAGAACCCCGGGCCCCGGAGCCCCTCAGGCTTGGGTGTGTGGGGCCTGCTGGAGTCTGAGGGGGAGCGGGAGGTCAGGGCCGCCCACCACGGAAGGAGGGCAAGGGACAGCTGACGACACCCCCGACCCTGGGACCATCCGAGGCTCAGACAGGCAGAGCCTGCTGAAGAGCGGTGGGAACGAGCGAGAGGAGGAGCGGTCCCTGCCGGCCTCTGCACCTCAAAATGAGTATCGGGCACTGGTCCACTACCGTAGGGAGGGCACGAGAGCTGAGGAGCGTTCTAGCTCTCCTGAGGCAGGCACACAAGTCCTACTAAGTTTGGGGGTAAGGCAGGACAACTGAGATAAACAAGAGCTGCCAAAGGAGACATTTTCATCCGACCCTCAAATAAGCGGAAGCCTGTGGCGAACTGAATGCGCCCAGAGCCACAGCAGAGCCCAGACTCCTGCAACAACAGACTAGCAGAGCTGAGTGCCTGCACGAACAGCCTGACACAAGAGGTGTGGCACTCTCAGTGTCTACACGTGGCTAGCATCCCGTCAAAACTCTCCACAGGAGAAAAATAGAAACTATGCATTATCAGGACACACAGTCAGTGGAACTAGATCCAAAGACGGCCGAGATGTTGGAATTATTTTGCAGGAACTCAATTACAGTAAGTACCTTAGAGCATCTAGTGAAAAAGGCGGGCCGAATGAATGAGTAGATGAGGGGTTTCATCAGAGGTTTGGAAGTTGAAAGAAATTATCCAAACGAGGGGCACCCGGGTGTCTCAAGTCAGTTAAGCGTCTGACTTTGGCTCAGGTCATGATCTCACAGTTTGTGGGTTTGAGCCCCGCATCGGGCTCGGTGCTGACAGCTCGGAGCCTGAAGCCCGCTTTGGATTCTGTGTTTCCCTCTGTCTCTCTCTGTCTCTGTCTCTCTCTCTGCCGCTTCCCCGCTCGTGCTCTGTCTCTCTCAAAGATAAATAAAAACATTAAAACATTTTTTAAAAAATGACCCAAATGAAAATACAGAGAGGAAGAAAATTGGAGCGATATCCAAGAACAGTGGGGCAGAGAATTACTGAATACCCAGTGGCTGGGAAGTATCCAAATTTAATGAACAATACCAATCCACTTATTCAGAACTCCAAGAACTCCAAGCAGGATAAACACAGAGAACAACACACCTAAAAGGATCAAGGTTGAAGTGTTGAGAAAGAGAAAGAGAAAATCTTGAAGGCAGACAGAAAAAAAAAAAAAAAAAAAAAAAAAAAGAGGCACTTAACGTGCAGGGGAGCGACACAGGAACGACGGCTGACTCATCATCAGAAACACTAGGACCAAGTGATAATAGAGTGGCATTTTAAAGTGCTAAAGGAAGAAAAAACGAACAATCCAGTCAACCTGCAATTGCACACCAAATGCCAATATTTCAAAGATGAAGACAAAACTAGTAACGTTTTTGTAAGTAATCTCTACAGCCGATGTGGGGCTCGAACTCACGACCCCAAGATCAAGAGTCGCGTGCTCTACCAACTGAGCCAGCCAGGCAACCCTAAAATCATGACATTTATCAAAGAGACAAAGGTTAAAGAGATCTCATCTCCTGAAGACCTCACCACGGCACGGTCGTGCGGAGGGGAGGGAGAGGGAGGCGGAGAAGGAAAGAATTTAGGCATCTGCCATCTATACTGGACCAGTCTGGGTGGGGATAGCTCTTAGGGAAGGATGATGCCAGCACTGACTCGTCATGGCTGTCTGCAGTCCCAGTCAAAGGAGGGCTGTGAGACTGCACCCAGGCACCCTGGGAAAGAGAACCAGACAGACTGACAGTGACGACAGAAGGATGTACCAATCAGTCCAACTACGGATGTTTTTTTCCCCCAGGCTAAATGTTATTCTTGATGTCACGCCTTAAGCTTCACTGTGCGGGCACATCAGGCACAAGAAGTGTTTGTTAGAGACTTATCTACTTTCTAGTAAAGTATTAGGAGAGTTTAGCATAAAGAGAAGACTGCCAACTTTCAGCTTGCAGCTTTTAACTTCTTAGGTCTCTGACATCTTGGGAGAATAAGGAAAAGTTCTGGTTGCAAGTCGGCTTGGCAATTTACAGTTAACTATTTCCCAGCCTTGACACTTTTGACATTTTGGTCTAAATAATTCCTTCCTGTGGGCTGTCCAGAACACTGTAGAATGTTAACAGCATCCCTGGCCCTTACACGCTTAAAACCCAGTGGCAACATGTCCCCCTCTCCCCAGCAGGGACAGGCAAAACCATCTGGAGACACTGCCAGATCAGGGGGCGAGGAGGACGGCAAAATTGCTTCCGGTTAAGAACCACTGGGATAAAAAAAAAAAAAATCTTTAGGGCTGCCAGGAAGGCTAAAAGATAGCAGTCTTTTTGTGTGAAAGTCAACGTAACTTAGTCACCTTAATAGGACGGGAGGCTTGCAGGAACAGGAAGGACGCTGCTCTGACTGTGTAATGGCCTGTTTTATGAGTGCTATTCCCGACGATGTCCATTTGGGGGAGTCCTATATCCTGAGAAATGAAAGAACACAGAAACTTGCTTCACTGCTTTTCCAAAGACCGTTTCTTTGCTTAGTGTCCTAGGACTTTTTATGAACTGGTGACAGATTTTTTAATTGCCAAGAACTCTGTACCTTTTTCTCAGTAGCTTGTTGTTTTTTTTTTTTTTTTTTTTTAATGGATGTACGAGCCTTTCTGAGGATTTTCTAACATCCTATTGTCCTGCCTTGGACAATGAGCGAACAAATAAAACAGCCCCAGGGCTGCTTCTTAATCAGTCATCTGGGACTTTTTCTGAATGGCTTTTAGTACCATCTTTTCTAATTCCCAGATTTTTCTTTTTTTTTTTAAATACCTAACATTTCAGTGGACTGTAATGAGAGAGAAGAAATACACACGTGTTCACCCGGTCACCTGAAACGAAAACGTCTCCCATAATGTCTTAAGTTCACGAGAGAATTTTCCTACCCTGGATAATTTCAGGAACCCACTGGTGGAGACAAGCTGTTGTGCTATAACATATTACTATGGTAGTTGTATTCCTAAGGATTTATGAAAAATCCCAAATTATACGGTCAACGCCTACAAAGGCAGGAGGGAAAAACAGAATGAAGCATGTTCAACTGGCACAGGAAATTCAATGGCATTACTGGGCAAAGCGTCCCATTCCATCTGGATATCACTTGAACAGGCGCTGGTCTTTTCTCATCACACTCTTAGTAGCATGAACATCTCACACAAGTATACCTCCTTTGCCACCCACAACCCAGAAGAACAGAAAAATACTCCTGAAAGTGTGAGTTCAGAAGGTGCTGGCCCCTTGGGGGCGGGTGAGGTGGCTAAGACTGACAGCCCAGAGCACATCTGCTGCGGGTCAAAGCCCCGTCCACCACCTAAAAGCCGTGTAAGTATGAGCGGGTTACTTCATGTCTCCGTGCCCCTGTTTCCTCGTCCGAAAAGTGGAGACGTTAAGAATTTCCAACTTCCAGAACTGAGTGGATTAAAAGAGATGATACACGCAACGAGCTAATTCCTAGAAAGCTCAAAATGTGGTTTTTGTTGTTATGACGTTAAGTGGCTGAGGGTGTAGACTCTGCAGACAGGCTTGCTGGTTCTGTGACTGGGGACAACTTAACTGAAGCTCTCTGGGCCTCTGTTTTCTCACCTGTAAAAGGGGATAATACAGCACTGATTTTGGTATTAAATGAGTCAACACAAGACTAGCACTTGGGAAAAGGCCTGGCAGATGGTAAGCACCCAAACACACGTAAGCTAGCAGTGTTACAATTATTTTCTTTGGAAGGATCTTCCCGGCAACAGTGTGGAAGGTGCGTGGAGGGCTGGGGAGGGAAGACACACCGGTGCGCAGGGAAACTGAGGACTTGAGAATGAAGAGACCGGAGGGAGAATGGGAGATCCAAGTGAGAATAAGGAGCCTCCCCCCACCCCCACCCCGCCCAAAAGCAGCGGATAGGGAGGGGAGGCGACAGAGAGCTATTACAAAGATACAACACGCAGGACTTCGTGACGTGGCGTGGATGGAGAGGGAGAGGGAATCCCCTAGAACGGCCACCACGTTTCCACGCTGAGTGGCCGGCTAGACAGCGAGGCTCTTCAACTCCAGAGAAAGTCTGGGAGCCTCTGAGGTTGGGGTCAACACGGTCAGCTCCGGAAATGCCGGATTTAAGGGGTCGATTGGGCGTGCAGTGGAGACGTCCGGTGTGCTTCTTGCTATGAGGTTCCGAAGCACAGCAGAGGCGCCCGGAAAGGAAACTCAGAGCGTGTTAGCAGGAGCAGCAAAAAACACTGCTTTGGGGGAGTTTGCTCGGAACGCAGATCTGGGGAGAAGACGAAGGCTAAGCACAGAAGCCTTAGGGGCAACGCAGCGCAAGAGCAGCCCAAGAGCAGAGAGCAGCGGGGAGGCCGGGGAAGAAGCCCAAGAAGCCGGGAGTGTGGGCCACCAGAGCAAGGATGAAGGACCAGCCGAGAATGCAGAGTGTGGCAGGGAGGGCAGGAAGGTGTGAGGGCGGTGGCTCCCGGGAGCCAAGACGCAGGGCGCCGAGCGCAGACAGAGAAGCAAAGCCACGTGAAGAGAGACGCGAGCTGTCGCAAACCTGAACATCGCGAGTGGCAGAAAAGAGCCAGTGGAGAGAGGGAAGCTGGAAATGCAGAGTGGCCAGAGGAAGGCCGAGGAGGGAAGCCCCCGGGGAGGGGGAGAGCCGTGTGCGTGCGGGAGGTAACGACCTTGACGGCAGGGAAGGTGGCAGCAGCAGGTCTTCGCGGGAGGTAACGACCTTGACGGCAGGGAAGGTGGCAGCAGCAGGTCTTCTCTGGGAACTGGGAGGCAGGTCATCAGGCCCAGGAGAGTGGGTGTGTCTGCAGAAGGGGTGGAGTAGGTTTGAGGGAAGTAAAAGTCTGGCAACAAGGCTTAGGGAAACGGGATGGGAAACTGCGCCAAGGGCTGGAAGGCAGTCTTTAAAGCCCAGCTGAGCTTGGAGGCCGTGACAGTTGGGCCGGCCTGACCCTCCACATGAGACGATCTTTCTGGACCACGCCCTGCATCCCAGGTACAGGCGCGAAGAAGCCCCAGATGAACGAGCCTGGCTGTGGCTCTGCGCAACAGGTGAAGGAAAGAGGCCGGCTGGACAGACGGCTGGAAGGGATGTGAAAGACACCCTCTGTGACTGACTGAGGTCAGAGAAGGAAAGGGACCCAGCAAAGCACAGAGGGGGACTGTTCAGGAAAGGAATCCAAAAAGACAAGAGACTGGAGGATGAGGTGGATGATTTGGGTTCCAATTTTAGAAATGGTTCTTAAAACGCCAAGGCACATTTCTTTCTGGAAAGGAATGCCAGTTTATATTCCCACCTGTGTATGGCTGTATGACGGCCTTCGTCAGTTCTCCCAAGACAGCAGCATATCATCATTTTGAGCTGTGCCAGTTTAGTAAGTGAAAAATGCAGTCTCAGAGCTTTGGGTTTCTTCGGTTAGTTACAATTTTGAAATGAGTCTTATATACTTACTGGTCATCTGTATTTCACCTGTGAGCATTCTGTTCATGGCATTTGCTCACTATAGTGTGTTTTGAGCGAGTGAGAGAGAGAGAGAGAGAGACAGGTTAGTGTAGGAGAGGGGCAGAGGGAAAGAGATAGAGAGCAGGAGGGAGGGAGGGACTGAGGAAGGGAGGGAGGGAGGGAGGGAGGAAGAGGAAGAGAGAGAGAGAGAGAGAGAGAGAGAGAGAAAATCTTTCAACGTTTATTTATTTTTGGGACAGAGAGAGACAGAACATGAACGGGGGAGGGGCAGAGAGAGAGGGAGACACAGAACCGGAAACAGGCTCCAGGCTCTGAGCCATCAGCCCAGAGCCCGACGCGGGGCTCGAACTCACGGACCGCAAGATCGTGACCTGGCTGAAGTCGGACGCTTAACCGACTGCGCCACCCAGGCGCCCCGAGAAAATCTTAAGCAGGTTCCATGCTCAGTGTGGGGCCCAACATGGGACTTGATCCCATGACCTTGGGATCATGACCTGAGCTGAATTCAAGAGTCAGACGCTCGGCCAACTGAGCCACCCGGGTGCCCCCGTCGTGCACTTCTTTAAACTGATCGGTAACAGAGCTTCATACATTAAAGATCTTAATGCTCCGTTGTGGCTGCTCCTGTTTCCACCTAGTCATTGGCCATAATTTTAATTATGAGATAGGCAGACAGAAGTTTGATTCTTGTGTGGTTAAGTTTATAATGGTGGTTTTATTTGCGTGGTTATCTTTTATTGTTCATTCTCTGTACTTTTATGCCAGAGCGTGAAGAACTTTCCATCTTTTCCTCCGTTCTGTGGTTCTGGGTTTTCACTTGAAACTCTTCATCCATTTGGAATCGACTTTGGCCCCTAACGGTGAGGTACAATCTAACCCGCCTACTTTTTCCAGTGCTAACCTGTTGTTTCATACTGTTTCCTCCCTGTCTTCTGACGCCTCCTTACCTCATGCCGCCTTCTTAAATCTCCCAGGGCCGGTTCCCAGGTGGTAGCAGGAGCCCCGTCTCACCAGCGTGGGAGCGCAGCCGGGAGGCTCAGGCGGCCAAGGTCAGACAGAGAGCTGGGGGACCACACGGACTCAAGTCCAGTTACTCTTTACTAGACTCCAGCTGCCCCACAGGAGTCTTCGTTTTCTTAAGCCCTCACCTAAAAGCTCTGAAAACATTATGGAACGGACTAACTATCAAAAGAAGCCGATTATTCAGGGAAAGTAATTTCATGTGATCGCCAGATCTCATCGTGGAGAATATCCCATCTCAGCTTTTCTGGGGAAGGCTCTCACAGACGTCAAGTGTGTGTTCTGGAGAACAGCGGAACACCACCCACCTACACCGGAGGTAGACACCTGTAAACAGCGCTTCTCCACAGATGTGTTTCTAGCGTGGGGGCCGTGACTACACATCTCTCCAGGAACTAGCCCGGGGTTCTTGGCCGTGGGCTTGAAGAGGTCTGTGGAGTCCGTGAAATTCTCTGCCAATCTGTGTGTGTGGATGATTTTTGGGGGGGGGGAAGAGGCCGTCAGAACCTCCATGTAATATCTACAGGGAGCAAGGTTTCTATTCCTAAAGACTGTTCTAAGAGTCAAAGGCTGCAGTTAAGTCCACTGCCCTGTGACCTGCTGATCACTTCTTTAGAAGTTATATTAACATATATTGCCGGGGCGCCTGGGTGGCTCAGTCAATTAAGCATCCGACGTCAGCTTCTGTCACGATTTCGCGATCTGTAGGTTTGAGCCCCGTGTTGGGCTCTGTGCTGACAGCTCAGAGCCCGGAGCCTGCTTCGGATTCTGTGTCTCCCTCTCTCTCTGCCCCTCCCCTGCTCACATTTTCTCTCTCTCTCTCAAAAATAAAAACCTTTTAAAAATTAAAACTAACGAAAAAAAAGCCTATTGCCACATAGGCTGCATTTCAAATTTCTCTTCCAGTTCCTTCCTCAGTCCAAGTGCACCGTGATTGTTTTCTCCATACGGTTAGGCTACCTCAATTCAGTATTCTGCCTTTAAGCCACACGCCTGCCAATCTTATGACTGAGCCTTGGAACAAAGGCTCAAACATCAGACACACTACAAGGTGTGTGGCTCCAAAAGCAAAAGGAAAATGCTTGTAGATTTCCGCTGAGAACCACTCAGATTAGGACATTCGCATTTAAACACGAGCTCACCTTACCACATTTCTGAAACGCCTAATTAGGGTGAAATCACACACCCTTCAGACAATATTGCTATAAACAATTATACAGCTACACATTATTTTCGAGTCTAACCAATTAAATGAGGGATGAAAAAGAAATTGCTGAAAGAAAAGGAAAAGGAGAAATAAAAACATAGATAATACATACGTAGAAATTCAAAGAAGTCACAAAAATGATCAGCTATGACTAATTTAGCACATCTTTATTTAGTACATAAAGAGATAGACAGACATGAACACCACTCACGTTTGCCAACTGAACTAATCAGGGACTCTTCCTATGACAACAAAGCCCTCAGGAAGCACAGAAAACCTTTGTGTGTAGAAAGAGACGTGCCAGGCTCATGGGAAAGGACATCAATCCTCCCCAAAGTTTAGTTCACAGATATGCCAGGCCATCAATGCCTGGGATTTACTTATTTTTGGGTTCTCAGGACCCACCCCATAGCAGGGACCCACTAAATACATGGATTAATGTGCTCTTGACCAATCACAATCATAGAATTTTTCTAGGAACTAGAAACGATACCAAAATTCACTTCTACACAGAAATGGGAGACAGCAACTGAAAAAGGAAAGCCAAAGGAGCCCAGCTCTGCCAGAGTGAGAACACATTACACATCCACAGTTATTATTAGCACAGTGTGGTGTCGGTGCGCACAAACACACCCACCCGAAGCCACGTGTCAATGAAAACAAAGTCAACAGAAAGTCGAGGCAGGTGTGAGAATTCTATGGTTCAAAAAAGAGAAGCATTTGAAACGAATGGAAAAGCGAATAATCACTGCGTCACCGATTTCAGTAAATAACATCCAGACATAACCCGAATCACGCCAACCCCTCCCTTCTTCGCCCCTAAAGCCATGGTGCTCAATAGTTTCTCACGTCAGTCCCACGCCATTGTCCTGCTCTGGGGGCCATCACCTCTCCCTCAGGCTGCTGCGATCGCTTCCTGCTTCCTGACTCGTCTTTCACTCGTGTCCCTTCCCCTTCCTCCACAGTCCTGGCTCACCTGCCACCACAGGACACCTCCTCAATCACCAGCTTGGCTTCCTCAACCTTCTGCACATATGGGCTCCCCCAATTCTACTGCAGTGGTCCTCAAACCACGATCCCCCAAAACTGGCCCGGAAGCTTTTCGAACAATGGTCCTCCACCGATGAGCACAAAGGCCGATCGATACTGCCCGTCTCTAAAAGTTGACGTCCACGGTCACAGGTGTTCGTGTGTTTTAGTCCTGCCATCTTGGGGTTGTTTGAGGAACATTACACATCCTAGCGTGTCCAAGAAGGTAAAAGCCGTGAGAGTAGTGAAAAGGTTGTAAGAGGAGATGAATAAGCATGATGCAAATTAAGGAAATGATAAGCTTCACCATGAGAAATGATGCCTCCACCGATTTTCCCATACAAATAAATATGGGACACATTCATTTCAACCTTAGCAGAAAAAATTAAAAATTGTCTATTTTGGGGAAAGATGGCTGTCAGTGTTTATTAAGCAAAGAAAATAAGGGTACACTGGTTTTAAACCTTGTTTACTAATGTTGATTTATTTTGAGAGAAGAGAGAGAGAACAAGTTGGGGAGGGGTTGAGAGAGGGAGAGAGAGAATCCTCAGCAGGCTTCAAGCTATCTGCGCAGAGCCTGACACGGGACGGGGCTCGAACCCATGAACCGTGGGATCATGACCTGAGCCGAAATCAAGAGCTGGTTACTTAACTATGAGCCACTTAAGTCCCCTGATTTTAGAGCTTCAAAGCTTTTAAGAACCAACTTACTCTATCTATTGGATGGAAATGCATCCAGAGGCTTGTGAATTTAAACACCACAATTGCTCTGGACTTAAGAACATATGGATCTACAAACAGCCATTAGTTCACTACCTCATTGGAAAATAAGAGCTGGACAGACTTTTCCCACTGCTAGCAATCAGATAGTGTCGCCTTTTTCCAATTTATAGTAAACAAACAAGCAAACAAACAAAACATGAAGTTAAAGGACAAAATGGTCAGTGGGTTAGGTTTCCCCCGAGAATTTTTCTTCTCCCTGGGAATCCTCTACCACCCATCACCCCTACCTTCCCGTTCTCAAGATTATTCAAGTGTCACATGTCAGAGAAGGCTTCACGGACCCCTGGGCACGTCTCAGCGACCCCATGCCAGCACCCACGCTACATCTATCCTGCACCCACCATACCCAGTGAAGTAGAAGTACTTTCGTGTATTTCCCCAAGGTACAGATGCGCATGGGTTCAAGTGGCCAGTCCTGTCTATGCATCAAAGTATCCAGCGACCACGTGGAGTCCAAGCTGGTAGACTTATAAATGGAGTTGGTCATTGCTTAGGAGAATTTCTGTGCAGTTCTGAACATTTATTTTCATTTGAGTACCTTGTCACTCAGTCTACCGCTTATACTATAAACTCTTTAGGAGGCAGAAATTTAACGAACCCATTCAGAAATGACAGAAAAACTGCTAATGAAACATGAATGGAGAGATCAAGTGGACAACTAGGCCGAAGTATCTCTGATAAGGAAGACACGTAAAAAAAAGAACTGTGAGAAAGGACAGAGAGAAACATGCTGGGACCAATCAAAAGGAAGGAGTCTAGGCAAGTAATTAATAAGCTGTAATTCACAGGGAATAGCAAGACTTCAGAAACGAGTCTTAAAACCTGGAGAGCTGAGATGAACTTAATATTGTTTTCGTGTCACTGGCTACAAAGAGGCTCCTCCTATTCAAAAGCAGTTTCTTCTATAATCCACAGGGTCGGTCGGATTTTCAACAGAATCCGCTTTATTTTCTGAATCTTGTATCAAACCTGTACCTAGTCGTGAATGCGTTCCCTCAAGATTCTGTCACTGCACTCATTACGTGATGTACCTGAGGATAAGAAAGTGAACCTGTTTATTACCTTGTCATGTATAAATAAATCAAGATGTGGCATTCATACTTCCTAAGGCCTGCTGGAATAAGTACAACCGGCTGTATTCAAATTATCTGCTTGTAGGTCTCTCTCCCCACTCAAATTCCTAGGAATCCGTTATCTTTTTAACCCCAGTATTTGACAGGTTCTCAGCAGACAGGTGTTGAACCGAAACTGGTGATTAAAAAACGAAATTGACAACTGGCAATTAAATGACCAAATAACACATATAGAAAACTCATCAAGAAATACAAATATGGGACACATTCATTTCAACCTTAACAGAAAAAATTAAAATAGGTAGATTTTTTACAAGACAGCATCTACAAGTCAGCACAGCGTGACGGTGAAACACGACATTCATCATATCACGCACGGTGACATACAATCCAGTGTAAATTATTTGCCACACCGTAACTCAATGACAACACTACGTTTCGAAGACAATTTAGCAATACTAGGACGACGTAAAATGTCCTACGAACGTCATGATTTCATCAGAAGAAAATAATTTAGAGAGGAATAGCTATGACCATTAAAATTTGGATTGGCCATGTCTGACCAAAGTGGAAGCCCAGATGTCCCACATATGGATAAAATCCAGCTCAAGCTAGCTAAGCCAGTTGGAAGACAATTGTGAGTCCAGGTTAAAAACAAAAACAAAAAAAAAACAGTTCAAACCATAAGAGACTCTTAAATACGGAGAACAAACTGAGAGTTGATGGGGGGTGGGGGGGGGGAGAGGAAAGAGGGTGATGGGCCTTGAGGAGGGCACCTGTTGGGATGAACACTGGGTGTTGTATGGAAACCAATTTGACAGTACATTTCATTAAAAAAAAAAAAAAAGAAGAAAGAAAAAACCCCGCGAGCTTGAACTAACTAAGGCCACCGAGAGGCAGAGACCAAGTCAGAAGACAGTCCAGAGGCAGAGCTGCCAGATGGCAGGGAGAGCCTGGATATAAAGAAGATGGAGGAGAAAGAGGGGGATCGCAGGTGACAGAGGAGATGTGCTTCCGGCATTCAGTGCGCCAGGGCGGGTGTCCACAAACTCTTCCTGCAAAGGGCCAGGCGGTAAATAGCATGGGCTCCGTGGGCCATACAGTCACCGTGAGATCTGCTTGACTGTGCTGCTGCAGTGCGTGGCTGTGATCCAATAACCCTTTTTCGCAAAACAGGCAGTGGGCAGGATTTGGCCTACAGGCCAGAGGTTGCTGACCCACGGCCTAAGGAATACAGGGAAAGAAGGCCAATTTGAGGATGCAGTTCATGAGCTGAATTTCAGCAGGACTTTTAAATAGAGAAGTTCAAGACAAAGATCAATCTAGAGATGAAGAGATGCCAGGACTAGAGACATAAAATTAAGGAGCACACAGAGGGGGGTCAGTCGGTTAAGCATCTGACTCTTGATCTCGGCTCAGGTCACGATCTCCCGGTTTGTGAGTTTGAGCCTCGCGTCAGGCTCCGCCCTCACAGCGTGGAGCCTGCTTGGGATTCTCTTTTCCTCTCTCTCTGACCCTTCCCTGCTTGTGTGCGCTCCCTCTGTCTCTCTCTCTCGCTCTCTCACTCTCCCAAAATAAATAAATAAACTTAAAAAAAAAAAAAAGACATCAAGTTCAAAGTCATCAGCCGTGTGGCGGTAGGTATGGGGATAGGACGAGGGATACGGTCTGAGAGGACAGAAGATGAGGCACACCTCCCAGTCCAAATACGGGGGCGGACATGCAATGGCACTTCAGATCACTGTGGCCCGGGAAAGGCAGGGACATTATAATCTAACCCCCCTTAACTCAAACTTTTTAAAAAAGAGGGTCCTATTTTGACTTGGAGTTCTCATTCCCTTTTCCAAAACAAATAACGTTAAACTTTCAAATTCATAGATGAGAACGAAAACTTCCCACTGGCTAGAAAATAAGGCAGTGCTCCAGTGTTTTTTTCTTTTGAAATATTTTACGCTCCAAAATTATGTAATAGGGAGTATAGCTCAGGGGTAGAGCATCTGACTGCAAAATTATGTGACATATACGTAAAGCACAACGAATAATGATAAAGCAAATGTCCCATCCCCATCCCAAGAAAGCGTTCACTACCAAAACACCACGGTCCAACTTTTCATTCGGTAAGAATCAGTCTCGCAGCTAGAGGTCAGAGCAGGCAGCCCAAGGCCAGATAAAGCTTGCAGATAGATTTTCTCTGGCCTACGTCCAGCGGTTTCTTTTCTTTTCCTTTTTCATTGCTGATATTTAAGTATCAATAAACTTCACAAAAAAAAATCACCGTTCTGGAGTATCCTTAAAAATGAGAAGGTGGGTGTTCCTGCACCCACATTCACCATGTCAACAGGTAGCTAGACTTGCCAAGAGCAAGCAAGCCCGTGCAATGAGCTAGTTTTGCTATTCCTCGCCTCTCTCTACTGCCCTACAATTACCTTCCCTTCGCTTATTAATTTTACCTGCCTAGCACTTGAGTCTGTGACCCCTAGTTACAGAACATCATTATGGTTTCTAACTTTTTGGAGTAAGGGGGCATTACGTAGAGTAAAAGGCAAAACAAAACAAAACAAAAAACAAAAAACCATCTCAGACTCTCTCAATAGGAGCATTACTGCTGAGTAAACCAGCTCCATAACCCCTTATCCATCACTTTGAACTCTAAAAAACAAGGTTCTTTGGTAACTTATTTGGTAACAAAACTTGACCTGAACTAATATGAAGCCATTTACAATCTTTAAGTGTTCCATTTAGCATGAAGTACCTTTATATTTTCACTCTAGAAATATTAACATATTCAACAAAGGGCTGCTGACCCACACCATGGATTATACAGTAACAGCATACGTACATTTTTACTTTTCTAAAATCTGAAAAAGGGGCGCCTGGGTGGCTCCGTCGATTAAGCGTCCGACCTCGGCTCGGGCCATGATCTCGAGGTCCGTGAGTTCCAGCCCGGCGTCTGGCCCTGTGCTGACAGCTCAGAGCCTGGGAAAGGGGGCAGGGTGGGGGTGAGGCCTGGAGAAAGCTTGGGTCCAGACCCCAGAGGACGATGCTCAGCGGGGCGGGGACAATGGGCGGCGGGGACCCGCGCTGGTCGGGGGGGGGCCGGGAGGCCGACCCACCCCGCTGTTCCCGGGGGCTAGGGCACCGGCTCCAAGCTGGGCGCCTGGCCGCTGCGTGGCGCAGCCCTCGTCCCTGGCCCGCAGCGGACCCGGCGTGGAGCGGGCGGGCGGCCGGGCCGGAGCGTGGGGCCCCGCGGGGCAGCGGGCCCGCCCCAGCCCGGGACACAACCCCGACCCCCGTTCCCCGACCCGCGCGCTCCCGGCCGGCCCTGCACGGCTCACTCACCTGCCCACGGTCTGGTTGGCGAGCTGCTTCGTGCGGTTCAAGGGCAGCGGCAGCGGCGGCCCGCGGGGCTCGGGCCTGGCGCGGCTACATCGCTTCCGGGCCGAGGCGGCGGTGGCGGCGGCTGCTGCTACTGCGGATGCTGCGGGGACTGAGCGGCGGCTGCGGCGGTGACTGTGGCGGCGGCTGTCGCGGCGGCTGCGGCGGCGGCGGCTGTCGCGGCGGCTGCGGCTGCTCCGGCTGTGACTGCTACTGCGGCTGCTGCCGCGGCTGAGCGGCGGCGGCTGCGCCGGCTGCGGCTGCTACTACGGCGGCTGCGGCGGCTAAGCGGCGGCTGCTGCTGCGCCGGCTGCGGCGGCGGCTGAGCGGCAGCAGCTGCTCCAGCTGTGGCTGCTACTGCGGCGGCTGAGCGGCGGCTGCTGCTGCGCCGGCTGCGGCAGCGGCTGAGCGGCAGCGGCTGCTCCGGCTGTGGCTGCTACTGCGGCTGCTGCCCGGCTGAACGGCGGCGGCTGCACCGGCTGCGGCTGCTACTGCGGCAGCTGACCGGCGGCGGCTGCTGCGCCGCCTGCGGCTGCTACTGCGGCTGCTGCGGCGGCTGAGAGGCGGTGGCGGCTGCTATGGCGGCTGAGCGGCCTCTGAGGTGGCGGCTGAGCGGTGGCGGCTGCGCCGGCTGTGGCTGCTACTGCGGCTGCTGCGGCGGCTGAGCGGCAGCGGCTGCTCCGGCTGTGGCTGCTACTGCGGCTGTGGCGGCGGCTGAGCGGCAGCGGCTGCTCCGGCTGTGCCTGCTACAGCGGCGGCTGAGGCGGCTGAGCGGCAGTGGCTGCTGCGGCGGCTGAGAGGCGGCGGCGGCGGCGGCTGCTATGGCGGCTGAGCGGCCTCTGAGACGGCGGCTGACCAGCGGCGGCTGCTGCGCCGCCTGCGGCTGCTACTGCGGCTGCTACTGCGGCTGCTACTGTGGCTGCTGAGCGGCGGCCGCTGCTGCGGCGGCTGAGCGGCTGCTACTGCGCCGGCTGCGGCGGCTGCGGCGGCTGAGTGGCGGCTGCTGCTGCGCCGGCTGCGGCAGCGGCTGAGCGGCAGTGGCTGAGCCGGCTGCGGCTGCTACTGCGGCAGCTGCGGCGGCTGACCGGCAGCAGCTGCTGCGCCGCCTGCGGCTGCTACTGCGGCGGCTGCTATGGCGGCTGAGCGGCCTCTGAGGCGGCGGCTGACCGGCGGCGGCTGCTGCGCCGCCTGCGGCTGCTACTGCGGCTGCTACTGTGGCTGCTGTGGCGGCTGAGCGGCGGCTGCTGTTGCGCCGGCTGCGGCAGCGGCTGAGCGGCAGTGGCTGCTCCGGCTGTGGCTGCTACTGCGGCTGCTGCCCGGCTGAGCGGCGGCGGCTGAGCCGGCTGCGGCTGCTACTGCGGCAGCTGCGGCGACTGACCGGCAGCAGCTGCTGCGCCGCCTGCGGCTGCTACTGCGGCTGCTGCGGCGGCTGAGAGGCGGCGGCGGCGGCTGCTATGGCGGCTGAGCGGCCTCTGAGGCGGCGGCTGAGCGGCGGCGGCTGCGCCGGCTGCGGCTGCTACTGCGGCTGCTGAGAGGCGGCGGCGGCGGCTGCTATGGCCGCTGAGCGGCCTCTGAGGCGGCGGCTGAGCGGTGGCGGCTGCTACTGCGGCGGCTGCGGCAGCTGAGCGGCTGCTGCTGCTGTGCCGGCTGCGGCGGCGGCTGAGCGGCAGCGGCTGCTCCGGCTGTGGCTGCTACTGCGGCTGCGGCCGCGGCCGCGGCTGAGCGGCAGCGGCTGCGCCGGCTGCGGCTGCTACTGCGGCTGAGCGGCGGCGGCTGCTGCGCCGCCTGCGGCTGCTGCTGCGGCTGCTGCGGCGGCTGAGCGGGGGCGGCTGCTGCGCCGCCTGCGGCTGCTACTGCGGCTGCGGTGGCGGCTGAGCAGCGGCTGCTGCGCCGGCTGCGGCTTGCTACTGCGGCTAGAGCGCGGCGCTGCTGCGCCGCCTGCGGCTGCTACTGCGGCTGCGGTGGCGGCTGAGCGGCGGCGGCTGCGCCGGCTGCGGCTGCTACTGCGGCTGAGCGGGGGCGGCTGCTGCGCCGCCTGCGGCTGCTACTGCGGCTGCGGTGGCGGCTGAGCGGCGGCGGCTGCGCCGGCTGCGGCTGCTACTGCGGCTGAGCGGCGGCGGCTGCTGCGCCGCCTGCGGCTGCTACTGCGGCTGCTGCGGCGGCTGAGAGGCGGCGGCGGCGGCGGCTGCTATGGCGGCTGAGCGGCCTCTGAGGCGGCGGCTGAGCGGTGGCGGCGGCGGCGGCTCCCGGGCCGGAGCCCCGCCCTCGCCGCGTGACTTCCAGTGCCGCCCTCTGCCAGGCTCCGGCGCGGCGCGCGGCCCGGCCCCGCCGCCCAAGCCCCCGCCGCCCCCCCCACCCGGGCTGCCCCGCAGAGCGCACGGAGCCCCCCCCCCCCCCCCCCCCGTCCAGGCGCCGCCTGGGTCCCGACTCCCGGCCCCTGCTAGGCGGGGCACCGGTGGGAGGGGGCAGCAGGCGCCAGCGGCGTGACCCGGCGATCCTGGCGGCCGGGAACAGCCACACCCGGGCTTGGGGCGCTCTGGGCACGGGGCGGGACCCGCGAGGGGGGCTGTGGGGACGATGGTGGGAGACGCCAGGGGTTGGGGTAGGCGGGAGCCTCCGGATGCCCCCTTTAGGACTGTGCCGACGCGCGGGTGTAGACCTGTTTCTACCTCCTAGGTGGATGGGTGCTGTCACTGTGCACATTTCATGTCAATTACAAGAAATTGTTACCTGGAAACCACAAGCTGCAGAGCTCTGTGTACTTTGATTGGACTTCCCGGGAAAGTCCAGGGAGAGACGCATTTTCCGCCGCAGGTGCTCACAGGCACCTGGGGACCGCCAGGGACGGCGCGGGGCAGTGGGGGGAGGGTAAGGGATGGGAGGTCGTGGGCAGGGGTCTCGCGGACCCTAGCAGCCCCGCGTGCGGTGTGGCGTTGCCTAGAAACGCCGGATTTGTGATGTCATCGGTAGCCTGGCGCAGGCCTCCCTCTGGAGACAGTTAGCGGGACTGTCCGACTGCGCTGGACGCTTTTTGCCGAGCGGACCAGGTCAGTTCTGTGACCCGCAGCGATGTCCTTTTCGTTTGGTGGCCTGGGCCATTCCCTAGAGCAAGTGGGTGGTAGTGTGGCTTCCTTCACTGACCACATCTCTGGGGTCATCAAAGATGTGCGGATGGAGGGAACCGAAAAGGTGGGAGAAGGACCTGACTCTGACCGAAAAGAGAGTGAAGTGAGTCGGGAAACCTTAAGATCGGAGAATCAGAGACTTAAAAGTCTTTGTAGTCACCTGGAAGAGAAGTATGAAGCCTCGGAGCTTCAAATAAAGCGGCAGACTCTTAGCTACCGACATCAGCTACAACAGAAAGAGGTAGAAATGAAACTTCTTACAGTGAGACTGATAGGGCTCAAGAACCAGTTGCTGAAGCTCCAATCAGCCCTTCAATCAACCACAGCGTCACCTTCCTTGGGTTACGGTATCAACCACTTTGCTTCAGCTTCCCCGGGGGATGACCTGGGCTTTGCTGACCTCACTTGGTCACAACAAGAAATAAGCAGACTGTCAAATGAAGTTTTAAGACTGGAGGCTGAAGTTAGCCATTGGAAGCATTTGTCCCAGACTTCAGCACCGGGAGCGAATAGCGCCGAGCAAAATGAAATCTACAAACTGCAGGTTACCATCAGGGAACTTGAACAGAATCGAAATGAGGCAATTGATGACCATCAACTTGAAAAGGCAGTAGCACTGCAGAACGTCTATCAACAGACACTGGCAGAAATACGTCGCAGGTACCATCAAAAGTCAAAAGGCTATGAAAAAAGAATCAAAGAACTGGAAAATCTGTTAGAGAAGGACGACTCTGGACTCAGAGCAGCTGATGAGTCTGTCATTGAGGATATGCAAAACACCATTCAAGTGCTACAGACTGAAAAAGTGGAGTCTACCAGGAAAACTGAAGAACTTGAGGACACCGTCAAATACATCAATAGCAAATTATCTTCGGTAGAAAGTGAGACAGACGCTTCAAGGAGAGAAGGGGACCGGATACATGAGGAAAAGAAAGGAAGGACTGAAGAATGTGAATCGCAGCCTTCCGTTTTGAGGCAAAGTGATACAGTGACGGAAAAGGAAAGAGTTCTTTCCGAGAGTACAGCGGTGGAAGAAGTGTCTGGACTGCGGCAAGTGCTGTCCGATGCGAAAAAGGAGATGACGCCACGGTGTAGCTTAACCCAGGGTGACAACCTCATTGGAGGCGATCTGAAACTTGAAGAGCGAGTCTACGTTTTAGAACAAGGAAACTCATTAGGTCAAGGACGGGAAGCACTTCAACTGGCACTTTGGAAAGTGAGCCATGAGCAGGAAGTCATTGAACGTACGGCTCCAGGAGGTGTGAATTTGGATTCAGAAGGAGAGCGTTTAAGATGTGACTTGGAGGCCGACGGACAAAAATCCACTCAGGGCAGGACCGAGAAGGAACTCCCAACAGCAGAGCTGGGGGAGTTCGATGGACAGAAACAAACCACACAGCCCAGGGTTTTGATGAAAGGTCAGCTATCAGAACAACAAAACGAAGGCAACGGCATCAACGGCAAAGTGGAACACGATCTCAATGATGAAAAGAGAGCTTGTCCATTTGAAGATGAGCAAATGGACAGAGCTAAAGAGTTAGATGCGCAAAACGAAGAATCACCTCAAAGTCAACTGGCTGTTAATGATTTGCATCGGTCAGATCCGTCGCAAACACATAATTTAAACGTCCCGACGGAGAACGTTGAACTTAAGGAACATATTAAACAAGACAAGGAGGAATCTGCTAGAGCTGAGAAGGAGCCAGCACAGTCTCTTAATCAAGACTCTGACAATACTGTTGAAGAGGACTCACTTCAAGAGAGGGAAACGACGGTTAGAAAGTTGCAGCAAAGCCTTTCAGAAATGGAAGAGCTGAATGGCCATTTAAAGAAAGTTGCTTGCAATCTCAAGGTGGAAAATGGAAAGTTGGTTTTGGAGCTTGAAGACGTAAGACGTCGGCTGGAAGAAACTACTGTCTGTAACCGTAAGAATTCTCTGGAAACAAAATCTATTACGCAGGCCTTAAAAATAGAAAAAGGACACTTAATCGTAAAATTGTGCCGGGCTGAAAAGAAGCTGTTGGAGGAAACAGCCAGGTATGAGCAAGCTATTAAAGAACTGACCAACACGTATAACTTGTCTAAATCCTCCTCCCAGTTAGAGCAGGAGTGTTTAATTCAACTCAGTCAAGACAAAGATGATGAAATACTACAACTCAAAAAGAGTGTGGAGCAGATGGATGCCGACCATAGAGAAACTAAGGACATGCTCTCCTCTGCTCTGGAGGAGCATAAGCGATTGACACAACTTATTAAAGAGAAAGAAATCTGTATCGAAAAACTTGAAAGAAGGCCAGAGCTCCAGGAGCTATTAGAGAAGTACGTCCAAGTCTTAAGAGAAAATGAAATTTTACAGCAAACCGTGGAGGAGCAAGACATTCGTCTTGCAACCACGAGAGAAGAGAATGAATTTCTGCAAGACGAACTGGAGTGTCTGAGAGAAGACAGCCAAACTGTACCTGTGGTCGACCCGCAAACGCAAGACCGTATCACAGAACTAGAATGCGAGGTGTATCAGCTGAATGTAGAAAGAGTTCGTCTGGAAGACGAAATCAAACAAGAACAAAAGATCATTGAGGATCAACGCCAGGGTAAGCTACAATGGCTTCGTTTTTTACAAGACCAGAAACGGAGGGTAGAGGATCTCACACACCAGCATGAGCAAATGACCATTAAACACGCTCAGCTCCTTTCAGCGAAAGATGAGGAGATTAAGATTTTGCAGAACACAATAGAGGAAATGAAAACCCAGATCCTTAAAAAACCCAGCACATTCCTACAAAACATTCTGATGTTTTCCAAGTAACAACGATTCAGCATCTTCCTGTAGAAAAACGGAAGTGAAAAGCATGATTTATCTAAAGCTGAAACTGAAAGATTAAGTAAAAGGAACAAAAGGACAAGAATTGGAGATTAAAAATAAAAAAAAAAAACATAAAAAAAAAAAGAACTGGAGATTAAACTCCTCACTGAAAAGAACATCTGATTAACTGAACAGATTGATCACCTATCCAAAGATGAGACTGGTAAACTAACTCAGATTATCCGGCAAAAAGATTTGGAGATAGAGGACCGCCCCAGCAGGACGTCTGTGGCTTCCTACAACTAGAATGTGGAATACCTTCACCGGCAATTGCAAGGTATGCTTTGGAAAGAGAACAAGTATTAGCTGCCTTACAGGAGAACTAGGGAAAACAGCAATCTGAACAGAGAGTATCACAAAATGACAGATAGAATTGTTGCCAAAGAAGCATATCTCATGAAGCTGTAAGATGAAAATATTCACTAGAATCGAGTCTAGCGACCAGGACGTGTCTAGAGAAACGATTCAGAATTTGTCACACGGTATCCAAGAAAAAGACACTGGAGTGGATGCATTAAGGCAGGAATGTCAGGCTTTATTGGCAATTTTGCCAAACTCACCGTGACAATAATCCTAAACTACAGATGACCTGTATTGGCCTGGTCCAGAGTCACGAAGGAAACGAAATCAAACTAAAAAAATTCAGAGACAGGACTGACACAAATTCAGCTTAGCACCGCGGAGCTTTGCAATGGCAAGGATCTGCTTTTAGGGAAATTCGCCATCATTTCGTTCCAGCCCTCCACCGAATCATCCGAGTCAGCAGGCTCTCTTAAGGCAATTAAGTCTGGTGTATCCGAGTGAGTCTTCTCGATTGCTCCATTAAGAGGTAGAGGAGCTCAGAAAGTCAATGCAGGAAGAAAGATGCCACAATGAGAACCCTCCAGGACGATAACCAGAGACTGTCTGCTTCGACTGCTGCCCCTTCAGAACTGGAAAGAAAACACCACGAACACCCCGATTCGGAGATCAAGCAGCTCAAGGAGAAGCGAGATGTTTTACCAAACTTACTTCAGGAAAAACAGCTCCTGTTTTCCCAAAGCAGAAAACGTGATGAATTGCTTCCCCTGAACGAGAACTTCACCGGCGAAGTGGGTGAAAAGGAACTTTGGAGGCAGGCAGTAACAAATCTGAAGGAGAGACTATCAAATTTTGAAATGGACGTGTGTAAACTAAAACAGGACAATGAAACAAGAGTGGAAACGTCTAGAGAACGGGAGACACAAAATCAAGCACTACCAGAGACAAATACGCAGCTTTTAATGGTGCAGAGAGAGGAAGAATCCTAGCGTGCTCCAACGAAAGAGAAGGTGCTTGCTTCGAAAGGGCTACTGAAAGACAAAGAACAGGGCAAGACCGGGGAATTACATCAGCTTGTAAATGCAGTTACATCAATTCAGGACAAGACAGCCATGTGCCAGCGGGAGGAGAGATGAAGTCATGTGGGCCCCGGAACAAAGAAATGGAAACCTGTGCCCTCCAGAATGAGATCCAACATCCACGTGAAAAAGAATGACACCTAAAGCAGGAGCTGGAGAGATCACAGCGCCACGCTTTGGGATCCGAAGATTCTCGTCAGCGCGGTGCTTTGGCCGCAGAACACGGAGCGGCTAAACTAAGAAAGAAGACCATGGTATTGGAGGAGAAGCTAGTTGTGTCTTCCAACGCAATGGACAATGCGAGCCATCGAGCCAGTCCGCAGACAGCGTCACCGCAGGAGCAATTACACGTGGTCACCAGGCAAAAAGATGAAAGCGTATTCTGGCTTTCTGCCTCCCAGGAACAAGAAAAAAGCAGCACGCTGGAGCACTAGCTAAGCTAAAGCTGGAAGCAGCCCAATGGATGGAAAAAGCGGACACCCTACAAGGAAAACTGATGTCATTGCAGGGACAGTTAACCGAAGCGGATGCTGTCTTGGATCCGAAGGAAGACCAAACTGAAGAATTCAAAACACAAAATGAGGTCCAACAGGAAATACCGGATGATGCGCAGAAGCAATTAATGAACTCACTGACGCCGAGAGGTGGACAGAATCCTGATAAGGAAACTCTTAACTGGATATGTTCAAGCACAGGAACACGGACGTCGTGAAGCTTGATGGCTGATGGGATGCAGCCTGGGTATCAAAGAGGAAGAAATGAGGAACAAGGTGGTGTCACCGGGTGGATGACTGGGTGGTTTGGACCCAAAGGTGCCCCCAACACACCTGTGAAACCGAATCACCAATCCACGCCCGGTAACTCTTTTCCAGGACTTTTGGTAAAATTTCTAAAAACTGAACCTCAATTAGCTTTTCCACCGCCCAAGCTCCCTGCTCATGACATGAAGCCTCCAGACTCAGCAGGAAGGAAAGCACTGTCTTTAAGAAAAGTACCACCATGTCTTAAAACTACCCTTGGATCCACACCCAGAAACACAGATGGGATTTCCCAAGCCACGGCCACTGCTGTGTCTCTTATTAACCCACCTGGACCGGAAACGGATGGGTGTGGGCATCATCTTCTAAATGCTGTGACTGACACTTTACCCACGTACAACACCATTAATACTGTCACCTGGGAAGAGGACTGACCTGGCCAAAGACCTTTCAAAGCAATACAGGATTCTTAAGCCACAGAGGAGACAGTACTTGAAAGAAACCAAGTCACTATGCGTGTGTACCGTATCACAAAATGGCCTTTTGCGAAATGTACTATATTGATAGTTTTGGTTTAAGTTAACTAAAAATATTCTTAATATTTGAAAAGACTGTCTTTTAATGACTGCACAGGTATTCACCAAACTGAAAACAGTGGCTACTTATGGGGCACCTGGGCGGCTCAGTCGGTTGAGCGTCCGAAAAAGAGCTCAGGTCTATAGGCAGGAGGGAGCAGGAAGAAGGAAGTAAAAAAAAGGTGGGTTGGTTACTGCAAGGTTCCTTTCCTTTAGGGGATGTAAGGGGCTTATCATGCAGATGACCTGACTCATGATGATCAGGCTAGTCAACGGTTTAAGGTTCCCTTTCTGGGAGAGCCAAAACTGTAATTACGTTAAGCCTTAGTTTGGTGGAGTGGGACTTAGCATAAGCGACTCCAGTTTGGGTATGCTGTCTTGTCTTTAACACTCTCAAGGTGGAAAGAACCAGCACTGGAAAGGCTCACCCAGTTGCCACTAGAGAAGGAGGGGCATCTGCTTCAGGGCTCTGCACTAAAGCACCTGGCTCTGCACTAAAGCACCCCTAAAGCACCAGGGGTCAAGTGGGGCCTTAAGTACAGTCTACGCTTTCCTTACCAAAGCACATTCCCTGGTTCAGGGCTGAATGTGCCAGGGGAAAGAGACACATTTTCCTCCAAGAAGGAGCCCTCCCATTGCCAAGCTGTGTGGCCATGGGGTTGTGTCTACCCAGAGGGGGCACATCTTGCAAATCCACTCAAAGGCATTATATAAGCTAGCAGCAAGCCTGAGCTGTACCACCCCTGCACTACTGTGGCCCCTCCGATCTCTACGACCCCTCAGAACATGGAGGACAGGTTCCTATGGACCCCATCCCCGAATCAGGCTTACCCTGACAGGTCACCTGAAGAGCAATCTTTTGTTCATTATGAATCACAAATCATTTGCAAAATAGGAAGCTGCCTAAATGCTGGCATGAGCTCCCCGTGAACTGCTGTAGGAGGCAGATGGTTGCCAATTAAGGTAGGACTCGGCCATCATGGATTCAGTAGGGCTTCAAACGGGGTGCCTCAAACAGGCTTTGTTCACGCGCCGAGAGGCTCCAGCTCTAAATGCCGAAGCACCTTCGCCCTGGCCTGTCCTTGTTGTTTCCAGAGCTGACAGAAGCCCAGCTGTGGATGTCCAGGGACATCTTTGGGCAGAATACCAAGCCTCGCAGCAGTCAGCCCCTGTTCAATTAAGAGAAGAGAGGACTGATAAATGTTCAGTTTACTTGCATCCCCTCAAATAGCCAACACAAGGGAGAGAATAATCTCATACATTCTGAAATAACTTAAACTCATTAAAATTGAAAAAAAGAAAGAAGGGAAGAAAGAATTCTGCAGCAATGAGCTGACACAGAGAACAGGGATTTGGGGACGTCACACAACAAGCCAAAGATGTGGCTCAGAAAAGACAGGAAACCCACTCGGGATACTTAAAAGTATGACCGCTCAGCTAGCTAGCTAACCAGCTAACCAGACAGGCAAACCAGGACCAGGAGATCAGTCTCAAACACCCTGTGAAGTGAGGATGGACGGTTGAGTTCTGTTCTCAATGTTAAACCCGAATGAATTATCCTGGAGGAGGGAGAACTGCTATCAATTAAACAAACAATATGCCGATAAAAGAGCTGTGTGATGATAACCATTAAGCACATTTATTCATGCCCTCTGTTCAAGACATAGGCTCCTCATCTGTCACAGTCACACAGACATGATGTACGTACTTGCTCCGATGCCAGCAGATACAAAGCCCCTCTCCCTCGGCACGCACACCACTCACCCGAGACCACCCAGGGAAAGGGCCTCCACACGCCGACCCCACGTGCACCTTCATCCGTTCCCCCGCCTCAGAGCCACACGTACCAGTGGCCAGCCTCTTCATGCCTAGCAAGATGATGGAACGTTCTGCAAAGCTGGTGGGGTCACTCTACTCCTCAGGAAGGTGCCACCTCCCGTGGCCTTGTGTGGCCCCTGGCTTGGGTCATGGCACTGCAAGCACTGCTCTGCTCCCCCTAAGGGTGTAAGGACCCTGTTGACCTGAGGCTCCAGGCTGGCCATCCACAAGTCAGTACCTGTGATCTATCCTAGGCTGTGAGGACCCGGGGAAGACACAGGAAGACACCCACTTCTGTCCTCTGGGAAGTCCTGCTGCTCTGTTCTCTGTGAAACCGAGAGTTACAAATGCAGAAGGAACCAGCCAGACTGGGGATATAAACAAGGGCAGCTGGCTGGGTGGCCCCCTGTGAATGAAGCCCTAGGCCCCATTTAAAGAAGACAGATGCTGCTCAAGCCCTAGATTAGAAGAGAAGCTAGAAACAGGATTTTCAAAGGAACGCTCCTCATTAAAAAAAAAAAAAAATGCTATCAGGACACGTGGGTGGCTGTCAGCTGGGCGTCTGACTTCGGCTCAGGTCATGATCTCAATGTGGATGGGTTTGAGCCCCACATCAGGCTCTGTGCTGACAGCCCAGAGCCTGAAGCCTGCTTTGGATTCTGTGTCTCCCTCTCTCTCTGCCTATCCTCTACTCACGATCTGTCTCTCAAAGAAAGAAAGAAAGAAAGAAAAAAAGAAAGAAAGAAAGAAAATGTTGAAATGAAAAAAAATAACTTTTAGAAATGCTATCAAATTCTTTAAATCTCCCCTTTTCCAAGATAACACAAATCTATTTGCAACTTGGTCTGTTGTCCCAAATATCTGGTGAATCATAGCTTTTGCTGTACATGAGGATGCCGTTTTGGTTAATCTTCATCATCAACAGCTCTTCTGGTTATTGCACGTGTGCGAAAACTTCACGGTCACGATGTTTCTGATGGGGCTTTCCACACATGACAACCGTCTCGGACCTCAGCACAGAAATAATTTTCATGCGAACCTGTGCCCCTTCCAGAGTTTTCTTTTTCTCTACCCCCAGTGTACCCGCCTGTACCCTGGACTCACTGCACTGACCTCTGCACTGACCTCAGGGTAACACAGATGTTGATGAATGATGGGGCCTTTTACACTTTACAGGATCTGTTGATTGTCATCCACCCAGAGAACCTTCTCAAACATTTGTAATACAGAAGGTCCAAAGAAGAGCTTGACGGGTTAGGGGAATTTCTAAGGAAGGTGGCCTTCTTAAGTTCCCAAAAGCCTTCTAGGGTGGCATTGGCTTTTTCTGTTCACAATACGGTTCTCAGTTTATTGGGCTGAAATACTGTCCAGACTCTGACGTTGGACCCATTTCTGAGGTGGACTTACCGAAGTAAAGGCTGGCATGGAAGGTGTAATTTCAAAGCATTCATTTACAATGAGAAATACAATTGTTCATTCAAGCCCAATGGCCAGCACCATCTTTACTGTAGAGAAAGCCACATGGGAAGCCAAACTAGAACTAAAAGTTTGCCGATGGGGGGAAAAATGAACTTGATTCACCTCAAACGGAGTAGCCACGCTGAGTCTGGCCAGAAGCCAGGGCCTCTGGCTTCTCATTCATCTGCTAAATGTCACCATGGGTTCTCAAGAGAAAGAATACTGTAGGCAAAATCACACTTTGTACCGAAAGGCTTTTGTCCCAAATCTAAACCGTGTGGCCCATTTTAGAGGCAGGCCAAGGTCCTACTCCAGGGTAAGCAATTCTTCCTCCCTGGCCTCTTCTCTCACATTTACTGCTTGATTTGGGGGCTTGTGGAAGACCCAGAGACACAGCGCTCAAGTTCCCCTTCAGAAGCAGCAAACTGCCGTGGCAAGAATATGAATCACTGACAGCCTCCATCTGGCAGCTCCTCCCAGGTACTTAGATTTGAACCAAGGTGACACTTTTTGTGGGTTGGTCCTTGGCCAAGACTGAGAAGTATGGCAGTACTAGGGGCTGGCCATTTCTGCCCAGTGCAGGACTCCTCTAATGAGCAACCTGGGCCCTGGAGCACCCTCTACTCTGGAAGTCCCCTGGGATTCTGGACATCCTGGAGAAGAGACGGGAACTCCTTGAGAGGAACAAGACATCGAGAGGATCCAAGGAAGAGGTGACCTGGGCTTGCCTCTCTATAGCCCCAGAAGGACGTGCCGGCGTCTTGGCTGCAAAGACTCAGACCTCAGTGATGAACAGTATCTTTATTCCAAAGTCCTCTGCTGGGATTGTGGTGTCCTGAGCAGGTATTTTCCCAGTTTCAGTGAAGCAATTCCTTCCAGAAACAGTCTAATGGTATTTCCAAATCCTCCAAGCTGGGTAACCAGGGGGATTTTATTAGACATATTTATTCTACAATCCAGCATCTCACAAGACATCCAGAAGCTTCTTGTAAGCTGCCTCTCCTGCCTGCCTCCCAGGCAGAATTCTCACGTTGCTTCTCAGACATTAAAAATAAAATGAAAAAGCTCCTGTTGTGCAGGATGAAACCGTCTGAGCTGAAAGGTTCCTGCTTCCACCCCAGCCAGTTGGTAGACATGCCTGTCTTCCACCTCCTTCCTGTCTGTGTAAGTCCCCTTGTGGCTGGCAGCCTTTCTCTGCCATGGTCAAACCGACTTTAGATCTGCAAGGCCGAGGCCGTGGTTGAACTGTAACACAAAACTACCCTACTTCTATTTCCATTTCTATTAGACCTTTCTAATGATTCCTTCTTGAACTGACGCTTAAATGGCTAAAGACTGATCATAGTAGAACATTTAATTGTTTACTTGTCTAACTCTCTCAGCCCTAATGAAATACTGTGTTTTCACTGAGCAGCTTACATGGTGTTTTCTTCCTGTCACTGAAGAGAGCAAGGGGGCTGAGGCAGAATTCAGATGAGCCCATGCTCACTTGGTGTTCTCATCCTAGGCATTTTTCATCCGACAGCGAGGAACAGAGCCCTCTGGAGGGAGAATCACAGAGTTCTGGGGAACAAGCTTTCGGACATGATCACATGCAGGTCCTCAGAGAGGAAGAAGGCGGCTGAAGAGGAGTCACCAGAGACCATGTCACCCTGTTGGGATTCCTAGACGGGGTGCAGGCTCTGCGTGTTAAAGGCTGGTGTTGGAGCCACTCCAGTCACCTTTCTTCACACACCCCCTTCTCACTGCCCATGGTGTCACCTCCGGGCCATCCCCCGGGTGCACACCACCCTCCCCTGTCACCAGATCATTACAGAAGCCTCTGGACTGACCCGTGTTTATCCCAGCTTCACTACAGTCTGCTTCCGGCACAGCAGCAAGAGGTCTTTCATGTCCCTCTCCATCTGAGGACCCTCCAGTGGCTCCCAGCTCACTTAGAGGAAAGCCAGGGTTCTGACCACAGCCTCCACCCCCACTGTTCCCTCTAACCTCGCCTCTTCGCGTTCACCCTTTGCTTGTTCAGCTCCAGCACTCCTGACCTCCTACCTCAGATATTCTTCACATGCTTCCTCCTTAGGGCTTTTCACTTGCCATCCCCGCTACTGGAACAGAACTCTCCTGGGAACCTGCGGGGTTCACTGCCTCGTACCTTTATCCAAATGTCATCATTCAATGCGGCCTCTACCCCTTACATACTCCCCAGCCTCCATCTCTGTCTTCTTTTCTCCGTAGACTTTCCTACTGACACACACTTTAGTTCACCTACTTATTTTGTTTGCTGCTGATCCACCTTACTGGGATCTTAGCTCTAGGAGGCCAAGGATCTTCCTCTGTTGTTTTCACTGCTGAATCGTCAGTGCCTAGAAAAGTGTCCAGCACTAATTAGGTGTGCCAGTGCATATTTTTTTGAGTGACTAGAGTACATCAATAAATGTAAACGTGCATAAATGAATGAACAGGCATTCATTTCTGGCCACGAATCCCAATGGCCAGAGTCTACTCTAGGCCAGAAGCCTGGACGCATCTGCACTTTGCATTCTAGGATCCTGGGCATGAAGAAATCTTCCAGTGGGAGACGGCGATGCTAAAGGCAGAGTGAGATCCAGAGCCCAGAACGAGCCCCAGCCTTCCAGCCAGAAGCGCCGATTTAAGCCTAGGGCAACATGATGGAGGAGGAGGGGATGTGAACCTGAGTTCAAAAAGGCCCTGCTTCACAGCATGAGAAGGGACAAGTGGACTCAAGGAGCTTCCCTGGAGGCATCAGATAAAGACAGTTCGGTGAGTGGAGAAGGCATCACTGTGAACACCCCTTGAGTCTGGGGATGCTCTGGGAGCCTGGGGATGGTTTTGGCTGTTAGAGCCCAGAACAATCCAGGACGATTTTCCAGAAGGAGAAGAGGGGAAGTTGGCTACCTAGGACCATGTCCTTGTATAGGACTGATTCATAGAATCATGGGGCCAAGGTCAATGACTGAGACACATCCCTCTCCGAAGGCTTCTGGAGAGGGGAGTTCCATTTATCCCCTGTTCGCCAAGTCTGGGGTTTCAAACTTCTTACAAAAAAGTAGTATTTCTCCATGAGACTTCGACATTTGAGAACCTCAGTCAGTTCAACCTAACACTTATGTATTCATCAAATTTTCAAGGTACGCACATTTTACGTTTTGACAGTTGTGTCAATCCGCCCACCAGAAACAGCGTACCAATTTATATTGTCTGTTTCTCATGCCTTACGTTGAGTATCTATCTCTTTCTACCTGCTTTGAGGGGAATCCTATTTCCCAGAGACTTGTCTGCTTGATTTATCCTTCCAAAGTTCTGGTCCTTGATTTGATTAATCAATTCCACAGACTTTTTGCTTTGTGATTAATGTAGGCTCATATCTTTATTAATTTCTTCCACTTTTTATTTTGCTGTTCATTTTCTAGCCTAGTTTGAATTCTTCATCCAGTTATTCTCAATCTTCCAACGTTTAAGCATATTTATGTTAGCAGTATCAGCTTTAGATGATGAATTTTTACTAAGAATAACTTTAGTCCCATCCCCGTATGTATTTGTATACAGTGGTCTCATCATCTTAAATGTCTAGTCTGTCTTTTCAGTATTGATTTCCACTTTGACAGAGGAGCTATTTTTTTATTTTGTTTAACTTCCAGATGGCTATCATTTATCTTCATTTAGGCACAGTCTTGCTATTAATGTGATCAGGAAATAGAGTTTGTAAAATTTTAATTTGGGGATTGGTTGTGGATTTCTTTGCCTGGGTACGTACATTGTATCAGTCAGGATGGGTTAGGTTAAGCTGCAATTAACAACTAAATATTCTCAGTGCCTTAACTAACATGGGTAAGCTGGGTGTTCTTCTCATCATATCCATTTAAGGACTGGAGCGGATAGAGGCTCCACTTTGACACCTGCTTCCATGATCACAGGGGCAAAGAAAAGAGAACCTGGCTTTTAAAGCCACTTCTGTGTTCATTTCATTGGCTGAAGGAAGTTCAGACGCCAAGGTTCCACACAGCATGGATGTCTTAACCTCCCAAGGGAGGAGGACTGAGTATTTGTGAATAAACATTCTATCATATGCATTCAACAGATACTTATAAAGGACTGTGGAGACACCTCCTGCTATATACCAAAACGTGTCATAGACTTTGGAATCCTAGCAGATATTGTCAGTTGATGTCCTGCCTCCCCTTCTCATCCCTGACCCTCCTGTTATCATCCACTTTCCAGCCAGAGGAGGCCATGTGACCCAGACGTAAGTGGAAGTTGGTGAGGTTCCTAGGAAAGCTTTTTTTTTTTTTTTTCTTTTTTAAGCTTTTGTTTTTCTGATGTTGGTGCTGCCTGGTCTTCTTCCTCCTTCTTCCTGTCTTGAGTGCTAATGTTGAGAAAGGCCAAGAGAATGCCAGAAACATTTGCCTTGACATTGTTGAGCATCTGAACCAACGTCAGCAGCTGCCTACTCACAGATTTCTCATATGAAGAAAAAAGTAGCCTCGTGTTTGTATAAACCACTGTGGTTGGGCTTCCTGTTACTTGCATCTGAAAGCATTTCTGAGTCATAACAGAATTCAGCATGTAAACAAGACAATTCCCATCTTCAGTGAGTAATAATCCATTAGAAGTATTGTTATGAAATTATAGAAAATACGTTCATCGGTCTCTGCCCCCAGTTCCTGCACACAACTCCCAAAAGCCTTGTAATTTCCTAACCGATCAGATCACTAAGAGCTTCTTTTGTTCCAATATTTGAGATTTGATCCCAGTTCCTGACACAGTTCCTAAATTCCCCGGAATTTCCTGGGTGATAGCAGTGCCTTTTGTTCTAATGAGAAAACTCTGGATGGGCTAATGGGTGGCCCCTGGATGGGGGCTGGTTACTAGAAAGACCGTGATTAGAAGCTTGGGATTTTCAGCCCTACTACCTCTCTCTGTGCCTTGCCCCTCCGACCATTCTCCACAGAGGAAAGAGGGATGAAAACGAGTCAATAGTTGTTCATGCCAACGTGATGAAGTCTCCATAAAAATCCAATAGCACAGGGTTTGGAGAACTTCCACGTTGGTGAACAGGGTTAGTGAACCCTCCCAGAACTTGCCCTATGTATCTCTTCATCTGGACAGTCCTCTGTATGCTCGATCACACATAATCTTTGTCAATGTAAATCAGTGTTTCTCTCAGTCCTACGAGCTGTTCTAGCAAGTAACTGAATTCAAAACGGGGGTGGTGGTGGTCATGGGAACCTCTGACTAGCAACCAAGTCAACAGAAATTGTGGGTCATCTGAGGACCTACCACTTGGAAATGGCATCTGAAGTGGGGGGCAGTCTCGTGGGACCGGGCCCTTAACCTATGGGTTCTGTGCTACTCCTGTTAGGGTCAGAATTGAATTGAATTGTAAGATACCCAGCTGGTATCATGGAGAATTGCTTGGTACCAGGGGGAGGGAGGGGAACACAACACATCTAGTGTTAGAAGTGTTGTGAGTGTGGTAGTTGTGTGAGAGTAAAGGAGAGAGTCACAAGAAGAGTGCGTTTTTCCTACTCATCTGTGGACAGCTGAAAAGAATGCTAAATATGTATTCTAAAAGAATGTATGTAAAAGAATTTATATGGTCCCAGATTATCAAAGGTGTTCAAATATGTGCTAGGAGACAAAGTAAGATTGTCAAAATGTTGATAATCATTGAACAAAGAATCTATTTTTTCCCAAAACATAGTTTTCTCAATTATTATAGGTGCAACAACCACACTAACAATTACTTAGCCAACTCTAATTTTCACTGGTATCAGTGATTCACCACTGTTATTTTTACAACAGCTTTATGGAAACTAGAATTCACATACCATATAATTGACCAATTTAAAATGTAGTTCTTAGTATATTTGCAGAGTTGAGCAACTATCACCACAATCTATTTTAGGGTATTTGCATCACTCCAACAAGAAACTCTGTATCCTCTTAGGAGTACTCCTTATTTCATCCCAACCTCCCCCAACCCCTCTTGCCCCTCCTCCATCCCACTTCTGCCCACAGCCCTAGGCAACCACTAATCTATTTTCTCTTTCCACGGATTTACCTCTTCTGGACATTTCATATACATGGAATGATACACACATTAGGTGGTCTTTCAAGATGAGCTTTGTCCACTTAGCATGTTCTCACAGTTCGTCCATGCTGTAGCACACATCGGTACTTCACTTCTTTTACTCCCAGTTATTCCATTGTATGAGTACACCACATTTCTTCATCCATTCGCTGGACATTGCATTTTTTTCCTTTTTTTCTATGATGAATAATGCTGCTACAAATATTCATGTACAAGTTTTTGTTTGAACACCTGTTTTTGATTCTTTGGGGGTATATACTTGTGAGTGAAATTACTGGATGTTTAACTTTTTGAGGAACTTCCAGGCTGTTTTCCTAAGTGGCTGCACCCTTTTACATTTCTACCAGCAGCGTATCACATTCCTATTTCTCCTATCCTCTCCAATGCTTGTTATCATCTGTCTTTTTTATTTTAGCCATTCTAGTAAGTGTAAAGTGGTATCCTGTTGAGGGTTGGATTTGCATTTCCCTGATGACTAACAATGTCGACATCTTTTCACATGTTTATTGGCCATGGGTGTATCTTCTTAGACTGAGTTTTTTGCCCACTTTTTCAATTTTTTAAAAAATGTTTTATTTATTTTTGAGAGAGTCAGAGAGAGAGAGAGAGAGAGAGAGAGAGAGGCAGAGATAGAGACAGACACAGAAGCTAAAGCAGGGTCCAGGCTTTGAGCTGTTAGCACAGAGACAGATGTGGGGCTTGAGCCCACAAACCGTGAAATCACGACCTGAGCCAAAGTTGGACGTTTAACTGACTGAGCCACCCAGGCATCCCTTTTGCCCATTCTTAAATTGAGTTATTTGATTTTGCGTTTTTGAGTTGTAAGAGTTCTGTATCTATATTAGTACAAGTTTCTTGTCAGAAATATGATTTGTAAAAATTATCTCCCATTCTATGGGTTGTCTTTTCACTTTTCAACTATGTCCTTTAAAGCACAAACATTTTTTAATGTTTACTTATTTTGAGAGGGAGAGAGCGTGCATGAGTGGGGGCAGGAGCAGAGACAGAGGGAGAGAATCCCAAGCAGGCTCCATGCTGTCAGCATAGAGCCTGACGTGGGGCTTGATCTCACGAACTGTGGGATCATGACCTGAACCGAAATCAAGAAATGCTTAACTGACTTGAGCCAGCCAGGCACCCCAAAGCACAAAATTTTTAAATTTTGATAATGTCAATTACCTGTTTTTTTCCTTCTGCTGTGTTTTTGGTGTCAAGGCCACAAAGATTTACATCTATGCTTTCTTCTAAGAATTTAATAGTTTTAGCACTTAACATTTAGGTCTTTGATCCATTTTGAGTTAGTTTTTACCTATGGTGTGAGGCAGAAGTTCAACTTCATTCTTTTGCATGCAATATCCAGTTGTCCCCACACTGTTGAAAAGACTGTTCTTTCTCCCATTGGGTTGTCTTGATGCCTTTGTTGAAATCAATTGGCTATAAATAAGATGGTACATTTCTAGATTTTCAATTCTATCCCATTAATCAATATGTCTTTCCTTACACTAATACCACACTATCTCGATTACTGTAGCTTCCTAATAAGTTTTTAAGTCAGGAAGGGTGAGTTCTCCAACTTCGTCCTTCTCTTTAAAGATCTGCTTTGGCTATTTTGAGTTCCATAAATTCCCATATGAATTTTAGCATCAGCCTGTCAGTTTCTGCAAAGAAGCCAGCTGTGGTTTTGATAAAGATTTCATTGAATCTGTAGATCAATTGGAGAAGTGCTGCCATCTTAACAACATCGTCTTCCAATCCAGGAGTCTGTTTATTTAAATCTTGTTTAATTTCTTTCAATAATGTTTTATAGATTTAGTGTACAAGTTTTGAATCTCTTTTTTAGGTAAATGTAATTAGTATTTTATTTTTTGATGCTGTTGCAAATGCAATTTTTTTTTGGGGGGGGGGGGGTAGGTTTATTAATTTATTTTGAGAGTGAGAGTGCGTGAGTGGGGGGAATGCAGAGAGAGAGAATCCCAAACAGGCTTAGCATTGTATGTGCAGAGCCCAACGCAGGGCTCGAACTCAAGAACCAGGAGATCACGACCTGAGCTGGTCTACAGCCTGGCCCCCTGAGGCTTGGAGTTGAACAACGAAATTGAACAAAACTAAGCAAAACGTTGGGGGGGGGGGGGAACGAAAGCGTAAAAAGCAAATATAGAAAGCTCAAGGGGAAGTAAAAGTGTTTTCAGACACACACAGAAAAGAAATGTCCCCACGTGCTCTGGCCAAACCAAATGCCCCCTTTTACTCAACTGTTGAAAACAAAGAAGAAGAAAAAGCGATGAAAAAGTCACACTTTCATACCCCTTCTCGGAACAAACAGTCAGCGGGGACAGGACAGCTCACCGCCCTGAAAGACCTTGAAAGATTTAACCCAGAAAACACAGCACACGATGATCAACCTCCAGAGGCTCTCAAAACCACTACAAACTCCGGTCTCTTCTGTCATTTCATCATCGATCGTTTCCTGTCAAGCATTAAAGCCATACCAGAGAAACCTGGACAAGGATTTGCTCCCCAATCCAAAGTGAGAAAAGCTGTTTGGAAAGCCCCGCCTCTTTTTGTTTTTCCATTTGCCCAAGGCCTTTCCACAATTCTTTCCTCCCGGTTCCAAAGGACTACAGGTCAAGAACTTGAGCAGTCCGGTCCACAGGGGCCACGGTTGGGAGACGGCACACCCTCCAAAGTCCCTCCAAGGAAGTCCTGAGTCTCCCTAAGCGGCTCCGATGGGCTCTGATCGCCCCTTCCTTATTTACTGCCTTCAGGCACTTGGAGGTGGACGGTCGGTCGGCAGTGGCCGGGCGACCCGGAAAGGCTGAGAAAGCCGCCCCCCAGAGCACCGCGCCCGCCCGGCCTCGGGCACACCAGTTAGCCGAGTTTTCACGCAAGGCGAAGCCCCGGGAGAGGCGGGGAGGCCCGGGGAAAGCTTGGGTCCAGACCCCAGAGGACGACGCTCAGCGGGGCCGGGACAATGGGCGGCGGGGACCCGCGCGGGGGGCGTCCCGGGAGGCCGGCCCGCCCCGCTGTTCCCGGGGGCTCGGGCGGCGGCCCCGAGCTGGCTGCCTGGCCGCGGCGTGGCGCAGCCCTCCTCCCTGGCCCGAAGCGGACACGGCGCGGAGCGAGCGGCCGGGCCCGAGCGCGGGGCCCCGCGGGGCAGCGGGCCCGCCCCGGCCCGGGCCACGACCCCGACCCCCGGTCCCCGGCCCGCGCGCTCCCGGCCGGCCCGGCACGGCTCACTCACCTGCCCACGGTCTGCTTGGCGAGCTGCTTCGTGCGGTTCAAGAGCAGCGGCAGCGGCGGCCCGCGGGGCTCGGGCCTGGCGCGGCTACATCACTTCCGGGCCGAGGCGGCGGCGGCGGCTGCTGGTGCGCCTCCTGCGGCTGCTGCTGCGGCGGCGGCGGCTCTGGCTGCGCCGGCTGTGGTTGCTACTGCGGCTGCTGCGGTGGCGGCTGCGCTGGCTGCGGCTTCTGCGCCGGCTGCGACTGCGGCTGCGGTGCGGCTGCGACTGCGGCGGCGGCGACTGCTACGGCTGTTGCGGCGGCGGCTGAGCGACGGCGTCGGCAGCTGCGCCGGCTGCGGCTGCTACTGCGGCGGGTGCGGCGGCTGAGCGGCTGATGCTGCTGCGCCGGCTGCGGCTGCTGCGGGGGCTGAGCGGCGGCGGCGGCTGCGGCTGCTACGGCGGCTTCTGTGGCGGCGGCGGCGGCTGCGCTGGCTGCGGCTGCTACTTCAGCTGCTGCGGGGGCTGAGCGGCGGCTGCGGCGACGACTGCGGCGGCTGCGGCTACTACTGCAGCTGCTGCGGCGCCTGAGCGGCGGGGGCGGCTGCGCCGGCTGAGGCTGCTACTGCGGCTGCTGCGGTGGCTGAGCGGCGTCGGCGGTTGCGGCTGCTACGGCGGCTGAGCGGCGTCGGCGGTTGCGGCTGCTACGGCGGCTGAGCGGCGTCTGCGGCGGCGGCGTCTGCGGCGGCTGCTGCTCCAGGGCCGGGCCGGAGCCCCGCCCTCGCCGCGTCACTTCCATCGGGGCCGCCCGCCGGGGACCGCGCGGGGCCGGGCTGGCAGAGGAGCGCCAGGCTCGGGCGCCGCGCGCCGCCTGGCCCCCGCCCCCCAACCCTGGCTGCTTCGCCGAGCGCACCGAGCCCCGCTCCCGGCGCCGCCGCGGGTCCCGACTCCCGCCCTGGCTAGGCCGCGCACCGGTGGGACTGGGCGGCGGTTCGTGATCTCGCAGTTCCTGAGTTTTAGCTGGCGGTGGGCTCTGTGCTGACGGCTCGGAGCCTGGAGCCTTCCTCGGATTCTGTGTCCCCCTTCTCTCCGCCCAACCCCTGCTTGTGCTTTCTCTCATACAAACACACTACTTACCTAGAAAATGTTTTAGAAGGCCAGTATAAAATATATGTAACGAATGTCTTCGGTATGTGTAATAATGAAACACAGGTGAACCACCCCAACTTGAGAAATTATTGAAGGGCCTAAGTAACCCTTCCCTTCCAGTGTTGTATCCTCTCCACTCTCTAAAGGTCACAAGTGTGGTGATTCCTGTCTCCCTCCCTCCCCCCGCCATTCCTTTATTTTTCTGTAGAGTGTTTTATCATATATATGTATCTCTTAACATCCGTTTTGCTTGGTTTGGACTTTATAAAAGTGTTACATCCCTTCTTTCACTGAATATTATGTCCTTAAATTCAGCCATTGACGCTTGTAACTGGCAGCTCTGGTGCATTTACACTGCAACATAGTTTTCCATTGTACCAATTTCCCACACATTCCTTCCTCCACATTTGAAAGGCGATTATGTGCGCAAAGCCCTTACTTAGCACAGCTCCTGGCACAGAGTTAGCACTCAGTGAACATTTGTTCAATTGTCGAATGAGACTGAGCCCCGACTAACTGCAACAAGAACACTTGTTTCCTCCAGCTGGACTCTCTGCCCTTCGACCCAAAGCTGAGCATCCTGCTAGCTCTCCCGCCCTGCATGAATCACAGTGATAACATTTTCTGACCGGCAATAAGAAACCCAAAGCCTGGGGTACCTGGGTGGCTTAGTGGGTTAAGCGACCGCCTCCTGATTTCAGTTGCGGTCATGATCTCACGGTGGCGAGATGGAGCCTAGCGTCAGGCTCTGCGCTGCGCATACAGCTTGTTGCAGATTCTCTCTCCTTCCCGTGAACTTCCCACTTGTCTTCTCTCTCTCGCTCGCTCATAAATAAACACACACACACGAATAAATGAATAAATAAGTAAATAAATAAAGAAATGAATACCCAATGCACTCCCAGCGCACCCACGACCACAATTCCCAGAAAGCATTGCGGTGCTCTCGTTTTGCGTCCACTTGTTTCCTTCCCCCTACTCAGCGGACTTGCGGTGGTGTGGGCGGGGCCAGTAGAGCTATCCAATGAACCCTTCCGCGGGCCAAGGGGGCGGAGAAATTGTCCAATGAGCGTCTGGGCAGAGGCGCCAATGAGCGGGAAGATTGCTGGGGCAGCTGAGGTGGGCGGCGTCACTGAGCCGCACCGGCTGAGACCGGTGGAGCCCAACCCCTGTCTCCAGTCTTCTCAGAGGCTCACTCCTTTCCAGGGCATTTGTGGAGCCCGCTTCCATGTCCCCGGTGGGCACGGCACCCCGGAACCTCCACGCCCATGGCCGCTAGCCTGAGGAGGCCCTCTTTCACAGCCTCTTCTTCCTCCTCGACAGACCCAGACGACGAGGGTGTGCGCTGCACTTGCGAAGATGCTTCTATATGCAAGAGGTGCTTACCGGGCGCGGGCTTACGGGCCTAGGTGGGAGGCGGGCCTGTGATCCCAGCGTATGTGGAACATCCTGGTGCGCCAGAAGGTACCCGTCAATTTCCGGCGACCCTGGTTTCACACCTGTGAAGTGCACAGAGCAGCGGTTCATTTATTTAACTGGTAATTGTCTCACTTCTGCCGTGTGTCAGGCCTGGGGAGAGCGTGACTGGGAATCCGGCCCTAAACCAGCCGAACGGGGTCTTGTGGCCTTCGTGAGGCTCAAGTCTTGCTGGGAGACAGACTTGACTTCACAGACAGTGAAGCAAATAATTACAGTCTTGAGAAGTTAGGAGAAGTGCAAGTTCCTCCTCTTTAATAGGTTACGTTTCATTGGGGGTTGTTACGATCCCCATCGTGCCCCTGAAACTCAGGCCAATCGAGATGGGGGGGCGGGGGGGGGGAGGAAATGGCCTGCCTGGGGCCCCATAATGTTGCTGTGCAGAGCCAGCATTTTCCAGAGCTCTTGCCTCTATGCCACAGGGGTCTACATTCTTGGGGGTGTAGTGAGGGCAGTATCGTGAGCACAGACATGTATCACACACCTGGAAGCACGAGGCTCGAGTGTATTTATTCATTCGTTCCACAGAAATTATTGAGCGTATCCGTTGTGCCAAAGCGTTCTTTTTTGAATGGTTGGTGGGTATTCAGTTATTGGGAACACATGATGAATAGGACTGACGTGGCGTCTGACGGCAGCACCACCTCGTGGGAAAAGTCAGGAAGCAAATAATTCCCTGTGAAATACATGATTACGGTTTTGTGTTGAGTGCTGAGAAATACGGCATGCCATTCGAGTTTGTAATTTAGGCAATAATGTTGAAGCTGAGATCACAAGGCTGAATGCAAAACGGGGATATGGGAGGGTGTTGGGGCAGAGCAGGGGAGTGCGAACTGTTAAAGGAATGGATAGAATGCCCTTGAAGCTGGGGCCACTAGGGAATGTAGGTGGGGAATGCCAAGGTTTTGGGTTAAGGCTCGCACTTTTTGTAGGTTCTTGGAGACTAAGCATAGTGATTTAAAACATGGACCTTGGGGCCAGGCTCTGTCAAGCTGATCCTAGCTCTGCCACTAAACCGTTCTGCATCAAGTTTTTTGATCGGGCTCTGCTTCTGATGCTGCGTCTCCCTCTCTTTCTGCCCCTCTCCTGCTCATGCTGTGTCTCTTTCTCTCAATAAATAAGTAAATGTTAAAAAAAAATTAAGAAAGAAAGAAAAAAGAAACCACAGATGCTCACGTCCTACTCTAGACTCACGGAATCAGAATCTGCTGGGATAGGTCCTGGGCTATAAAGACTGGGCGTGTTTGCCATCTGGGTGCATTTCATTGAAGCTTCTTTTGCACTGGCCTTTCCCTCATCTGAAAAAAACATGCAAAAAGATTGTGAGAATCCGTAAGTTAGTGTTTTAAGACATGTTGTAGGTCTCTCTCCTTCAAGTTCCGTGATATCTTCACCGTAATGTGTTAAACCCTTCAATCTTGTCAAAAGATCACGTTATTAAACAGGGATTCCTTGCGTGAACCGTGGGCTGTCTGTCGTCTGAGTTTTGAAGTGGGGGGATAACAATGGTAACCCACCTTCGGGATGCAAGGATTCAATGAGATCACAGACACGAGGCAGTTAGCACGGATCTGGCACAGCGTGAAGCCTTCAATAAATTGTTACTGCTGGTTTTGATTTCCCTCCATTCCGAACACTGTTTGGGTGAAGTTACTGAATGTGTCATCCCTGTGGATCAGGCTGGTTCCCCCCGCCTCAGGTTACGGCCATAACAGCCCTAATTTAACACAGGAGCCAGTTAGCTTCCCAGGACTCGTGCGGTTCTGTTACTTCTCTTGCAGGTTGTTCCCCCCTTCCTTTCAGAGCCCTCCCGGGGATAGTGGTGATGTGAACGGTGTCAGACGGCTGTCGGCAGGATTAAATGTGGCGCGCTCCCCACAGTGCCTGGCACATGGCAGGGGTCGAAGACTGGTGGTTGTTATCAGCACTGTCCCAGTTGTCATCGTCAGTGCCGTGACCATCAGCATGGGCCTGTGCTCTCAGTCCTGCGGTCCTACAGTGAGAACTCTTCTGAGCGGACACTCTGGGCTTATGCTTAAAAATTCCATGGGATTCCGCAGGTATTTTTCCAGCACTTACTGTGACCGCTAACTCTCGCCACTACCCATCTCCCCTCTCCTTGTCTTCTCCGTCCTGTGCTGCCCGCCCAAGGCAGTTCCCTCTGTTGTTTACCCCTGACCCCCTCTCCCCAGACCCTCCCTGTGCCCTGGGAAATTCCCACTCCTTAATCGCCAGCCTCGTCTCTTTCCTCAGCCTCTCCTTAGCCATCTCTTCCCTCTCTTTGCTTTGACCCTGGTCCTTCCCCGGGGACATCCGTTTTTGAAGTCCTCTCAGATGGTGCCTCTGTTTTCTCATACCCCGGGGTATGAGATTTCAGGATCGGGGGTGCAAGATTTGTGTCCTTGTTCTTTGACCCCCCCCCACCCGACCCCTGTTTCTCTGAGATCCATGGTCTCCAGGTGCGGCATCCTCTCTTCCTCCTCATTACTGTTTTCTCCTGGTTATTCACCTGATCCGTGGACGTCTTGGGTGCCTGGCCCACAGTCCTCCTGTCTGTCTCGACCTTCTTGCCATCAGCCGAGTCGGCTTCACGGTGCGTGTGGAGGACCCAGGCTACGCACAGGGCACTCGTTTTCTGGAACGCCTCGTCTCTAGTGATCACCTCTTCTCATCCATGTCTGTCACCATCGCCGCGGTGGCACCCTGCGTTTCTGCCCTGGTGCCGCGCCGCCTTATGCGTGAGCAGCGCGGCCTCTCTCGACCCCGATCTCTGCTTTCCACCTTGCTTGGTCAGTTATTTCTGCTATGTCCTCAGGGTGTTTTTCCTTAGGACCTGAGGGGTTTTGTTTTTTTTTTTTTTTTTTTTCTGTCCTTTAGATGCCCTCTAGGCTGGTATCTCTGAGTAGAGCTTAGAGTTTCCCCTGAGATGGCTCCCTGAGAAGGACAGCGGTGGGGACAGACTTGTAGGAGGTGAGGGAGGGAGCCCTGTGGATGTCTCTGGAAACGGTGTCCCAGGCAGGGAGCAGGGAGGGTAGGAGGCCCCATGGAGGGAGCAGGCCTGAGTTGTTCCAGGAAGGACCAGGCCAGCATGAGGGAGAAGGAGGAGGGCTGAAGGGGTCTTAGGGACTTGTGGTGGTGTCCGATGGAGAATTTTGAACCGAAGAACGAGGTGACCTGACTTGGGTTTTAATGGGATCACTCTAGCTTCTCTGTTGAGAGCAGCCTGTAGGGAGCAAGGACGGAAGCAGGGAGATCAGTTAATAGGCTGATGGAATATTCCAAGACAGAGGTGCTGCTGTCTTGGGTCAGGATGGTAGCACTGGAAGGGCTGAGAATCGACCAGATTCTGGGTACGTTTTGAAGGAGGAGGTGATGGGATGTGTTGACAGATCGGATGTGGGTGAGGCCAGTAAGTGAAAGAAGAAGCCAAGCCCTCTGGCTCATCTCAGATGCGGCTCCCACCAGGAGGCCCCTGACACCTGCAGACCAGGCCCAGCCCCTTCCGTGTTCTCTGTGCGTGTCCTTGGCGGTGGTCAGTCCGGCTGCGGCGTAGGCGTAGTGTTGAACGTTTGTCTCCCCCCGCGAGGAGAAAGGTGTGGGGAATGACCGTGTCTGCCTTAGCCACGTGCCTGCTAGACCCATTTCTCAGGCGGCAAAGTGACGAGGAACTGAATGCCGATGCTCAGGGTTGCACTTCCTGATGAGGTCTCAACATTCTGCTGTCCTGTTTCACTGGATTCGAGTGGTCTGTCTGTTTTAGAAACCAGGCCAGGGGCTGTAAGACTGAAATCCTGTTGTAAAAATTACAGAAGTTAATCTGATTTCAACCGAATCCAAAAATGTCCCCCTTGAGGTGCAGGTGGGTCACAGGATCACCTCCCTGGAGAGGCGGCATTTTCCCAAGGGCCTAGGCCTTTCCAGCACACGGGTTGCATCTTTGCAGCCGGTGCCCAGAGAGCAGCGCTTGAGAGATTGATCTGAATATTTGAAGGTGGGGGCTGCTGCTTTCCATCCTCAGAGAAGATGTGTCACTTTAGAATTAGAATATTCTGGTGAGGATAAATTAGCTGCCCAACTTGCCCATCGGGAAGGTCCCGTAAATCGTGGATTTTCTGCAACCCTCTCCTCATGTTTTCAAAAGAGGAACAAATTAAATTTTGGAAAATATCTATGAAAAACAATGATTTCACATCTAGAATACTAATTTTTTTTTAATGATTATGATTTTAAGATTTTTTAATTTTTTAAACATTATTATTATTATTATTGATGTTTATTTATTTTTGAGGGGGGAGGTGGAGGAGCAGAGAGAGAGAGGGTGAGAGAGGCTCCATGCCATCTACGTGGAGCCCAGTGTGGGGCTCGGTCCCACAAACCATGAGATCGTGACCTGAGCCAAAGTCAAGAGCCAGGCGCTTAACCAACGGAGCCACTCATGCGCCCCTAAGGTTTTATTTATTTATTTTTTGTTATTTTTTTTAATGCTTATTTATTTTGAGAGAGAGTGTGCGCGAGCGAGCGGGCGAGAGTGTGCACGCCGGGTTGAGGAGGGTGGCAGAGAGAGAGAGGGAAAGAAAGAAACCCAAACGGGCTCCATTCTGTCAGTGCAGAGCCTCATGCGGGGCTTGATCTCACAAAATGTGAGATCATGACCTGAGCTGATATCAAGAGTCAGATGCTTAACTGACTGAGCCACCCAGATTTCCCCCCCCCCCTGCACCCCCAAGATTTTGTTTTTAAGTAGTCTCTACACCCAACGTGGAGCTCAGACTCACAACCCTGAGATCAAGAATCACATACTCTTTGAGCCAGCCAGGTGCCCCTTAATGGTTAATTTGTTAAAGGGCCAAAGTGGATACTTCTCCCCAACTCATTAGTCTAATTTGAATATACTGTACATATACTTTTTTGTCTCCTTTTTTTGTTGTTGTTGTAATGGCTGAACAGTATTCTACAATGTGGTTTTAGTTTATGTGACTGTTCTTCTGTTCATTATTTGGGTAGCTATGATTTTGCTCTTAAAACGGGGCTGCGATAAACATCTTTGCATGTGCGTTTCAGTTTTCCAGTGAGATGGATTTCAGGGGAGAAGCCTTTGCAAAGTGGTCCTCGAAAGAGGTTGTGTCCGTTTCTGTTCTCATGGGAAAAGAGATGCTAAACACAGAGTATTCTCAGTCTCTTAAATTGTTTGTCAGCTGGCAGGTGGATAATACCTCTTAAAATTTTTTATCTTATTTAAAAAACTTTTTTATTATACTCACTAGGAAGACTGAGTATTTTTATTTAAAACAATTGTGTGTTTATTTTTGAGAGAGAGAGAGCGAGCAAGCGGGGACGGGGCAGAGAGAGGGAGAGAGAGGATCCAAAGCAGGCTCTGTGCTATGAGCACAGAGCCTGACGCGGAGCTCGAACTCACAAACTGTGAGATCATGACCTGAGGCGAAGCCAGACGTTCAACCGCCCGAGCCACCCTGGCGTCCTAAGACTGAGCATTTTTAGTTCTTCACTATCTCTGATATTTTTTTACATGACGCCTTTCTCCTTATATTTTCCTAACTGGGTTTTTGGTTTTTTGTTTCATTTATGTTTTTATTGGTTTGTAAGAACTTGTCATATGTATGGTAGTAGTCCTTTGCCTACGTATGTGTTCCCTTATTTTCTCTCAAACTGTTGCTTGTCTTTAAGTTTGGCTTGTACCGTACATTTCATGATGCAGAAATTCTGAATCTTTATGGTGCCAAATCTGACAGTCTAACTTTATGGCTTGGGGCTTTTGGGTAACGTGTTATGAGACCGTTTTCATTCACTGCCTTTTCTTTTAGCACTTGTATGGTTTTGGCTTCTATTGCTTAGAGCACTCATCTATCTTTATAATTTTGTATGTTATAAGTTAGCAGTTTTTGTTCCTACACTGTCCGTTGAAGGTCTGTATCCTCCATTGATTTGAAATATCACTTACATACTAAATTCTTATGTATACTTTAGCACAGCAATGCGTAGATCATTCCTGACTTCCAGTCGGAATTGCTTTTTTCATTTCGATGCCTAAACATTTTCACTTGCGAGGTGTTAGTCGTGACTTGCCAAGAGCTCCTCTAGCTTGGGGTAAAACAGGGTTGTATCAGGGACTAGCACAATCTCCTTAGTTCATTTGAGCAGCTGTGCTCCAGGAAGAAAGAAAAGAAAGCGATACTAACCAAAGCATGTGTTTGAGTCCGTGAAAGCAATGGCTTTTCAGGGAGTCCCACCCTGTAGACTTCTACATACTTCTCATTGGCCAGAATTGGGCAGGTGACCTCACCCCTAGCTGCAAGAAAGTGTGGGAGGGGAGGATTTCTCACGGGGCAGATTGATACCTCAAACAAAATGGGGGTAAGGAGGAAGGGGTAAGTGGATATTGAATGGGGACCTGGGAGGGTCAGCTATATCGCTCGTCTTTCTTGTTCTTCAGAATTTCCCCAGGTATTCTTAAGAGACAGAGGGAGAGGGGAAGGAAGAAAATGGAGGTGGGAGAGCAGGGGTGAGAGGGTGATGATTTATAAAATAAAATGCTCAGGTCTTTAGTGTTCAGTTTGATGAGTCTTAACAAGTGTATATGGTTGACTCTTGAACAACATGGGTTTGAACTGCACTTATATGTGGTTTTTTCGATAAATGCAGTACAGTACTCTAAACGTATTTTCTTTTTGATTTTCTTAATATTTTCTTTTTTTTTAATGCTTATTTATTTTTGAGAGAGAGAGCGTGCACGAGCAAGGGAGAGGCAGAGAGAGGGAGAAAGAGGATCCAAAGTGGGTTCCGCACCGACCGCAGAATGCCCGATGCGGGGCTCGAATCCATGAACTATGAGATCGTGCCCTGAGCTAAAGTCAGACACTTAACCAACTGAGCCACCCAGGTGCCCCTCTTAATATTTTCTTTAGCCTACTTTATTGAAAGAATACAATATATAATAAATCTAACGTACGAAATACATGTTAATCAACTGTTAAGACTTCTGGTCAACAGTAGTCAATTTGTAGTGAAGTTTTGGGGAATCGAAAGTTATATTCAAAGTTTTGATTGGACAGGAGGTTGACACCCCAACCCCTGTGTTGTTCAAGAGTCAACGGTATATCTGTGTACCACTGCCCAAAACAAGATATAAAATGTATCTGAAACTCTAGAAACTTCCCTTGTTATATCTTTCTAAATAGTCTCCTTACCCTCACCAGTCATTTTCTGGTTTCAAAATCTGTGGCAGATTAGATTAGATTTAGAGAGAGAGAGAGAGAGAGGGGACCTGAAGCAGGTTCTGTGCTGACACAGGCGGGGCTTCAACTCCAGAGCTGAGAGGTCCCGAGCCACAAGATCACAAGGCACGAGATCACAACCTGAGCCAAAGTCAGATGCTTACGCTGACCGAGCCACCAAGGCACCCCAAAACAGTGGTTACTTCTGACCAGGGTAGACATTGGTGGGTTTGGAGGCTGTGGCCAAAGGAAGACATACATGTACATTTGTCGATATGGGAGGAGAGTATTCTCCAACCGCTTTGTTTGGGTGGAGGCCCACTCAATGTGGTCTGATTTACAAGTAACAGCATAAATGGGCTGAAGTAAAATCAACAACAAGGAGTATGTTGCCTCCAGAACCCCCCAAATACAGAAAGATTTGAGACTTGTATGTCCTCAACAAACGTGTCCAACAAATGTCCTCACGGTAGGATGTCAGACATGCGAGGTCATACCTGTGCTCCCGGTAAGTTAAGATCCTGCCTGCAAAGATGACATGTGATAGCAGAAGGGTTTGGGTGCCCTGTGCATAACAAGGTAAAACATGTCCCCTTCAAGGTCAAGGGAAAGGTGGCCGAGAGGACATTGAAATCGGCGCTGAACAGAACCTATTAGCCAAATCTAGAAGAAAGAGCAAACTATTTACCGTCTTTAAATCTGTTGGGATCCCAGGTGTTTTAAGGGCAGCAGGGTTTATATGGATAGAAATATAACGGAAAACAGTGGCTACTTATGGGGCACCTGGGTGGCTCAGTCGGTTGAGCGTCCCACTTCAGCTCGGGTCACGATCTCGCGGTCCGTGAGTTTGAGCCCCGCGTCGGGCCCTGCCTGTGCTGATGGCTCAGAGCCTGGAGCCTGTTTCGGATTCTGTGTCTCCCTCTCTCTGACCCTCCCCCGTTCATGCTCTGTCTCTCTGTGTCTCAAAAATCAACAAACATAAAAAAAAAAAAAAAAGCAATAAAATCTGAAAACGTCTGAATTCCAAAACTCATCTGGCCCCTAGGGTTTTGGAAAAAGGACCGTGGACCTGCTGTACTTTTCACATCCACGTTTAAGACAATAGACACACACGGCAGGGAGGAGTGTAATAATATTTGTACGTGGATCTAGACTTGGATTGATTACGAGGGCATCTGCCTACATTTGAGAAACAGAAACAGAATCATAAAGGCCAAACATCTCCAGTCCGACAAGACTGCCTGGTGTGCATACTGACTCTGGGACCCTATACCATATACCCGTGTCCAATCTCGGGGACAGGGGGCTGCCGCGGACACACTGGGAACCACGACCACAGACATCGTTTCCTCTTAGAATAACATGCTGCCTTCACGTGTAAAACCAACGCCATAAGGCCACACGTGAGCACATCTGTTTAGGGTTCATCTTGGTTCAGTGAACCATGGGCTTTCTTCACTCACCTATAAACAACCCTGTTTGATTTGACAGTAGATAATACAGTGGATGACCAGGCCACGGAAGCTCGGATTCAGAGGTCGTGGGGAGAACACATTCCTTTCCTCCTCTGCTCTATGCAGAGGCTGGACGGGATCCACTCAGACTGAAGCGAACCAAGCACAGCCACCTCCCCTGGAAAAGGCGGAGGAAGTCAGGGCGTGGAATAGGTGGGGGCGGGGGGGGGGCAGAATGTTACCGCTGATAGAGCGAGGACACGGTTTGCGACGCCGAACACAGAAAGGGCCGTCTCGCGGAAGGGAGACAGAGGCATCGTGGCACCAGAGGACTCCCCTGGGACTCACGGGCAGAGATGCCTCGGATTCACATTGCCCCTAACGGAACGGGCTACCTCGCGAGGTAGAGACTCTGCTGCTCCTGGAGAAGGTTGATAGAGACCTGTGAGCAGGGAGGGGTCTGCAAGGAACGTACCACAGCAGGACAAGCCAGGTAGGGACCCAGGCACACTGGACGGTCGATGCCCCACCCAGACGGGACAGCACCTACGCAGCTGCAGCTACGACGACGTGTACTCGCGCGAGGGCGCGATGCCAGGCTTCGCTAGGTCTTGCAAGATTTGAGAAGAAGCTGGAAGTCCAGGTTTCCACGTGAGAACTCCCAAGTGTTCAGTATGGCCCGATGATTGTCATCAAGACTTCCACACGTAAGAAATAGACCAAACAGAACACATCTTCACCCTGCAGGCAAACATCACCCATCTTGGGTTTTCACGATTCACATATCCAGAATCTCAAAGGACTCGACCAGGCTTTCCCAACCTCACCACTCTTGACATTTGGGACCAGATAATTCTGTGCGGCGAGGCTGTCCTGGGCGGTGTAGGCTGGTCAGCAGCATCCCCGGCCTGTGTCGCCAGATGCCAGGAGCACCCCACGCCCGAGCCAAGTCAGGACAAAAACAAAAACGTCTCCGGCCATTGCCAAATGTCCCCCAGGGGGCCATCCCTGGCGGGAGCCCCTGGGCGAGAGCAACATCCAACTCTCAGCTTCCAGGATTCTGTGGAAGCGTCGTCACACAGAATTCTAACACGGGGTTTCTTAAAGAAAAGAGTTGCCTTCCGTGAAGTAAGGACTTCTCCCTGCTTTGGAGGCAGAAACCTGGTTTCTGATGAACGGCAGCGCTCTCGTTAACTAGCCCGATGACCTCTTTGAGTCCTCACTTCCTCATCATTAAACCAGGAATCCATAACATCACCTCTGGGAGTTGCCGTGGACAAGGCAGTGAGAGACTTGAATCAAAAGCATCTAGCCCAGCAAGTCAGCAAGCACCAAAGACATTTCATCCACAGGAACCCTTCCCTGGCGGGCAGCCGGCCCAGTGTCTACAGTCGGAAACACACGGGGTCCGGAGTCACACCCCGGGCCCCAAGTCCTGCCTCGGCCACTCGCTGGCCGGGCAGACAACGGCAGGTCATTTTTCCTCTCTCTGAACCAGAAATGATAACAAGCACCAGTAGGTGAGACCAGGCCAGGTGGTTTGGTACAGCGCTTGGTAAACCAAACCAGGAGAGAAGTATTGATGATCACTACTCTCGGATCTCTGAAGCGTTTCTGTAAAGGAAAGGACGAGCTCGTCGACACATCCAAGAACTGAGAAGGTAGTAATGGGAGAGTGGGGCGCAGGAGGAAAAAGAGAAAAATCATCACAGGAATCTTCACCTCCCCAACCTTTTACACAAGCAACTGCCCACTGGTGACCCACAGACCGAATCTGGCCACAGATGTGTTTTGTTTAGTCCCGCTCAGGGTCCTGGTGGTTGTTTTCAATTGGCATTAAATGCCACCTCATCTTCATGAAAATCCAGACTTGAGGCCTTTCTCAACAACTCCAAAGGTCGGGCCCGACAGCGGGCCCATATTCTCACGCGGCCCTTTGGTAAGACAGGCGCCGTCGGGTCCCCCACGGCCCTCACCTGGTCGAAGTCGCTCTTATTTTCTTCTTATTAGCCTGGCCCCCTGAGGCTTGGAGTTTGCAACCCGGACTTACCTAAAGGCTACTATCTAGGAGAACATTCAGGCCTCCAGGGAGAGCTTCCCTCTTGGCAGAAGCCGACATCTAAAGAGACACTCCCTTCCAGAGCCTCACCCGCGTAGTCAACTCTGCTATTAGGCCCCCAGATGCCTGTCCTCCTGGACTCATCGACCTCACAACCAAATGCGCAAGTTCCCCACCTTGGTGCACCCCTGCCTCCACACCCTCCACGCCAACTGCCATCCGCAGCTACTGGATTCTCTGCGTCAGGGATTTCCAAAAAGCTCTTTCTTTCCTTTTAGCAGGACTAGAAAAGACCACACTTCCTGCCTCCTGCTGGTAAGAACACCCCGGTTATCTTGCGGGGGAGGGGGCTCAGCACCCTCCCATTCTAGGCCCCTGTGGCTTGCGTGGGGCTGACTCCATTTCCATGTCCAGGGAAAGGCCACTGACCCCATCAGATAGATACCTTCAGAGTCAATCCTGGGGCTCTGGCCACAGTGAAAGGTATTCTTTGTCCCTCTGGGACTTGAACTGAAGACGTTGGAAGCCGAGGGGTGGAGGGGTGGGGGTGGGGGGGCGATTCCTGCTTAGAGACACAGCTTCCCTAAAGAGTGGAACCCCTGGAGCCAGCCCTGGCTGCAACTATGTTGCTTTTGGACTCTTTTCCTCACATAGGAGCCAATCAAATTCGCAGCTTGGCTTATAACAATTCCAGTTGGTCTGGTTTTGTGTTTTTTTTTTTTTTTTTTTTTTCTTTTTTCGTCATTGAGACAGAGAGCAGGGAAGGGGCAGAGACAGAGAAGATCCCAAGCAGGCTCCGCACCATTGGCACAGAGCTTGACGCGGTCGGGGCTTGATCCCAGGAACTGTGAGATCATGACCTGAGCTGAAATCAAGAGCCGGATCCTCGGCCAACCGAGCCACCCAGGCGCCCCTCGAGTTGGGTTTACTGACAATCAAAAGAGACCTACGCGGCACCTGGGTGGCTCACTGGGTCAAGTGTCTGACTTCGGCTCCGGTCACCCATCTCTCGGTTCGTGGGTTTGAGGCCCGCGTCAGGCTCTGTGCTGACAGCTCGGAGCCTGGAGCCTGCTTCGGGTTCTGTTTCCCTCTCTCTCTGCCTCTCCCCCGCTCGTGTTCTGTCTACCCTTTCTCTCAAAAGTAAATATTCACAAAAAAAAATTTTTTTTAATCAAACAAAAAAAAAGGGACCTACTCAATACAACAGAAGTTTGAGAGAAGTGTTGAAAGGTAGAGGGGAAAGGCTCTGGTCAAATTTTCCCTGTTTTTTTTGTTTGGTTGTGTTGTGTTACCTCTCTCCTTCCAGTAAGAGTAGAGTTCCACTTAGTGTGTCAGCCATCCCTCTGTAAGGACTTACCTCACGGTATATAATCATTTTTGCTTGCCTAACTCTTCCACAAGTCTGTGGAGCCCCTTCAGGGCAGAAGCCGCGTTTGTATTCACTTGGATTCTTTTCTACTTTCAACAATGGCACGTAATTTGGGCTCCGTAAGTGTCTCTTGAACAGATGAATCAACCATCCTAATTCTCTTCTTTGGGACACCCCACTCAAGAGACCACTGCATCATCCTCGCGCCTGTGATACACAAACCGTCTTCCGAAACAGACTCATGCACCCATTGTCCACAAACTGCATCATGAGAACTCACTTCTTCTAGCCATTACGAATTCTCCCACGCGTCCATCCCACAGAACCTCACTGTGGGGTGACTCATGAGGTCCTCAATCTTGGGAAGAGAATATTTCCTTACAAGACACCACTCGAACTCTATGAATCGGGAACAGACACAATGGGCGAGCCACTCACAGAATATCACTCCTGGCTGCGGCGGGGGGCGGGAGAGGTAACTTCTCTGCTTTCTAGCTTTCCTCTTGACCCAAATACCCCCCAAATCCCAATCCTGATGCCTACGCCAATAACACACAATTACAATTCTAGGCTCTCTCTTGCCTCCGTTTTTCCTCCCTAGTCCTTCGTCATTCTTGACGTGGAAAAAATACAAACTTATCCAGGGAATCAACAGGAGTAAAGCCAAAGCTTCCCCAGGAAACAGTTTTGGCTCTGGGAGCAGAAATTGCCACACCCCTAACAGCTCCGTAACAGCTGCTGCTTCTGCTGGCATCTAGCAATAAAGATTTTCAAACAGAGTCAAAGGTCAGGGCCAGAAGTACAATCCTACCACGAATCACCGTTTACTCTATCCAGCTTTCATGTTCCCATTCTTGGGCTCACACCACCGGAGCGAGCTAGTAAGAACTAGATGTGTGCTGGATTGACAAATGTTTATGGAGAATCGACCCTAGGACAGGAGCCACAGCAGAGCTGGCCAAGGAAACAGAAAGATGGCAAGGACTCTCAAGGCGTTCAGTCTAATGGAGAACACTAACAAGCAAACAGGCGTTGCATTATAGAAAAGCAGGTGCTACGTGGACGTATGTAAGTGGCCAGGAGAGGGACTCCCAATCCACGTTGGAGCATCAGAGAAGGTCTTTTAGAGGCAGTGACCTTTGCCTGGACACTTAAAGAATGAGTAGGAGGCAGGTATAGGGCAGGTGACGTGAAAGGAGCTTTGGAGACTTCCAGGCAGAGGCTAACAGGGAAGAAGGTTCGGCGGCCTCTGGCAACCGAAAGGAGGCACATACGGCTGTAATTCGGAAGTGTGAAGAGAGAACCTGCTACAGAGGAAGCCGGAGCCAAAGAGACCCTGAGAGGCTTGATAGCTTGAAAAGTCTCAGAACTTTGTGCAAAAAGAGCAAACGCCCCTTTCCTCATGAGATGTACAAACTGGCCAGAACGACAATGTGACAGATGTGTCTTGATAGTCACTAAATACTGATTTCACAATGCATGTTATTGAGAATGCTGGGGGGGTGGGGGTGGGGGGAGAGAAAACTCCTAAGGAGTTATCTTGTAACTCATTCACCAATGCCTGCTTGAAGCTTTGGGCCCCACGACTATTCCGTCTGCCTTCCCCTTGGCACTCGTTATTTCTATCATTTTCCTACAAATGACAGAAAAGTAGGCACTGCTAGGCTGTAGGGACAGGGATCCACTCTGGAAACAGGATAAGTGCACACGAAGATAACAGGGTGGGGGTAGCAACAAAATTGAACAAAAGTAAGCAAAAAGTTGGGGGGGTGGGGGAACGAAACTGTAAAAAGCAAATATAGAAAGCTCCAGGGGAAGTAAAAGTATTTTCAGACACACACAGAAAAGAAGTGTGCCCACGTGCTCTGGCCAAACCAAACGTCCCCTTTTACTCAACTGTTGAAAACCAAGAAGAAGAAAAAGCGATGAAAAAGTCACACTTTCATACCCCTTCTCGGAACAAACAGTCAGCGGGGACAGGACAGCTCACTGCCCTGAAAGACCTTGAAAGATTTACCCCAGATAACACAGCACACGATGATCAACCTCCAGAGGCTCTCAAAACCACCACAAACTCCAGTCTCTTCTGTCATTTCATCATCGATCGTTTCCTGTCAAGCATTGAAGCCGTACCAGAGAAACCTGGACAAGGATTTGCTCCCCAATCCAAAGTGAGAAAAGCTGTTTGGAAAGCCCCCCCTCTTTTTGTTTTTCCATTTGCCCAAGGCCTTTCCACAATTCTTTCCTCCCGGTTCCAAATGTCTACAGGTCAAGAACTTGAGCAGTCCGGTCCACAGGGGCCACGGTTGGGAGACGGCACACCCTCCAAAGTCCCTCCAAGGGAGTCCTGAGTCTCCCTAAGCGGCTCCGATGGGCTCTGATCGCCCCTTCCTTATTTACTGCCTTCAGGCACTTGGAGGTGGACGGTCGGTCGGCAGCGGCCGGGCGACCCGGTAAGGCTGAGAATGCAGCCCCCCCAGAGCACCGCGCCCGCCCGGCCTCGGGCACACCAGTTAGCCGAGTTTTCACGCAAGGCAAAGCCCCGGGAGAGGGGGGGAGGCCCGGGGAAAGCTTGGGTCCAGACCCCAGAGGACGACGCTCAGCGGGGCCGGGACAATGGGCGGCGGGGACCCGCGGGGGGGGGGGGCGTCCCGGTAGGCCGGCACTCCCCGCTGTTCCCGGGGGTTCGGGCGGCGGCCCGAGCTAGGCGCCAGGCTGTGGTGTGGCGCAGCCCTCGTCCCTGGCCCGCAGCGGACCCGGCGCGGAGCGGGCGGGCGGCAGGGCCGGAGCGCGGGGCCCCGAGGGGCAGCCGGCCCGCCCCGGGCCCGCGCCCAGACCCCGACCCCAGGTCTCCGGCCCGCGCGCTCCCGCCCGTACGGCTCACTCACCTGCCCACGGTCTGGTCGGCCAGCTGTTTCCTGCGGTTTAACTGCCTCTTCACGGCGACCGCGCCAGCTGCGACCCGCGGGTCTCGGACTGTGCAGCTCGGGGGACGGCCTGGCGGGAATACATTGCTTCCCGGCCGCCGGCAGCAGTGGGGGCGATGGCGGCTGCTCCGGGGCCGGAGCCCATCCCTCTCCGCCGGGTCACTTCCAGCGGCGCCACCCGCCGGGGGGCCGCGGTTGAAGTGTTTCTTCATGGCGGCGGCAGCGGCGGCCCGCGGGGCTCGGGCCGGGGAGGTCGGGGGACGGCCTGGTGCAGATACATCGCTTGCCGGCGGAGACAGCGTTGGCGGCGGCGGCGGCGGCGGCGGCGGCAGCGGAGGCTCCTCCTCCTCCCCCTCCCGGGCGGGAACATCGCCCTCGCTGACGCGGGGGACGGCCTGGCGGAGGTACGTCGCTTCCAGCCGAGGTGGCGGCGGCGGCGGCGACTGCGGCGGCGGCGGCGGCGGCCGCGGCCGCGGCGGCGGCGGCTCCTCCTCTTCCTCCTCCTCCTTCTCGCCCCAAGCCGGAGCAATGATGCCACAGGGGTCTAGATACTTGGGGGTGTAGTGAGGGCAGTATCGTGAGCACAGACATGTATTACACACCTGGAAGCACGAGGCTCGAGTGTACTTTATTCATTCGTTCCACAGAAATTATTGAGCGTATCCGTTGTGCCAAAGCGTTCTTTTTTGAATGGTTGGTGGGTATTCAGTCATTGGGAACACATGATGAATAGGACTGACGTGGCGTCTGACGGCAGCACCACCTCGTGGGAAAAGTCAGGAAGCAAATAATTCCCTGTGAAATACATGATTACGGTTTTGTGTTGAGTGCTGAGAAATACGGCATGCCATTCGAGTTTGTAATTTAGGCAATAATGTTGAAGCTGAGATCACAAGGCTGAATGCAAAACGGGGATATGGGAGGGTGTTGGGGCAGAGCAGGGGAGTGCGAACTGTTAAAGGAATGGATAGAATGCCCTTGAAGCTGGGGCCACTAGGGAATGTAGGTGGGGAATGCCAAGGTTTTGGGTTAAGGCTCGCACTTTTTGTAGGTTCTTGGAGACTAAGCATAGTGATTTAAAACATGGACCTTGGGGCCAGGCTCTGTCAAGCTGATCCTAGCTCTGCCACTAAACCGTTCTGCATCAAGTTTTTTGATCGGGCTCTGCTTCTGATGCTGCGTCTCCCTCTCTTTCTGCCCCTCTCCTGCTCATGCTGTGTCTCTTTCTCTCAATAAATAAGTAAATGTTAAAAAAAAAATTAAGAAAGAAAGAAAAAAGAAACCACAGATGCTCACGTCCTACTCTAGACTCACGGAATCAGAATCTGCTGGGATAGGTCCTGGGCTATAAAGACTGGGCGTGTTTGCCATCTGGGTGCATTTCATTGAAGCTTCTTTTGCACTGGCCTTTCCCTCATCTGAAAAAAACATGCAAAAAGATTGTGAGAATCCGTAAGTTAGTGTTTTAAGACATGTTGTAGGTCTCTCTCCTTCAAGTTCCGTGATATCTTCACCGTAATGTGTTAAACCCTTCAATCTTGTCAAAAGATCACGTTATTAAACAGGGATTCCTTGCGTGAACCGTGGGCTGTCTGTCGTCTGAGTTTTGAAGTGGGGGGATAACAATGGTAACCCACCTTCGGGATGCAAGGATTCAATGAGATCACAGACACGAGGCACTTAGCATGGATCTGGCACAGCGTGAAGCCTTCAATAAATTGTTACTGCTGGTTTTGATTTCCCTCCATTCCGAACACTGTTTGGGTGAAGTTACTGAATGTGTCATCCCTGTGGATCAGGCTGGTTCCCCCCGCCTCAGGTTACGGCCATAACAGCCCTAATTTAACACAGGAGCCAGTTAGCTTCCCAGGACTCGTGCGGTTCTGTTACTTCTCTTGCAGGTTGTTCCCTCCTTCCTTTCAGAGCCCTCCCGGGGATAGTGGTGATGTGAACGGTGTCAGACGGCTGTCGGCAGGATTAAATGTGGCGCGCTCCCCCACACTGCCTGGCACATGGCAGGGGTCGAAGACTGGTGGTTGTTATCAGCACTGTCCCAGTTGTCATCGTCAGTGCCGTGACCATCAGCATGGGCCTGTGCTCTCAGTCCTGCGGTCCTACAGTGAGAACTCTTCTGAGCGGACACTCTGGGCTTATGCTTAAAAATTCCATGGGATTCCGCAGGTATTTTTCCAGCACTTACTGTGACCGCTAACTCTCGCCACTACCCATCTCCCCTCTCCTTGTCTTCTCCGTCCTGTGCTGCCCGCCCAAGGCAGTTCCCTCTGTTGTTTACCCCTGACCCCCTCTCCCCAGACCCTCCCTGTGTCCTGGGAAATTCCCACTCCTTAATCGCCAGCCTCGTCTCTTTCCTCAGCCTCTCCTTAGCCATCTCTTCCCTCTCTTTGCTTTGACCCTGGTCCTTCCCCGGGGATATCCTTTTTTGAAGTCCTCTCAGATGGTGCCTCTGTTTTCTCATACCCCGGGGTATGAGATTTCAGGATCGGGGGTGCAAGATTTGTGTCCTTGTTCTTTGACCCCCCCCGACCCCCCGTTTCTCTGAGATCCATGGTCTCCAGGTGCGGCATCCTCTCTTCCTCCTCATTACTGTTTTCTCCTGGTTATTCACCTGATCTGTGGACGTCTTGGGTGCCTGGCCCACAGTCCTCCTGTCTGTCTCGACCTTCTTGCCATCAGCCGAGTCGGCTTCACGGTGCGTGTGGAGGACCCAGGCTACGCACAGGGCACTCGTTTTCTGGAACGCCTCGTCTCTAGTGATCACCTCTTCTCATCCATGTCTGTCACCATCGCCGCGGTGGCACCCTGTGGTAGATTAGATTTGCCTGTTTTCGAATGTCATAGAAATGGGGTCATACAGTATGTATTCTTTTGTCTTCTTTCACTCAACTGTGTGCCTTGAGATTCATCCATGTTGTTTGTGTTATCAAAGGTAAAGCCAGGGGCGCCTGGGTGGCTTGGTCACTTGAGCACCTGACTCTTGATTCCGGCTCAGGACATGATCTCACGGTTTGTGGGATTGAGCCCCATGTCTGGCTCTGCATTGACAGTGTAGAGCCTGCTTAGGATTCTCTCTCTCTCTCTCTCTCTCTCTCTGTCTTCCCCACCCCCTGCTCCTCCTCTGCGTATGCATCCACGCACACACACAGCCTCTCTAAATAAATAAACATCAAAAAAATTGTTTTAAAGATAAAGCCAGATAGTAGTTCACGTGGTGAGGACAGAGTTTAATCAGTAATTAACTATTCCAATAAGGAAAAGAGTCCAGAGTGAATGAAATTCAACTTCAGTTTGTACAGAGGAGATTTTAAAGAGAGAATGAGGGAGTAAAGTTGGGGGTGAATAAAATCAGAAGTAAAAAATTACAAAAGCCAGAAAAGGTATTGGTTCATGTGAAACCACCTGGATTTGCTCACTGGGAGACAGGGACCTGATCTTTCAGTGTTGGCTAGAAGAAACAATGGATGCTTTTGGCAGCCTTGAGTTTTCTCGGGCAGGCACTAAGGGGTACTGGAATCATCCTAGGGGTGGAGCCTTGAGCTGTTAAAGTCTTCATTAGTGTTTGTTCGAGTCTCTATACAGTAAGTCAAGGTTGAAGCCTAGTTGAGAAGAGGGCTCGAGGAACCTGGCTAGAGTTTGGTCAAGGAAAGAGTCTTTGTCAGTGTAGTTTGTTCCTATACATGTATGAATACACCATGATTTGTTCGTGCGTTCTCCAATGATAGGACATTTGAGTTGTATCGACGTTTTTGGTCATTGCAAATAGGCTACAAGGGACGTTCTTATACAAGTCTTCAATTTCTCTCAAACAAATGTCTAGGAATAGAATTGCTTAGTCACAGGGTGGGTATATATTTAACTGCTAGACTAATTTCCAAAGTGGTTTATCGCTTTGCACTTCCCACCAGCAATATATTGAAACTCCAGTTGCTCAACATCCTTGTTAACATTCTGTATTGTCAGTGAGGGTGAAAGAGCATCTCGTTATGGGTTTAAATTGCATTTCCCTGATGACTAATGATCTTAGGCATCTTTTTGTGTGCTTATTGGACATTCCTACATCTTTTGTGAACTGTCCAAGTCTTTTGTTCATTTTGTTGTTAATGGTTTTTGGTTTTGACTCATTGGAGTTTATTATATATTCTGGATAGGAATTCTTTGTCAGATAGATATATTGTACAAGTACATACATGGGTAGGAAAATTAAAATTGAAAATATTGACAATAGCATCCAAAAACCTACACTGGGTAGGAATAAATATAATGAAAGACGCAAAACACCTTTACACAGAAAACCGTAAAACATTGTCGAGAGAAATTCAAGAAGACTGAAATAAATGGGAGATACGCTTTGTTCATGCATTGGAAGATTTGATGTTTTGAGATTCCTGTTCTCCCTGACTTGATCCGTGGTATCAGTGCAATCACCGTCAAAATCCTCGCCATCTTTTTTTTTTAGAAGAAATTAACAGATTGTTTCGAAAATGTATATGGAAACGTGAAGGGTCTTGAATAGCCAAAAACGTCTTCAAACGAAGAGCAGATTTGAAGAACTTAAACTGCTTAATACTGCTTAATTTGAAGACTTGCAGTAAAGCCACAGCAATCAAAGTCTTTGGCATAAAGACAGATCAATGACACAGAATAAAGAGTCCAAGAAATAGACCAAACACAAGTACTGTTGGTTGATCTTCACCCAGATTGTCAAGCCAATTCAGTGGGCGAAAGGGACGTCTTTTTAATGAATAATTCTGGGTAAAGTGGAAATTCAAGTGGAAACAAAATGGACCTTAGCCCCTACCTCGTTCTGTACACATTAATTTGGGATGGATCATAAACCGAAATATAAAGGCTAGAACCATAAATCTTTTAGATGAAACCATGAGAGCATATGTTGACAGCCTTGAGGTAGGCAAATGTTTTGGATACAGAACAAAAAAAAAGCACTAATTACAAAGGAAAAATGGATGCACTGAGAAAATGAACAGGCAAGACAGACTGGGAGAAAATATTCAGACTACATGTGCTTAAATGTTTTATTTTTTCCAAAAGAACTTCAGCATTATTCAGGCCCATGACATCCTGTTACTATATTCTGTATTAACTGGGTTTTTTGTTTGCTTAAGTCAGATATGAGACATTGTACATGGGAACTTTCTGATTGACTTCTCCTACTTAACTCACCCTCTTGTGAATGTTGGTTCCTTTTTCATAAATGCCTGGCCCACTAGTCAGTGAGTACTTACAGTGGAGGCAGTAGATTTTAGATCATATTAATCCTTGTAAAGTAATTGGGTGTTAGCTGAAGCCAAAAGGCAATACCAGTAGCCTCTGTTGGGAAGAAACGATAGCCTGTGAGTTAATTGAGGCTCAGTTTTGTTTTTTTTTTTTTTGTTTTTTTTTTTTGTTTTTTAATCTGATTCAAAACTTAAGGCCTTGTGGATGTGTGAAAGACTGGTCGGTCCAAAGTAAGACAATGGAGAGTGGGGGTGGGGTGGGGCAGGGAGAAACCAGGCTCTAGATTAAAGCTCAACACCCTTCCCACCCTCCCCCCCACAACACGCTGACACAGAAGCTGGCCCTGATTCATAATTTAGTGGCTGTGCAGGCCTAGGTCTCTTTATTTCTGCTGCTCACGGGTCCACTGCTCTGGGGTCAGAGTTTTCTGCTCAAAGGCATGGATGTGCAGAAGCTCTTCTGCTAGGCACGTGTTCACCAGCCTGGGGGAAAGATGGGGTTAGGAAACGGTAGGTGGAGGCCTGAGTCGCGATCCCAGAATGTAGGGTGATCAGGGAGACTGGAGGTGTCTCCCAGGTTGTGTCCCCAGGACGTGCGGACCAAAGAGGAAGAGGGCCTAAGTGTCAATACAGGGGCCACGAAGGCGGCATCCTTGGGGTCGTGGTTCACCGTGCGCGGCCGCACTGGTGGGGGTTAGGGAGTTAGGTTGAGGGGAGTGGCCAGGGTTGTGGTCCCGGCGCTGGGGTCGCGCTGAGTGAAGGGCTCCCGGGGCCTCACCGGTGTCTTTGAAGCAGCGGCTTCCCCTCGAACTTGGCCGACACCACCAGGACTCGGAAGCTGGACGCGCAACGGTTGGGAGTCGTGTCCTCGACTTCCTATGGGGAACAACGGTGTGGGGAGTATGAAACCTGCCCCTCAGGCCCTCTTTCCCCCTCGTTGGGCGAATCTAGACCGCTCAACTCACCACATGCTCTGCCTCAAGGTCCCGCTGCAGCTTCTCCCGGAGGTACTCGGCGCTGAGTTCCATTGCGGCAGCCCAGAAGGGGCGGCAGCCCAGCGGGGATGGAATCCCAGCTCCCACGTAGCCACACCGCTTCCGCCCTTACTGACGCCACTTCCGTCAGAGTCTCGACTTCCGCCCTTACTAAGGCGTTTGTAAACCCGGCACTTCCGCCCTCACGCAAGTCCAGCTTTCCAACAGTCCTAGGTTTCCGCGCTTACCATCAGCCAGCCAATCAGAGTCAGCCCAAGGACCGAATCGGGCGCTAATAAGTGCCCGCCGCCTGCACAGCAGCCCGGGTCCCGTGGGCCGGTTTGGACACCCTAGCACCAGTCAGTCAGGAGAGGGTGCGCGAATCTGCATTGCCGTGGCCTCTAGGGTATCTCGGGATCGCCTCCAAACGCTTTTTCCGAGACAGGCATCTTGCGGCCCTGGCAACTCAGTCCTCCCTAAGGTCATAGGCCACAGCAATCAACCCACAAGTCCCGATGGGCCCTGGGGGGGACGCGGCGAGGCCCGGGCGCTTCTTCGGCGTCTATCTGCTCTACTGCCTGAACCCTCGGCACCGGGGTCGCGTCTACGTGGGGTTCACCGTCAACCCTACTCGTAGGGTCCAGCAGCACAACGGGGGCCGCAAGAAAGGAGGGGCCTGGCGGACCAGCGGGCGCGGGCCCTGGTAAGAGGGAGTGGATTGCTGTCTGGAGCAGGGCTTCCAGGGAGAGGCGAGGCTCTGAGGAGAGGCCTGCCGAGAGGGGCGGGGCCAAGCCAGTGACAGTAGGCGGAGCCGGTGCGGTGGCTGAGAGCAGGGCCGGGATGCGAGTTCCTGGTGCAATGGCACCAAGGGTGGAGGAGCACGGTGGGGAGGCGGAGCCCTGTGAAACTCGGCTGTGGGACTAAGAGGCAGGGATTGAGTGAGAAGGGGACTGAGGATCTAGGGTTGGTCCGGTGACAGCGGCTGATGAACAAGGCTGGGGTTGTATCAGAGAGAGTCTGCAAGGGAGAGGACAGGGGGAGGGCAGGAGGCGGGGCCTGTGCTGGAGGCGGGGCCTGAGGTTGGCAGGTGTGAGAGGATGCACCTTCGCGAAGGGGGCGGGGCCTCGCGGACTAGGCTCGAAGCCTGGCGTGAGGACTTCACTCTCAGATAGGACTGGGGGTGAATCATGGCGAGGGGGTTCAGCTTGACGCGGGGTGAGGCGGGGGGCTCACAGGCCGCGCCCTCGTTCTTTTCCCTAGGGCGATGGTGCTTATCGTGCACGGCTTCCCTTCCGCCGTGGCCGCCCTTCGGGTAAGAAAGGAGACGGGGACGGTGGGAGAATGGGCTGGGGCTTCGGGCCTTCCCCTGGCGGCCCCCTTCCTGGGGCGTCCCTGAAGCCCCTACTCTCCGCCCGCAGTTCGAGTGGGCCTGGCAGCACCCGCAAGCCTCACGCCGCCTGGCTCACGTGGGCCCGCGCCTGCGCAGCGAGGCCGCCTTCGCTTTCCACCTGCGCGTGCTGGCACACATGCTGCGCGTGCCGCCATGGGTGCGCCTCCCGCTCACCGTGCGCTGGCTGCGCGCCGACTTCCGATGTGACCTCTGCCCACCGCCACCGCCGCACATGCCGCTGACCTTTGGGCCTCCGCCGCCCCGCGCCGCGGCCCCGAAGCGCCGCGCCGGACCCTTAGCTGACCTGGAGTCCGAGCCTGACCAAGATACCGAGTCCTGCTGCGCCCTGTGCGCGCGCTCCTTCCAGGTGAGCGGCTCCACCTGGCCTTCAGGGTTCAGACGACTTGGGATCCAGCTGTTTATTGAGGGACCGGGCAGCCCACTGACACCTTTTGTCCTCGTTTCTCAAATGGGGATGAGCCTACTTGCTGCCATTCCTCAGAATCAGTACCCTCCTGCTCAGGGCCTGTGCCTTTCCCCTTTGACTGTAAGGCTCTTCCCTAGACTTTCGGTCTTTATAAAGTGCCACCTTCCCCTGCTCCATGAAGTCTTCCTCGGCTCTCCATCTAAAACTGCAATTCTTTCTTGTACACTTCCTTGCCTTTTTTTTTTTTTTAACCTAAACACTTATTGTTTAACATGCTAGGTGTTTTATTCATCTTGTCAGTTTCTCCCACCGCCCATACAAGGCCAGGTCTTGTTCACTGCTGTAGAAAAGGGTCTGGAAGACAGACAATACATATTTAACAGATTAACTGAAAGGATGGGCCTGACTTCTTTGGAGCTCTCAGGAAGTGTAAATTGAGTACCTGCCATTCAGAGATTAAGTGACCTGCCTGAGGTCGGTTAGCTGGAAGAACTATAGGTGTGGCTGCAGTGGCCATGCTGTTTATATAATCACTGCCCATGGGGCGGCGGGGTGGCTCAGTCGGTCAGGCGTCCGACTTCAGCTCAGGTCATGATCTCGCGGTTTGTGAGTTCCAGCCCGGCGTTGGGCTCTGTGCTGACAGTTCGGAGCCTGGAGCCTGCTTCGGATTCTGTGTCTCTCCATCTGTCAGCCCCTCCCCTGCTCATGCTCTGTGTCTGTCTCTCAATAATAAATAAACGTTAAAACAATTTAAAAAATATATAATCACTGCTCATGCTGAGAGGAAACTGATTAGCTTGGTCTCTGTGGGCAAGTGCTGTAACCTCTCCGTGCTTCAGTTTCATCTATAAAATGCAAATAGCAGTAGTATGTGCCTCACAGGATTGTTTAATGCAAAGCCCCTGGAACAGTATCTGGTCCATAGAAATTCTGAGTGTTTAGCTACGTCATTCCTCCCGCTTTTCTCTCTTAACCTGCCTGCCACGTCTGACAGGACGAAGAGGGCCCCCTGTGCTGCCCCCACCCTGGCTGCCGCCTCAGGGCCCACGTGATCTGCCTTGCAGAGGAGTTCCTGGAGAAGGAGCCAGGGCAGCTTCTGCCCCTAGAGGGTCAATGCCCTGGGTGAGTCCACCACCCCTGCCCTAGCCTGGCCTACCTTTGGGAGGATGGTGTCGGTTGTCCAAGTCCAGGCCCAGGGCAGCCGAGTCCTTATCTTGGCACTCAGGGCCTAGCCTGGAAGAGGCTTGTGATCCTGACTGTGTCTCCTACCAACTGCACCCCTTGGTAGCTGTAAGAACTCACTGCTGTGGGGAGACCTGATCTGGCTGTGCCAGATGGGCACCGAGGAGGAAGAAGAGAACTTGGAATTAGAAGAGGTGAGAGGTGGCTTTGGCCCCAGCCTCCCCCTCCCCCGCCCCACCCCCCCAGGCTGCCTTTGACCGGTCTTCTTGTTTCCACAGGAACACTGGACAGACATGCTGGAGACCTGATCCTCCGCCCACTGCTTGTTTGTGCCACTCCTGTGGGTCTGGGCGGTTTTTACTTGAGCACAATAAAGAGTCTTGAGTTAACGGAACCTCCTGGTGTTTGCTGGGGGCTGGAGGCAGAGGCCCTGCCAGTCACTGGGGCCTGAAGAGAAGAGCAGAGGCAGGGAGAGGCTGCTGGCCTGTGTGGATGAGCCTCTCCTCTTTCTGGAGGCCCGGGTGCCTCAGCTGTCCCTAGCACGCTTCTGACATCACACAGTGCTTTGCTTGGGGGACACACTCTTGACTCAGAGCCCATCCAAATCCAGTGCCCAGCTTGACTCTGGACTTTAATACAAATAGGAAGGACAGAGGCCAAGAGTGCGGTGGAAGGGGGAGGGGGATACTCTACCCCCATGGGGCCCCGTGGCTCTCTAAGCCCCAACTCCTTCTTGTCTCTGTCTGCAGAGCCCCTTCAGACCCAGTGAGAGAAAAGCACCTTCTGGGGGCCATGGTTCTTTTACCAACCATGAATGAATCTCCATGAAATCCCTTGGGAATCATGAAGCTGGACTCACTCCCAGGGTTATTAGACTCAGCATTCTTCCTCCCTTTTCTGCTCCACCCCACACTCTGTCACACCGCCCACCCACATTGCTCTGTACTGGCCTTGCTGTCAGAGGTCAAGAGTAACAGTTTTTAGAATCCCTGGGCTGCTGGGGGCCTGTGCGGCACCCCCGGCCTGAACCTTTGGCATCTCCAAGACTGGCCTGGAGCCAGCCAGGAAGGTGAGCGACCCTGCTCTCGGGAGTGTCCCATTTTTCCTCTCCACCCTGCCCCCTCTCAACTGGCTGGATCCATTAGAAAAAGCTGTTGGTTGGCCCGCCCTGCAGGGGTGGAGTTTGGAAGGCAGGTCAGGAGCCAGGATTACAGCTCAAAAAACCCCCAAAAGACAAAAATGAAAGCTTACTGGGCCCTGTTGTCTAGATTCACTCTTATTTTCTGCATGCTAAACCCGTATCTTGGATTTTCGGGTCAGTCTAAGCTTGGCTCTGGCTAAGGTGCTGAGGAGGGGAGCACAGGGGGGCCCTCCCACTCTAAACTCCACCCTTTCCTTCCTGGAGGATGGCCAGATCCCAGTGCTGGCTCCAGAGACCTCCCACTTTGGACTTAGAAACGCTTCAGCTCAGAAAGCAGTTCTGTACTCCCCACAACTGCACAAAGGAGCCACAAGGCCAAGATCCAGAGAGGTGCGGTGAGTGCTGGGGTGGGCTGGGCTGGGCTGGGCCAGACCTCCCTCACTTGGTGTTGCTAGCTCCTCTCTCTCCAGATCCTCTCTCTCTGCTGCCGCCTCTGATGGCATGGCATCCTTGTGCCTTCCCTCGGGAAAGCAGTCTGCCAACTGCAACCCGGTCCGAAACCCCCTTCCGTGACTCCTCTCTTTTGCTCATCTACATCTCAGACTTTAGCCCCTAAAAGCAGCTCAGTTGCTCAGCTGGCTGTGTTTATCTCGGAGCCAAGATGGAGTGTGGTTGGACAAGTGGGGTCACAGGCTGGCCTTTGGGATGTTTCCACATGTGAGGGGCCCAAGGAGCTCCAGGGGACGACAGGGCGAGGAGGCCAGTGCAGTAGGCCAGGGGCTGAAGCAGGAAGTAGTATGAAAAAGAAAACAGGTGGGGACTTAGGACAGGCAGCCTCTAGAGTAGTTTTCTCAAGTGCACACTGGAATCTGGAGAGTTTCCCAAAAACTGGGATTGGGCCCCCAGAGTGATTTAACTGGTTTGGGGTGTGGCCCCAAGCTCTGGGATTTTTCAGGCCCTTCAGGTGAAGGTGCAGCCGGCGTTGTGACCCTCTGCAGGTTACGTGTGACTTTGGACCCCAGCCCCCGCCGCTCACTAGCCTTGTGAGTGGGGGCAAGTCACCCAGCCTTCAGTCCCTTTTCTTAAAGCAAAGGTTTCAGTAGATGGCATGTTGTGTGACGTTAAGGGAAGTAGGCTGCACTCTGGCCCGACGCAGCGGCATGGAGCTGGTCCGGGACACCTCACGCCCGCCACTGCAGTACGTGAAGGGGATCCCTCTCATCAAGTACTTTGCCGAGGCACTGGGGCCACTGCAGAACTTCCAGGCCCAGCCCGATGACCTGCTTATCAGCACCTACCCCAAATCGGGTAAGTGATGAGGGCCACCCACCCCTCTCCTGGGCCACAAGTCCCATGTTGGGCCAGCAGGGGGCCACCCGCAGCCCTGTCGGCCTCCTCTTTCCCTGCTCTCCAGGCACCACCTGGGTGAGCGAGATCCTGGACATGATCTACCAACGTGGCGATCTGGAGAAGTGTCGCAGGGCCCCCGTCTTTATCCGGGTACCCTTCCTTGAGTTCAAGGCTCCAGGGATTCCCACAGGTGTGCAGTAGGGCTCTAGGGCCACGTGGAACGGAGGGAGGAGGCAGGACTGGGCTCTAGCTCGGCAGACCTTTCCCCGCCCACGGCACAGGTATGGAGGTTCTGAAAGACACACCGGCCCCACGAATCATCAAGACGCACTTGCCCCTGGCCCTGCTCCCTCAGACCCTGCTGGATCAGAAGGTCAAGGTGAGTGGCAGAGGAAGCCATCCCAGTTTTGGTCCTGAGAGGAAGGTCTCATCTTAAGGGGGGAGGCTGTCTGCCCCATCCTGTGGTAGAAGTCGGTGAAAGTGAGCCTCCTCTGTGCAGAGCTGTGAAAGGCAGTCTTCTCTGCAGGCCTCCCCAGGCCCGCAGAGGAGGGGGCTGGTGACAGTGGGGCACGCCTGGTTCCAAATCTGGGTATGGCGGCACTGAGGGGATTAGATTAGCATCAAATAGGGTTCCAGGGACACAAACAAGTCAGCCTCTAAGCCAGTTTCCCCTCTGGTCAGACCAGGGATAACTTCCCTCGCAGGGATGCTGTGAAAGGTGGAACATCCAGTGCCTGGCTCACTGTGTGGTGGTGATGCGTGGGTGTGTGTGTGGGGGGGGGGGGTCGTCTGCCCCTCCAGGTGGTCTATGTTGCCCGCAACGCAAAGGATGTGGCTGTCTCCTATTACCACTTCTACCGCATGGCCAAGGTGCACCCTGACCCTGACACCTGGGACAGCTTCCTGGAGAAGTTCATGGCCGGAGAAGGTGGGGCTCAATCTGGAGGAAGGAGTGAGGTGGAGCTGAGCAGCGGTCAGTCAAAACTAATGCCAGCTCTGTGTCCCTGCCCCTGCCCTTTCCCCAGTGTCCTACGGGTCCTGGTATCAGCACGTGCGGGAGTGGTGGGAGCTGAGTCATACCCACCCTGTTCTCTACCTCTTCTATGAGGACATGAAAGAGGTGAGGTCACCTGCTGCCACTTCTCTCCAGAGAGCCAAGAAGCCCACAGGGACCTGCCGAGGCCCTCTCAGCCACCTTCCCCATGGCAGCCCCCACGTCAGTCCCCGGGACCCCTCCAGCCCGCCTTCCCGCCCGGGACATGGAGCTGCGGTGCCACCCGGGGGGCAACACTGTAGGGCTCGTCTCAGACCGGAGCGACACCTCGCCACCCACTGGCCATTTGCTGCTGCTGTTCTCCCTGGGGCCAGAGTTCTGAGAGACGACTGTCCCTGCCCTCACCCGTTGGGACCCAGGCAGAGCTTGTTACAGGGTCACAGGGCGGTGGCAGTTAATGTGCCTCCAGGGAAGGCAGGCCCAAGGAGCTGGGGCTGGGAGGGCCGGAAGCGGAAGCGGCCAGGTCCCCCAAGGGGTTGGGAGGCCCCCTTTTGTTTGCTCAATGAGCGATCCCAACCTCTACTGAAGAGCCCCTCTGCTGCTCCAGAACCCTAAAAGGGAAATTCAGAAGATCCTGGAGTTTGTGGGGCGCACCCTGCCAGAGGAGACCGTGGATCTCATCACCCAGCAAACGTCTTTCAAGGAGATGAAGAAGAACCCCATGGCTAACTACACCACCATACCCCCTGACATCATGGATCACAGCGTTTCGGCCTTCATGAGGAAAGGTGGGCGCCCGGGCGGCTGGCCGGGCGGGGAGGCAAGCGTGGAAGCAGAGCGAGAGCCGCCCGAGCCACCCGGGGCCGCCTCTGCCGCCAGGACGCACAGCCACGCTGCCCTTCTTCCTCGTGCCCACAGGCGTCGCGGGGGACTGGAAGACCACCTTCACCGTGGCCCAGAACGAGCGCTTTGACGCCCACTATGCGGAGAAGATGGCGGGCTGCAGCCTCCGCTTCCGCACGCACCTGTGAGTGGTGCTCCCCGAGGCACGCCCGCGGCCCCGCTGCTGTGACGCGGCCTGACCCCGGGGTCGAGAATAAAATCCTGTTTGTGTTAACACCCTGAGTCTCTAATGCGAGCAAAGAGCAAACCTCAACTGAAACTAAATGCCTGCTGGGACCAGATGCGGCCGTCTCCTCCGCGGCCTCCAATTCCCCAACTTGTCCTGTCAGGAGGAGGGGGAGAAGGGCCTGGAAAAGCAAAGCCAAGGAGACATGGGCAAAGGGGAACAATATTTATTTCATCACAAAATCTTCTGTTGCACTCCCCTGTGAGGACGGCAGGAGATTTGGAGTCTGCCAGCCCACTTCACTTTTTCTTGGGCTCCTTACAAGCCACCACGTACCTCTGGGCCACGTTGAGGGGAGGGGAGTAACCATCCGCATAGGAGGTGTCTTCAAACAGGACTGAATAGTCATCCTGGGGCTGCAGTAGGGGGCAGACAGGAGGGGCTGGTCAGAGACCCCCAGACGAGGCCCTGTGCCGAGAATGAGCAGAACCTCTGGGGCTCCCAGCCTCTCCTGTCCCCAACCTCGCTCAAAAAGTCTAGATGTTTGAGCCGAATCCCTGCTAGGACGGAGTTCTTTTCTCAGCAACAAAGAGCAAGCAGGAGGGAGACTTACTGTCTATATGGGGAGATCCTACACAGAGGATCTGGTGCCTTTTGAGGACCCTCTGTTAAGGGGATCAAAAACCCAGAGGGCAGCAGGCAGGAATCCTGGAGGAAGAGGGGAGAAGGGCCTTTCCCCCACCATGAGGTGAAGGGTGACCAGCATGAGGGAGCGCAGCCAGGGACGGAGAAAGGGCCCCGGCACGGGCCTTCCCATCTCAAGGCTGCCTGTCGAAATGCGCAGGTGAGGTGAGACTAGGGGATTCGTGGGTCACATTCCACTCAGGGCCTGCCGGGACTCTGAAGGTGGGAGAGGGGTTGGCTGGCACTGCCGTAGGGGGCAGGGCCGGAGGGCAGCTGCGGGGAAGTGTGAGCAGGAGACAGGGCAACGCACGGGACCCTCCTAGCTCAGAGAGGCTGGAGGAGGTGGTCAGGAGGGGAGGGAGGTGGACGGTGACCCCATGACCCATGGGGTCAGCCCAGTCGTCGTGTCCTGTGCGGTCTCTCCCGTGGGGGCTGCTTACCCGTTGTGGGGGCGTGTGGATCAGGGCACGGTAGAAGCAGGTGGTCTGGGGATACAGGGCCAGTACGAGCTGCTCCTTCTGAAATAAGGCTTCAGGGTCCGTCTCGGGGTTGGCCTTCCACTGGGGCAGTGGGATGATGCGCCGCCGGCTCAGGGTATGTCTCCTGGGGGAAGGGGGGCTTAGGTCAACCCGCGGCCAGGCGGGGGCTCCTTCCTAGCAGCTTCCATGGTCCCGCCCTGACCAGCACACTCACTCTTTGCCTTCTTCATCGATGTCATCTACCTCATACCTGGCGAACAAAAGGAAAACGGTGGATGCAGGGAGGTGCGCCAAGTCGGGCAGCCACGAACGGGGCAGGGAAGGGGCCCAAGGAGCCTGCTCCACACACCGTCCCCGTCCCCACAGGCACCCCGAGGGAAGCCCTTCTCCCATCCTGCACGTGGGGGAGGGGCAGCCACACAGGTGTAACGGGAGCGCAGACGGAGGCGTGGGTGTCGACTCACTTGTTGGTGGCATGGCTGTAGCTGACCACCTCGGCCAGGATCCACTGCTCGTCCCCATCCACAGCCTTTACCCGGGCAGCCACCTTGTCTCCAGGTTTGGCCACGTAGTCGCCAGAGGCTGGAATGGCCCCACAGAGGGGCGGGGGCCTGAGGGTGGGACAAGGTGTTAGGTCCAGCCCCTCCCACTTATCAGCTCCCTCCACCCCGGGCCTGCCCTCACTTGTCACCAGGCTTCCCGATCCACAGGGGCAGGGTCATGGCCGACTGCTGCAGCAGGGTCATCAGCACCCCCCTGCGCATGGTCTTCCGAGGGGGCTCCGAGTCATTGTACAGGCCCGCGATCTTGGCCGCTGTGGGAAGGAAGCGAGCCCCTGAGGCACCGGGGACAGGGCGCCTCCCCCCCCAGGCCCACCCGTGCACTGAGCTGCCAGTGGAGCTCGGCCTGGAACCCCAGCTCCCGAGTTAGCGGCAAGGGCCCAGATGGGATCCCGGGCCCCTTCCGCCAGATGCCCGCGGAGAAACACTTGCGGACTACTCTCACGGACCGGTGAGATGTCGGGTCAGGGGTGTCCCTTGGTGTGAAGGACGAAAGAGGGCAAAAAGGGGGGCTTCTGAGATGCTGGTCACATCAGATGTTCAGTCAGTGAAAATTTCACAGAGCTGTGTGTACAATTAGGTGTGCTTTTCTACTATTAGAATGTGCTGTTATTCCACATAAAGGTAAAAGAACTTTAGGTTCCTTAGACCCTTGACCTCCTCAGGCATGGCGCCACACACCCAGTCAACCTCACACGGACCCTGCTGGCGGTGTGACACGTTTGACGGGGGAGGCGACTGCCCGCTGTGGGCTCACGGTAAGAGAGGTGGGAGAGCCGGGGCCGCCTGAAGGGATCTGGAAGCCAGCACCTGTGTAAACTCCATCCTAGGACGGCCCTCACAGAGCAGCCAGGGTTTACGACAGAAAGAAGTGCGAGTGGAGGTAGCGGGAAGGAGGCACCTGCCCAGGCCCAAGAGGAAGGGAGACGAGCACGGGTGGGGGATGAAACCTTCCAGGTCTGCACAGGGACGCTGGGGAGCCCCTGCCTCTGAGCAGGGGAGCGTCTCCATTCCCTCCCAGACCCGGGCTGCACAGATGCGCTCCCTCCATCGGAAGTCCACAGAACGAGCACACAGGGCTGAGGCTGCAGGGAGCCGTGGCTGCTGCTCTCAGAAGCCTCACTCAGCCTGGTCAAGACGCATCTCCGACTCACCGATCCGCCTTTCCTCCAACAGAGACTTGATTTCTGCTATCTTATCTAGAGCTTTCCGGAGGATACTGAAGGTGGGGAGAAGGGAGAAAAGGCGTCAGGATGAAGCACAAAGCACAGACTTCTGTCTCTGCTTACAGCAGGCTGGGTAACTCAGATCAACCCTACTGCCAAAAACTATAAACCCTAAGTGCTTATTTATTTATTTCTTAATGTTTATTTTTGACAGAGAGAGAGGGAGGAGAGGAGAGGAGACAGAGTGTGAGTGGGGGAGGGGCAGAGAGAGAGGGAGACAGAGAATCACAAGCAGGCTCCAGGCTCCGAGCTGTCAGCACAGAACCCGACACGGGGCTCGAACTCATGAACTGTGAGATCATGGACCTGAGCCAAAGACGGACGCTAACCGACTGAGCCACCCACGCACCCCTACTTATTTGGTTTGGTTTGTTTGTTTATTTTAATTTCAAGTAATCTCTACACCCAACGTGGGTCGGGGGTCACACCTCCAATCCCAAGATCAAGAGTCACATGTTCCACTGACTGAGCCAGCCAGGCACCCGTGTTTTTTTAATTTTAAAAGCATAAAAGAACCGATAAGGTAGTGAGAGGAAGCAGGCCAAAGAACCCAAGAGAATCGCAGAGAGGCAAGCAAAGCAGAGAGAACTGCATCTGACAAAGCCTGAAGAAAGCATGTTACAGGTCTGGCTGCTTTGAACAGTCTGGAGATTCGCAGGGTGGAAGTTAAGGCTCGGGGTCTGCCCACGCTGGGACGTGTAAAAGGAGACACTCCAGAGGATTGTGGGGAGTCCTCTCAGCTCAGAGCAGGGGTATGGGTAGAAGGAATCTGTCTCCGAAAGGCCACAGCCCCAGTAAACCTCTGGAGTTAACTTATGGGGTTCCAGAGTGGTTGGGGCCCAGGCAATCCAGCAGACTGAACACAGTTCTCGCTGGAGGAAGATTTCTTTATCCTAGATCTTGAGGACTCTTCCCTAAAAAGTATTTCAATAGGACTAAGCAGCATAGACTCCATTTTGGGTCATTTATTCTCCTCTCCCATAGCTATTCCTCTAGTAAACCTTTAGTAAATGCCCCTGTAGTTCTGAAGGCCTTCATTTAGCAGGAGGGAGACAAATAAGAACACAGCACGATACAGCCTCGCAGCTGTGTCCTGCTGGGTCCCAGGCTCTCGTGGAGCTTGTCAGGCAGATGGAGTGGGGCAGTCCAAAGCAGGGAGGGGTGGACATGTCACTTGATATGCCTGCAGCATCACAGTTCAGCGCGGCAGGCACAGGACACAGGGAAGGCTCAGCCAGGGCCACTGCAGGCCGGGAGCACTGGGACACAGGGCAGTCAGGCACCAGGACAGGAGGGGAGTAAAAGCCAGGAGGCCAAAGGGAACCTGGGAGTCTGACCATTGCTGCTGGGCCTGTCTGAAGAACACAGCTCTATGCAGTATGTCCTACACTGTACTCTGTGAGACATTAATGGAGTGGGTCTCAACCACATCAGAATCCCCTGGGGAGCTTTAAGAAAAAGAATCCCAATTGTTGTGAACAAGAACCATAAACAGATGCCAAAGCTAAGAGACAGCTTGACCTGGAATATTTACATAATCTCGATGATCTTCCATAAGAGACTTACTAACTACACAATGGAAAACGGCCATAACCCTGGAAAAAAGTGGACGAGACCTCCTTCCTATGGAACAGGTCAAGACTAGAGCGCCACCTCTGGTCTGCAGCCTGGAACAACATCTACGCCGCAAGCGCCCGCAGCCAACGGTCAGCTGTCCAGGGCCCCGCACCTGGTGCGGAAGGACCGTCCTCAGACCACAAATCATTCTCTCCTCTGGGGACCTGCTGTGTTAGCCTGGGAGTCGTTCAGGCCCTTGGGAAGCTAACCTACACCTCTGCCTGCGCCAGCCGAGCCAGGGCTAAAACCATCTTCCCCAGCCGGAACTCGGGGTGGTTGGAAGCCACTGTCTGTGGCCAAAGTATCACTGAGGACCCCATCCCTCCCACTCTTGCGGAAGGCCTTTTGCACTAAGGCTAGAAAACAATTTGTTCCTGCCTGGGAATGGCTGCCTATTTCTGGAAAGTGAAATCTTTGATCTTGTTGCCCTCTGACCTCTGCAGCCAGTGTGCAACCTCAAGCCCTTTAAAAAAAAAAAAAAAAAAAAAAAAAAGAAATTGTTAAATGAAGACACAGGCACTTTTCCATTTTCTGCAAGCAGGAGGATGAAACCCAGCCGGGGGGCAGGAAAGAGCATGTGGAGGAAAGAGCAGCAGCATGTTAAGGAGTCAGCTAGCGGCGTGTCACGGGACTAACTCCTGACGCTGACTCTTGGCGCCTCTTCAGTTTCCTGAGGGCTTTAATTAATCTGCTTGGAGATGTATGGGTGGAGGAGAGTGTCGCGGGAACACACCGTGACATGTGTTCCCCACCCAGACTCCCAGACTCGGAGCCTCCCGCAGGCAGGGTGGCACTTCGCCCCCTCACGTGCTCCCGGGCCCAGCACGGCACCCGGTGCTGACAAGGACTCAGAGTCTAGTGAATAAGTGTATGAACTTTTGACAGTCTGAAAAGTAAAGTGGCAGAACTGCAAGAGGCTGGGCCCTGAAATTAGGAAATAAGCTTCTAAGTGTTTAACTCCCGGTGGGTCAATGGGAGAGAGGAGCCCACACCAGACTGGTTTCTGAAGCAGTCACTTTCCCAGCAGTTAAGCTTGGAAGGGCCATTTGCCTTTTACTCTCTAATGTGCATGTCCCTCTAACTCATGCCAGCCCAACTCCAGTGCAGGTGAGCGGGAAAGGGCCTGACGATGGCCAGATGACAAACTTGCACATCAGGGAGAAGAGGCGGTGGGGAAGGGTGGGCTGGAAGGCCGGCTGGCAGTCAGAACGCTCCGTGCCTCCCCCTGGCCTGTGCCTCCCCCTGCCTAAGTCAGCCCCACCCTTTGTTCTCCTCCCCAGACCAGCACAGGGAGCCCAGCTGGTGCCTCTAAGCTAAAAAAAACCCTGGGATCTTCACCTTCCCCTGTCCCAAATGATTCCGATTTTATTTTTTTTAATTTTTTAAAAATGTTTTTATTTATTTTTGAGACACAGAGAGACAGAGCATGAGCAGGGGAGGGGCAGAGAGAGGGGAGACACAGAATCCGAAGCAGGCTCCAGGCTGTGAGCTGTCAGCACAGAGCCCGACGCAGGACTTGAACCCAGAAACCGTGAGATCATGACCTGAGTTGAAGTCGGACGCCCAACCGACTGAGCCACCCAGGCGCCCCTGATTCCCCCAGTTTTATTTCAGAATCTGCCCTTGAACCCACCCTTGCTTCTCCATCCCCACAGCCACTGTCTTGGCTCAATCCCATCACCTCTTGCCTGATCTCCTCACTGGCTCTGAATCTCACCCAGTCTACCGTCCACACAGCAGCCAGAGGTTTCTCTCCTTTTACATCCTCACTGGCTCCCTGTGGCCTCCAGGATAAAACCCAGTTCCTGGAAGCCCTCCACATGCTGCCTTGCCCTTCCCAGCCACACAGGACTGGCTCTCAGTCCCCCAGTGCACATGTCCAGCGGGCACTCTTCCACAGCCTCCACACACTGTCCCCTCTGCCGTGTCCACCTGCTGACCCCTACTTCAAGTCTCTCCTCCTCCCCGCGGCCATCCCAGGCCTGCAGGCACAGTGAGCCCACCTCTGCTGGCCCATCAACCACACTGTCCTGTAACTCTTTTCTTAGGGTGCCTCTCCTTTCCGGACCGTTTGCCCTTGAAGGCAGGGTCTTCGCTATCCTCGTGTCTCTATATGTGGATGGCCAGCACCAGACACAGGTGCCAGCAAAGGTTTGTAAAACAAAGATGACAGCAAGCGACGAAAATCTGGGACCATGAGCACAAGGCAGTGTGCTCATGAAGAGCCTGACGGGAGGAGAGGAAGATCTGGAACTACTAGAAATGTTTAGGGTGCTGGCCATCACCACATGTGCAGGCCAGTATTTAAACGGAGCCCATAACTCATTAGTGAGTTGTGAAATTAATTTCCTGGGTAACAACCAGCATTTAAAAAAAACAGAACAGAGGATACCTGGCTGGCTCAGCCGTAAGAGCATGCAACTCTCGATCTCTGGGTCATGAGCTTGAGCCCCACACAGTGGGTGTAGAGATTACTTAAAACAAAACAAAACAAAACACACACACACACACACACACACAAAGACATAGTAACAGTACAAACTATTTCTTGTTCCAGTTCTATGATATATGTGCATATAAAATAAATGTGAAAAGACAGTCATTAAACCATTCTAGCATGGTATCCAAGAATATGGACTTTGGGTCTAAAGTTGGGCTCCCCCACTTACTAGTTGTATGTCTTTTAGCAGATTATGGAACCCCTTGTGTCTTAGTTTCCTCATCTGTAAAATGGTAGCTCTGAGCATTGAGATAAATACATAAAGTACTTGGAATAATGCCTGGCACAGTAAGGCCAATAGGAGTCTTTATTAATATTATTAACATGATGATTATGTATTTAATATTATTTTTATTAAGCCACAACAGAAAATGTATTTCCTACCACAGGTAATGATCAGAAGTTTGAAAAACACTGGTCTTAGGCACTATATATACAACCGTCTCATATGCTGACAATTCTGTAGATGGTTATTATCCCCATTGTAATGATGGAGCAACTGAATCTCGACGGAAGGGCCTGCTCAAAAGGTCACTGTGGCTGGTAAATGGCAGTGCTGGGGTCTGGTCCCCACCTCACTGCCATCTATAAAACAGCAGGGCTATCGGGAAAGAGAGGTCCAAAAGTGGGTTCTAGGGAAGGCAGGCCCCCAGGGACAGCCTGGGGAGTGGGAATCTGCTTATCCGTGGCAGGAAAGGCGGCTGGGGCTGTGGTTTGCAGGCTTCTGGAGCCCAGCACACGGGCGGGGAAGGGGAGATGAGGGCAGGGCGGTGGGACAGTACTCACTTGCACTCCGCCTCCGCATCGGCCTTGGCGGTTGTATAGAGCCCACGCAGCTTTGTCCGGTAATAGGGAGAGACTGCAAAGTGAACAGAGAAAGAGGCGTGGGCAAGGGGCAGCTGGTGGTCACGTGGCCCTGCTTCCAGTACACCCAAATCAGACTTCCGGAGGCTTACAGAGGCCACGGGCCAGGGTGTGAGCTTTATTGGGTCAGAAGTGCTCTCTGAGGCAGATGCCCATGTTCGACGAGTTCACATTTTCATATGGTACAGATCACATCATTACATGTCAGGAGAGGACTTTCTAATCTCTGCCATCGCATGACAGAAAATACGTGTCAGCACAGAGGAAGACAGACAACAACTCTCAAAGCTGCTCAGGGTTGGAAAGCACCAACCCAGGAGGCTGAGCATGAGGGCCGCTGGGGCATGTGCAGTGCACGGGAGGGAAGCTCTCTCTAGAAAACACCAGCCTACTGGGGATGCTTGTGTGCCCAAAGGGGTTCCCCTGGATGCAGCCTCATTTCACTGACGTCCCAGTCCCTAGAATTGGGGGATTTTAAGGCTCCTTAGTGCTAAGTCATCTGCTATCTGTTTCCTGGGTCACCATATATCACACAGCCTAAGGGAAAACTGTCCCTCTGGCTAAGGAGCAGTTCATTTCGGGTTGTGTAGGTACATGCAAAAATCCTGTCCAAATCCTGTCCGACACTATTAACAGTCAGGTTCCCTGTCTCGGCCCACACCCCTTTCTCTTGTGAGCCCAGCTACTTACTCTTGTTCTCTGTCTGCATCCGCTCATGGGTCTTCTGGATGTTCACTAAGTTGTGTTCGCTCCGTGAACGCTCTTCCTGCAAGGGTGAGGTCAACAGGCATGAGGGCGGCCCTTTGTCCTGCTGTGGCACCCCGCATCCCAGGCCAGAGGCCCCAGAAATATTTATACCGGCATCTCCTGACCCTTACTTTTCAGGTTACATCCCACTACAAAAGACTTCATTTGGGAAGGAATTTCCGGGAACCGCTCCCTTCTGGGCCACATGACTGTGTGGTGCATGGCTCCCAGGAGATGGGTCCCTGTGTAACTATAAACCTGGATGACCGAATGCTTGGAGAGGACCCTGATTATAATGGACCAAAGTATAGCAGCGGCACATCCAATAGGCCGTGCACAAACACACACCACTCTTATTTTTGTGAATGAAAAGATATCTTTTTAAATGGAAAAAAAATGGCTTTCTGATAGGATTAAAGCAGCAGGCATCACATGGTGGGTCCAAATTCCCCTGGGGAACCTTCTCGCCCTGAGGTGAAGAAGGTTTGGAGAGGCCATTTGATACATTCAGGCTAAAATACATCTACGTGTGGCCACCATACATCCAGTATAGGGCACCCAGCATTTTGGAGTACGAAATAGGTCTCCTCACTGCACCCAGGCCAGTAGACAACAATAGCAACAAAATGCGTGCTGGAGAAAGTACACTGGCCCACAGACAGAAAGGGTTTTAGGGGAGACGGGTGCTAGTGTGCGCCTTATGGGACAATTGAATACACTTTTAAGGAGAAGTGGCATTCAGAGGAAGACTGATTAGTAAAACGAACAGACTAAGGTGAGTTCTCTGGTAGGAGGAAGACAAGGAGTGTGTGTCCACCTGGAAAGATGAGGAGGAGTTAGTGTATTGGGCCAGGTCAATCCAACAGATAGCGCTGGATAATTCACGGACCCATGTGTTGTTGGGAAAGGTTTGCCATCCTGCCCCTCAGGGCCTCTTGGCTATTTTAATCTAGACGGGGGCTGCGCAGCCATGGGGCAATGGCCCTCCATTCTAGCCACTGAGCTCCAAGGACACACCTAGGGGAAGCACGGGTTTCTAAACCTGTGGCGGCCCTTCTAGGGCACCTGTACAGGGCTTTTATAATTTATATTGATGCACCATGACTACCTTGATCCAAGAACAGATCAAAATAAGACATCCTGAGGTACAGCTGGCAGAGGTAGGGCTGTTACTTTGAGTATCGCTTAGGTCCTTCCCATAGGGAGGAGGTGAGCCCCGCTGTACAAGGGCACACAAAACCAGTCTCTTTACAAGCCTGTGAGCTGCAACAGGGTGACTGGCTTTGTCACCAGAACCCAGAAATAACTGAATCGTGGCCAACCGTAATAAAGCAAATATTGTAAAGTATACTTTTATTGTCCAGGACAATATCTAGTTAAGTACGATATCTAGTAAGTGGGCAAGGCCAATTCCGGTGGGAAGGCATAAGAAATAAGTCTATAATTCTTACTAACTTGTTCTATAATGAAACTGAATTCTACCATGACCATAGTTCAACAGTGTACCACCCTGGTATCGCCAGTAAAACTCAACTGCCTTACGTAAAGAAGTCATATGATAATTCTGGTACCAGTGCCCAAAGGAACAGTTCAACACAAACGTATTATAAGGCACAGACAGGAGTGGATGAAGGGGCGAAATGGGTAACCAAATTAGTATAAAAATATGAAAATGTATGTAATGGCTCAATAGGACAGGCTGTTTCTTGAAGTCTATCCCGACCCCACACCGGCTCCTCCAAATGTTAGGCATACTCGTGTTGACACTGCTGCTATAGCTGATGTAGAAATGCTGTATTAAATGCAGATGCTCCAATATCATTTCGCTCTAAGGGAGCCTAGGCCAAGGGCTGGGGACGGGGGGCTGTGCCGGAAAAGTTGAACTCAACAGGCCTGTGTTTTCAGATCCTGCACATTCCAAAAAAGTTTTGGCCCTTGACCAGCTCCTGGGAGAGAACCTCTGCCTGCACTCCTGGAATATCCTGCCCAGTAAGAGTATCTGTGTTCAGCTGAGATAAGAGGGTGGAGGGAAAAGAGGAATGGCCATAATGGGTACAGGGCATTTTTGTCAGATGATGTCAACATCCTGAAATTGATCGTGGTGATGGTTGCACAACTCTGTAAATACACCAAAACCACTGGAATCGGACACTTGGAACTAGTGAACCAGATCTCAATATAGCTGTCATTAAACAGAAAGAATCACAAAATCCTGCCCCTGATAGAAAATCCAGCAGGAAGGGTAGTTACACCCCCACATTCTCGTTCTTAAAACGCATTCTTCAGGGCGCCTGGGTGGCGCAGTCGGTTAAGCGTCCGACTTCAGCCAGGTCACGATCTCGCGGTCTGTGAGTTCGAGCCCCGCGTCAGGCTCTGGGCTGATGGCTCAGAGCCTGGAGCCTGCTTCCGATTCTGTGTCTCCTTCTCTCTCTGCCCCTCCCCCGTTCATGCTCTGTCTCTCTCTGTCCCAAAAATAAATAAACGTTGAAAAAAAAAAAAAAAAAACGCATTCTTCACATCACCTGGGCTCCTGCACGTCCAATCTCTCTGAACACAACCCTCCCCACCCCCCACCCCCCACCCCTGCCCCTGCCACTCACATGCTGCCCTCCAGGAGCCAAGGGCTGCAGCTTTTTACCTGGGTTTGTTTGATCAGCTGATGGAGCTCCGTGAGAAGTTCTGCAATGCGGGAATCAGCAGACACCAGGGCCATTGCATACGGGGTGCCTGGGGTGGAGAGGAATAGGAGAGAACCCTGTTAGTGGCTGTTACGGGTTCATCGTGTCCTCCAAAAGGTATGTTGAAGCTCGGAATGTCAAATGATGACCTTGTACCAGAACATACTAAAACTACAGGAATTTCATATAATTTCTAGAACAGTTACAGCATTTACCCAAACCACATAACCTTTATCATCATCTCTGTGATACAGCTTCCCAAGTAGCTTACCATACCAAATAAACCAGCCTAATCAGTCAAAAAGACTTTATTTAGAGTTTGAATCTTGGGAAGTTTCATGGTACATGCCTAAACAGGATCATAGATCACTATAAAACTCCATATTTAACTAACCAAGCTGACAATAAGAGATCATTTCAATCTTAGTCATGATTACATACAAAGTTCTTTTCAAAGATTTGCCTTGACAAACCTTCTACAACTTTCTTTTTCACTCAGGCTTTGTCCTAAGCCTTCTCTCTCTAAATAAACAGTCTCATTTTAGGACAAAATTAGTTTATTTTTCCTCTCAACAAAATGTATTCTCATTTCTCGTATCTTCCTAACACATTTCCCACTTTCCTACATACAGAGTTGAGTCTCTTGTTAAGCATGCTTTGTTGAAAGATTGTGCTATGGGAAAACATGTTTTTAGAAATTATGAACTATATTCATAAATTTGCCAATCTAAAGAATTCTGGTGTAGCAGACAGTTCACAATCGGTTACTACTTCATGTTCACTGGAAACTAAGGTTTCTAAGTTAAAATTCTATTAAACATAATTAAGGCTGATGGAAATGATGAGGAAAGCAACCCTGTCAGTTTCTCCACAATAAGAAGCCAAAAAACACAAACCTATGTTCAGAAAACAATGCTTTAGGTATTTTACCTTATTTAGAAAGGTTATGGATATCCAATGAATTCAATCCAATTTATCATTTAACTTAGCAAAACTTTAAAACTTTCAGGTTACTGGGGCACCTGGGTGGCTCAACCGGTTAAGCATCCAACTTTGGCTCAGGTCAGGATCTCATGGTTTATGAGTTTGAGCCCCACACTGGGGCTGACAGCTTAGAGCCTGGAACCTGCTTTGGATTCTCTGACTCCCTCTCTCTCTGCCCCTCCCCTGCTTGCATGGGTACTCTCTCTCTCTCAAAAATAAATAAACATAAAAAAAAAATTCATGCTACAAAAGATCTTGAAAGCCATTAAAAGTTTTACCTAGAAACCTTTCCATTTATTCAACCTACCTACTTGTTCGTAACCATTACCCATGAAAGCTTTATGAGACAGTTCATGAGATCGAGCCCCACCTCAGGCTCTGTGCTGTCAGCACAGAGCCTGCTTGGGATCCTCTCTCTCTCAAAATAAATAAACTTAAAAACAATAAACAAACTTAAATTGACTTTACATCAAAATATGTTGCACCTGTGCCCACTAAAAGTCAATCAATCTGCTCCGCACCGTCCATGTTACTTGGGGTACCTGTGGGGAAATCTGAGGGGTGGTTTAAGTCCAAGGGAACCGTTAGGCCCCTTCTTGCTGACCTGGGAGGTGTTTCGGTTTGAACCTCATAAGGAGGTGGCCCAACAGCTTGGAGTGCTCTCCGCTCCTTGACACTGAGAGTAGGACCAGAAACCACTGGTGCCACAGGCACTGAGGAGGGTGCAGGAGCCTGTTAGGTAAGCCTTGCCTAGGGTGGAGGGTGGTGCAGAAACAGGAGGAGAGGGAGGAGGAGGCAGAAGAGGCGAGGTGCTGCCTGCAAGGCTGGAGGCGATAAAAGCCCAAACAGAAGAAAGAGACTCCCGGTCACCAGACAGAAGAACAGATGAACATTTTCTTTCCCCCAACAAAATGTGAAAAAAGGCAGTCTAGTCTGGCCAGACAATACAGGCAACCCCCTTGAAACAAAAGGAGTTTCAAAAGCTGCTCGGGAATATTCCTTAAAGTCCTCATCCTGAGGAAGACCTATAACAGACAATTGGCTCTGTTTATCACAGCCATTAACCTGGAGACGAAGGAGGGAGACGCCTCCACGTACAAGGATCAGGCGACATTCATCCAGGTCTCTCGAGACAGATTTCAGATCTGACACACAAAAGCAGCAGCAAAGAGGAGGCGAGTAACTCAGGAAAAAGCGGCGGGGGGGCTGTACAGGATCCTGGCAGCAACCTGTTTACAAAGAGACAAGGTGGGTGGGCACACAGAACAGGACAGAACACAGGCTTGTGGCGGAATAACAGAAGTACAAGGCCTAAGGCAGGGGAGCTGATGGTGGATTGAGGAGTGGAGGAGGTGGGTGTTCTCAGGGCCCCTAAAAGAGCACGGACAGATCAGGGTTTGGGTACAGATCCGTAAAAGCCTGACCATATGGGATTTCGGTCTATTTTTCTGGTCAGACTTCCCCATCCTTTAGTTTATACTGAGGCCGACAATGTTACAAAGAAGCCGACGTGGGAAGGAAGCATACAAGGTGCCAGGGTCAAACTGGTTCTAGTTTCTCAAGATGCATCTCAAGGCAGGGTGGGATGGGATCAAGGATTTAGAGGAAAGAAAGTTGACAGTCTCCTGGGCTAGAGGCGTCCCTGCTGAACCCCAAGAGTCTGGAGAGTCTGGGCCCTGGGACATCTCCCTGGAACCATCACGCTATCATCCCTGATGCAGGTGGGCATCCCCAACCTGCTGCCCTCTTTGGCCTAGCGTGCCCCCCAAGAGGGAACCCCTGCCCATCCTTCCTTTCAATCAACATGCGTGTCCTTGGGAAAGACAGGAGAAGTCTCCCCTGTACTGAGATATAATCTGGCATACTGGAATTTTTTGTTTCCTTTTGAGGCCTGTCCCCAGGGAGATCAGAGAGAGAGAGCAGAACAAAGAGTGACTAAGCAACTGTCCAGCACAAGGAAGGTGAGAACCTCACCGATGAAGACGGTCACTCGACCTGTTGTTACCCTGTCCCTTCATGGCTGCCAAAGGTGTTGCCGTGTGAACTGGGGAGACCCCGATCCCTGGAGCCTTGACCCAGCCAGACCTAAAGCGGATGCTGAAGGTTCTTGGTCTTGTCTCAGGAAGGAGCTCAGGACAGACATGCAGCACAGCAGATGAGTAAAAGAAGTGGGGAGGGAAAGGTTATTAAAGTGAAAAAGACACTCTCGAGATGTGAGAGCAGGCAAGCTCGAGAGAGTGAGCTGCACGCCCTGGCACTTGGGTTTCTATCTTTTATTGGCAGTGTTAACTAGGGGGCAGTATTTATCCTTTGGGGTGGGGAGAAGGGTTCGGCACTTTTTCTTTAAATCCAAATTAACTCCATTGTGTTAGGAGACGGGGAATCCTCTGGGACTGAAGAAGCTGATCCCATCCATAGTTACATTAACTAAGAGTCCTTGACCAAAATCTCCCTCGGCTTCTGAATGGCATCCTATCAGGAACACTGCTGAAGCTTCCTGGGGTTCAGGGCGGCAGGAGGCACCCTCCCCTGACTGCTCTGACACCCCTGTACTACTTGAGGAGGGATGTGGGCCTCCCTCCACTTCCCCTATTGCACCCTAACCTGCAGTAGGTGCGGGGAGATGGACTGAAATGCCGCAACCATTGAGGCTGCCTCTTTCCATTTTGGGGGAGTCGGTAGGCTTGGTGACCAATAATGATACCCTTCGTAAGCCTCTGGATCTAGTAGTAATGGATGGGGTGGAGGTCCTGGCCTTTGTTTAGAAGGGGCAGCCATTTCATATCGAATTACGCATGAGATATCTAAGGTACCTTTACCCCGAGAGCAGGACCAAGAACACCAAACAGTCGATGGGGAAGGTCAAATGAGAGACATGAAAAGATGGCAGTGTGGAACTCCTACCTACCCCGGGCAACTTTCTCATGAGTTTCAGCCGTGATCCAGTCCCAAGGGAGGGGTCCCCTGTTGGGTGAGTGCCCCAAATGGGAACAGCTCCCACCTGTCCCTTTCGGGAAGCACACAAGAAGATGTATCTTGAATTTTATGCTCATCGAGGGATCACACTGGTCTATTTAGGGGGTCTGAAGGCTGGCAGCCACCCTAATGACATGTATGGCCATCCCAAGCCCAAGAAGACAGGAGCTCCCGGGTGGCTCTGTCGGTTAAGTGTCTGACTTCGGCTCAGGTCATGATCTCATGGCTCCTGAGTTTGAGCCCTGCGTCAGGCTGTGTGCAGACAGTTCAGAGCCTGAGGCTACTTCGGATTCTGTGTCTCCCTCTCTCTCTCTCTCTCTCTCTCTCTCTCTCTCTGCCCCTCCCCTGCTCACACTCTGTCTCTCTCAGTCCCCAAAATAAACAAACACTAAAAAAAATAAATAAATAAACCAGTAAAACAGGGAGAGCCTGATTTCTGACCAACGCTGTTACGGCCAAGGTACCAGTGTCCAGCTGGGGGGCAGAAGTTTGTCCCTCCCTGTAGTGTAGCCACAGGCACAGGTTCTCTCCTGAGCACTTGGACAAGGCACATTCTGGAGAGTCATACTATTCAGGACATCTCCGAAAAAGAACAAGTAAGAAACAAATACTGGGGGTAAAGAAGACTTACCAAGCCGCACTGAAGCTCCTGAATTTCTTTCATCACTGTCCCCGTACAGGCTACCAAAAATTATGTGGGGGTTGAGGCCAACAGTAAAGAAAGAATTCTTGAGCCGCTGACAGTGCAACTTACTAAGTGTATTTAAGTAGCATGGGAACCCGACCCATGGGCAGAAGGTGCTGTACTTTTGCTGTGTGAGGCTGGTGGTTATATATACTCAGTAATCAAAGGGAAGGAGGCATGCTGGGGATATCAGATTACCAAAATTTCTTCGAATTTCTTTGAATGTCTACTCGTAAAACTACTTTTGCAAGATTCCTTTGTCATTCAGTTCGATATTAACTATTGGAGATATAGAGGCAGTCGCGAGACCCTTACAGAATGTAGTAACCAGCATGTATTTGATCTGTATCAAAACTATGCAGGCTTTAGGTCAGCTTCCTGGATAAGGGTAAACATCTTCCTGCTTCTGTCCCTCATCATTTTCAGTGCAATCCCAGCTGGCTTCTTTGCAGAAATTAACAAGCTCATCCTAAAATCCATTTGGTAACTCAAGGGACCAAGAACAGACAAAACAATCTCGAATATAAAGATGTTTTCCCAATCACAAAATGCACTACACAAAGCTATAGCAATCAAGGCGATGCAGTACTGGCATAAGGATAGACCTATCGATCAATGACACAGAATCGAGAGACCAGAAATAAACCCTCATACCTACGGTCAATTAATTTCCAACCAGGGTGCCAAGACAACTAGAATAGTCTTTTTGACAAACAGTAGTGGGACAACTAGGTATCCATATGTAAAAGAATGAATTTCGACCCCTTCCTCAGACCATATACAAAAATGATCTGGGGCACTTAGGTGGCTCAGTCGGTTAAGCATCTGACTTCAGCTCAGGTCATGATCTCATAGTTCATGAGTTCGAGCCCTGCATCAGGCTCTCTGCTATTGGCACGGAGCCTGCTTTGGATCCTATGTCCCCCTCTCTCTCTGCCCCTCCCCACTTGTTCTCTTTCTCTCAATAAATAAACTTAAAAAAGATCTGAATAGACAGTTCTCCAAAGAAGATATATAAATGGCCAAAAAGCACATGAAAAGATACTCAGTATCACTAGCCATCAAGAAAATACAAATCAAAACCACAAGGAGGTATCATTTCACATTAAAAAGAGACATAACAAGTGTTGGTGAGGATGTGGAGAAATCCTACGAATGGAGGAAAGTGGTATTGTTCACACAAAGGCAGATATGATTCAACAATAAAAGGAACGAAGTATGACACATACTACAACACAGGTGAACCTTGAAAACCTTATGCTAAGTAAAAGAAGCCACACACGACAGACTGCATTACCTACTGTACGATTCCATTTAGATGAAATATCATCTAGGTAAATCCACAGAAAATGACGGCGGGGGGGGGGGGGCGGGAGTGTGGTTAGGGGGAAAGGGACTGTTAATGAGTATGGGGCTTTTTAGCCAGGGGATGACCACGTTCTAAAACTGATTGTGGTGACAGCTGCACAACTCTGAATATACTGAAATTCCCTGAGTTGTTAATTTTAGATAGATATACCTCCCCACGCCCAGCCACCAGCCTCAGGTAAACACTAATCTATTTCTGTTTCTATAGATTTTTTTTTAATTTTTTTAAAATGTTTATTTATTTTTGACAGAGAGAGAGAGAGAGAGAGAGAGAGAGAGAGAGACAGAGACAGAGACAGAGCATGAGTGGGGGAGGGGCAGAGAGAGAGGGAGACACAGAATCCGAAACAGGCTCCAGGCTCTGAGCTGTCAGAACAGAGTCTGACATGGGGCTTAAACTCACGGACAGCGAAATCACAACCTGAGCTGAAGTCGGACACTCAACCGACTGAACCATCCAGGCGCCCCTCTATAGATTTTCCTATTGTGCACTTCATTTATTCTCATTGTTGAATAATATTCCTCTGCTTGCATACACCACACTTTGTATATTAATCCAACAACTGATAGACATTTGGGTTGTGTTCACTTTTGGCTAATGAGAATAACACTGTTATGAACAGTCGTGGACAAGCTTTTCTGTGGACATGTTTCCATTTTCTCGGTCTATACCCAGGAGTGGAACTGCTGGGTTGTATGGTAACTCTAGGTTTAACCTTTTGAGGAGCTGCCAGACGGTTCCCAAAGTGGGCGCACCATTTTACATTCCCAGCAGCAAAGCACCAGGGTTCCGATATCCCTACATCTGCAGCAGTGCGTGTAACTGTCTTTTCTGATCACAGCCCTCCTAGTGGGGTTGAAAAGTTAACTAGCAGTTTTGATTTGCATTTCCCCCATGGCTAATGATGCTGAACGTGTTTTCACCTGTTTATTAGCCATTTGTGTGTCTGCTCTGGAGAACTGCCCTTCACCCATTTTTATTGGATTGTCTTTATTTTTGTCTTTGAAATACATTTTTAAATGTCTATACAGTCCAATTTATCTATTTTTCCTGATTGCTTGGGACACAAGACACGTTTTCCCACATGCAACACTATTTTTTACCACCACAGCTTCACATAATACATTTTAATACAGGGAAGAACATGTCCCTTAAAAAAAAAAAAAAAGTCCAGCTGCATTAGCTAGAATCGCATGAAATAATGGATCTCGAGTTTAGACAGTTTAGAGATTAGAAGCGTACAAACTTGAGAATGATCAGCATGAAGGAACTGATCTGCTGAGTGAGAAAAGAGGAAGGAGAAAGACCCCCCCCCCCAGTGAGCTACAACAAAGGTGAAGGTGTGGACGGAAGGAGAGCTCAGTGGAAAGATCCCAAGGAGGATGGATTCGCGTGGAAAAGAGTTGTTCTCTCCCGCTAAGTAAAGCAGGAACCCTGGGTGGAGCCACCTGCCGTGGACCTGCCCACACCGGTGCACGGTAAAATTGGGGCGAGCCCCACAACCGGACGGGTGCATCTGACTTTACGCTGTGCCACCACAAACACCGGCGGCAGGCGTGCCCACAATGCTGTCCCGTAAATCGGTGTCGTTCCCGGCAAGTCTGTCTGACATTTCAACCTTTCTCTCTCTTTCAATGTTTTTGCTGCTGCCCTCAGACCCAGGTCTGAGCCCCCCTAGCTGAAGTCCCAAGTTCCCACTCTGGTCAGAAGAGAAGCCAGAGACCCTGTTCCCACCATGAACAGGACAAGCTAAGTGCAGCAGCACCGGTCACCTCTGCACTTAGTGAACAGCAACCCGTCATCTGTGCTCTGAATCCCATCTCCTCTCGGGCCGGCTGACGCCCCTTTCCTACGCCGTATGGCACACGAGCATACTTTAGGAGAGCCCATCTTAAAAATTAAATATGTAAGAGCTTCCAAACCCCACACTCCTCTCCAGCTCCCCACCTCGTCTCTTCACGGCAAAACTTCAGAAGTGGTCCAAGCCCGTGCTTCTAGTCCTCGCCCCCATTTGACTTCGCAACCCACTTCAGTCTAGCTTCCGTCCTCCCCAGCCCAGCGATGATGCTCTCGGGAGAACCAGGAACCGCACAGGTCAAAGAATTAGATCCTTCCCCTGCCTGCATCCGCTGGACACAGGTGCCCACTGCCTCTTCCCCTGGCGTCAGAGCCTCCCTCCTGCGTGGTCAGCCTCCACTCCTCTCCTGCACCGGCCTCTCGCCGGCCTGTCCTGCAAATGCTGGCGCTCCTTGGGGCTCGAGCCTGGCCGCCACCGTATACACTTCCAGGTCTCTCCCCCACCCCACCCTGCCCTGGCCGCCACCCCATCCACCTGCCCCCAGATGTTACAGGAAAGGACTCGGGAGTGGTCTCAGTCAGGACTTTACTAGGACCTCAGGAAACAGGCAATGGGAGAGACAGGAGCCACCGTGCAGGAGAAGCACATGTACACAACTACCTCCTGCCAGAGCTGTGGCACCAGAGAGGGTGGAGGCCTGAGGGGAAGGCAGTGTGGATGCGGGGTGGGGGGGGGGGGGGAGCTTCAGGTGGGGAAATGGGAGTACGCTGGCTGAGGGGCTTCTAGAAGCATGCTGAGAACAAGACCAAGGGCCAGAGAACAGGGCTGCATCTGAAGAAGACACGGGCAGTTGAGGGACGGGATCCGGCCCTGAGATACACACAGTGGCAGCCCTCATTATTTGCGAACATTCCTTCCAGCCTATCCCATCATCATTTTCGAACATTCCTTCCAGCCCGTCCCATCTACAAACACTTGACATGGAGGTCCCTTCCACCACCCCTCCCCTCCAGAGAGGCTGAAGGGCATGCCCTTCCTCCAAAGCTTACACTTGCAAGGATCAGCTCAAGCCTGGTCTTGCCTGACTGTCCCTAAATAAGCCAAACGTGTCTCCTGTTGGACTCTTCCTATCTAGACTTTCCAACCTACCTTTATAAACTGGCTTTTCTTCCCCAACCAGACTGGGAGCTCCTCGGGCAAGAACAAACACCTCTGCTTTCATCAGCAATCCCCTCACATCAATAACCACCACTGGTAAGTTGTGTCAAGGACTTGGCAAGAACTTGATAATAATTCTACTTGACACACCACCTCTCTCCTGCCCTGACCCTCTCCCCACCCCCCGCCCCCGCAGTAAGGTCTACTGTGAACTTCCCACATCAACTCTCCCAAACTTTGTTGTTAAGCAAAGGCTTCTTCCCTCGTATTATCAACTATGAGCCACATGGCACCACCTCCCAAATCTACCTCCAGCCCCCACAGCTTCCCCAAGATTCAGAACCTTATTTTCATGCCGGCTGGACAGCCCTACCAGAGAAGACCCCAAATCCCTATGCCTGACACAGACATTCCTTGTATGAGTCTCTCCTATACGCTAGAAATTTTCTACTATTTCAGAAAGATTTTAAATCAATTTGTCCAGAAACCATTCTAAAATACTGGTGATGGCTGTTCAAATCAGTGAAACAACAACAACAAACCAACAATGAATCGTGCACTTTGGGTGAATTGTATGGTATGTGAATTATAGCTCAATAGAACTTAAAAAAAAAAAAAAAAAAAAAAAACCTGTATGTCCAAAACCCAACTCATCCCTCCCTACCCACTCCACCCACTCCACCCCTAAAACTCCTGTGTGCTAGCTCGCTCCTTCCCTGCCGGCATGTCCAGAAGCCACTCAGCTGCCTGTGCTGAAAACAGCTGTTTTCAAACCACCTTCTCCCTCAATCCCCTGTCCAATCGGTCACCGCTCCTGTTGACTCACTGCCCCCTTCTTAGCCTTCAGTCACTGTTTCCCACCACACCAATGGCCTCCCGGTAACTTACACAGCACCCCCTTCTGCATTTTCCTCTCCATCAAATCCACCCTCGACACGGCCGCGGCACCACCCATCTGAAAGACAAGCGTGGCCATGTTCCCCTGCCAAACGCTTTCAACCCGTGCCTCCAGGGTACATCAAGTCCTTACCCACAACACAGACTCGACGGAAGAGGCCTCCATCCCTGGCCCCCCATTCCTATCTCCTCTCGTTACCCTGCCTGCCTCACACTTCATACTCCAGACGCTTCACACTCCTGCTTTTGACCACACACCATGTCACATTTCTTATCCCCATGCTGTTCCCTCCATCTGGGATGTGCTTCCTGCAAGCAGGACGTCCCTAATCCTCGGCCCAATTTAACTACTTACTCTCTAGGATCTGGCTCATATACCATCTCCCTTCACCAGCCACGGTCAGAAACCTGTCTCCTAGGCTGACTTGTCACCTTTCTCTGTGGCCTCGAATTATCCTGTGCATCTCTCTACCATACATAGTGCCTATCAAATCATATTCAAATTCTCTTTGTGTGTTTTTGTCTCCTCTCTTGAGGGTGGGGATCACTAGATCCTCGATACCTAGCACAGGGCTCCACACGTACCCACTGTCCTCATTTTCTATTCCCGACACAGCATGGCTCCTCCCGCCCAGTCCCCAGTGATCTCCTGTTAGCTCCTGGACCTTTCTGCTGCCCTGAACACCTGACCACATGCTGCTTCTCAAAGCTTGGCTGAGCTTCCAGGCCTGCGGTCCCTCCTATTTCTCCAACCACCCTGTGCGGTCCTTCTGCTGCCCCCTCCTCCAACCCACTGGACGGCTACTCCAGGACGCCCCTCTCAGTCTCTAAGCTCCCTGGGTAGCTCATCTGCTGTAAGGCCCCATATTCTGAAACTTCCAGATTCCTCCATCAACCCTGACCCCTCGCCAAGGTTCCCAGCTCAGATTTTGAGCTGCCAGCTGAGGGCCCGAGATGCCCCTCAGACAACTCACACTTCCTGCTCTGCTCTGCCTTCCAGATGTGGTTTGATGGCACCCATCGCTGCCCAGCCAGCCTCCCAGGCCTCACATCTCAGAGGCATCCACTCCTCCTTCTTGGCCATCTGCAACCCCACATCTCCCTGATCCACCCCATTCCATTCCTAGGGATTTTGCCTCAGAAATTTCTCCCAAACCCGGCCCCTCCCTTCCACCCCACCTGTCACTGTCTTAGTTGGGGCTCTCATCACACTATCACAATATCACCCATTGCTGTGCCTCACTGTGGCTGGACACAAAGCCTGTTCCTCTTAAGGAAAAAAAAAAAAAAAACAACCTTTAACATATGCACATAATAAAAAAAAATTCAAATGATTCCAGAAGTACAATGAAATCTCCCACCCCTAGAAGTAACCCCTACTGTTTCTTGGGTATTTCTCCAGAGGTATCCTATGCATACACAGGAAAAAAAGCATGTATCTCAGAAAACCTTTTGCAAATGGAAGATGCAGACACACACACACACACACACACACACACACACACACACACACGTGATGGAGCTTGAAACTTTCAGCACACTGAAATTTGAAAGCTGACCCACGTGGTCTGGAGGGGAAGAAGGAGGTCAAAGAGCAAAGCAGTCAGGGCCTAATCTTGCAACCGGCAAGCAGCAGTGGGGGGTGGGCCCCGTTTTTGGAGACCTTTGGCCTCCGACACTCAGCCCCTATACCAATCATCGGGATCCCCTCACGTATAAATGGTGACTGGTAGTTTTTAAAATGCTTTCGCCTCCCCTCATTTCTATCCAGTGTGAAACACTGTGAAGTGCTGAGATGGAGAACAGCATTCCGGAGGGTCGCCTTGTCCGCTAGGTAGTGGCCCGCCGGGAAAAGCTCATCTCTCAATTATACAACGAACGACTGCTTTCTCTGGAACCAGTCACCTCTGCAAGTGGACCATCAAGCTTTTCCACTACCCGGATGCCCCTTCGCCCCAAACCTAACAGACAAATGCCAGCATGTTCTTCCTGCTCAAATGCCCTCTCTTCTTTGGGGCACTCCTTAACCACTCAGCAGTGAGGAACGCCCCTGGGCCCCAGAGCACTCTGGCCACACCTCTCTTTCCATTTTTTCCTAATTTAGCAGACAAAAAAATAGTATAACAATTATTAAAGAATTATTAAAGTAAACCTCAGCAACCTAAATGATTTTCGTTTTGTGTGCCGCTCCCTGTACATGCAATATAACTGCAATCAGAGTGCACTTGCTCTTGTAAAACTGTTTCCTATTTGTGTAGGAGCCCACTTCTAGGATTTCCAACCCCTTAAGTACAAGAACTGAGTGTTAGTCATCTCTGTGCCTTGGCACCCAAAACAAAGCCTAGAACATAGGAGGGCTTGGCAGCTGTTTATCAGAAACTATTCTGGTAAACACAGGAAGAGGCAAACAGCATTCCCGCATGCCCAAACGCATCAAGTCACAAAAAGAAATGAAATACGCCACCAACAAGTCATCAGAGAAATGAACGGCCATGCATATTTTAGGAGCATTCCAAGGAGGGGAAAGGGGACAGAACAGGGAACATTAAGTTCTCATGAGGCCTTTTACTCACCCCGTGGGCGCTCCTTAACCTTTCTGAGTCTCCATAAAGACCAGAGCACCCACTGGAGGATTAACAACACAAGTAAGGTCCAGGCAGTGCCTGGGACAACACACACACTTAGTGGACATGAGTTTCCCCCTCTCTGTCCGCAGATGTGGCTCAGGGAACTGCCAGGAAAAAACAGGGACTATGCTAAGTCGAGCAAAGCAGTCAAAGGCACAAGCAAAAGAAAACACTGATGCATCCCGAGCCTGAGGGGAGCGGCTCTGAGCGGATGGCCCGCACAAAGACCACACCATGGAGGAGTGCTCTCCTGTGTGAGCTCTGCCTGCTGGGTGGCGCCTTGCTTGGGAGAACCACCTCATTTTATGATTTTACAACAAACTCCCACTAACTGGATCCAGTCGGTTGTGAACTTGGACTTCCCCAGAAAACATCTGCAACACCAGAGCCTGTGGGAACCAAGCACCGGGCACTGGAACTTGGCTGAAAGGCCAGAGCTCCCAGCTGGGAGGACATGGCTTTGAGCCCAAGCTGCCTGTTATCAGAGTCCAAAGGCCCCAGCTGATCTATCACTGTTCTTAACCCTGGGAGGCCAGGCAATCCCTGCAAGGTTTCAGGCATTCTTCTGAATTCTGAGGCAAGGCCCAACACTATACACTTTTTGGCTCCTAGCACTCTCTTCTTCCAACCGGTTTAGAAGCCACAACTTCCGCGGCGCCTGGGTGGCTCAGTTGTTGAATATCTCGCTCTTGATTTGGGCTTAGGTCATGATTCCAGGGTCATACGATCAAGCCCCAGGTCAGACCCATGCTGAGCGCAGAGCCTGCTTAAGATTCTCTCTCTCTCCCTCTGTTCCTCTACCCTGCTCATGTTCTTAAAAAAAAAAAAAAAAGCCCACCTTCTATTTCTACCCAGAGGGAACCACCATTCTGACATTTTTCACTATCGATTAGTTACACCTGGTCTAGAATTTCACTGAAATGTAATCATGCCATCCACCATCTTTAGGGTCCGGATTCTCTCAACATGTTTTTGAGATTCATCGGTGGTAGTATGTGTATCAGGAGTCTGTTTCTTTCCACTGCCCAGCAGCATTCTCCTGTATGAAAAAACCTGTTTCTTTAACCAGCCCTCGCTTTGGTGGCACCTGGGTGATTCCCAGTTCGGGGCCACTGTGAATAAAACTGCCACGAGCAGTCACATGTGAGTCTTTTTTCGGACATATGTTCATTTCTCTTAAGTGCTTAGGTCTGAGGTGGATACTTAATTTTACAGGAAACCGCCAGACCAGACCCTGTTCCTGAGAAGGTGTACCGGCTTCCCAACAACAACATATGGAAGTTTTAGTTGCTCTACATGCCCGATGACATACAGTGTTGTTGTTTTCATTTTATTTAAGAAAATTTAGCCATTCTAGCTAGTGTGAAGTGGTTTTCCATTGTGGGTTTAATTTAGACTTCTCTGGTGACCACTGATGCTGAGCACCTTCCCATGTGCTTATATGGCTTCCTTTGCATGTTCAATTCAGCGGCCTTTTAGTATATTCAAAAGGTTGTGCCACCATCACCGCGACCTAATTTCAGAATTATTTTCAGGACCCCCAAAGCCTGTACACCCCAAAAACCTGTCCCCATCAGCAGTCACTCCCCTTAGCCACTGGCAACTGTTTATTCTACTTTCTGACTTTACAGATCTGCCTGTTCTAGAGGCTTCATAGAAACAAAATCACACACTATGTGGCCTTTGGGGACTGGCTTCTTTCACTTAGCACAATATTTTCAAGGTTCATTCCTGCTATACATGTGTATTTCATTCCTTTTATGGCTGAATAATACCCCACTGGTATGGATTTTGTTTTCCCATTCATCGGTGGGTGGGACATTTAGGTAAAATGACTTTTATATCAAGAATCTGGAGGACAACTGGGAGGCTCAGTCGGTTGAGCATCCGACTTCGGCTCAGGTCATGATCTCGCAGTTCATGAATTCGAGCCCCGCATCAGGCTCTGTGCTGACAGACAGCTCAGAGCCTGGAGCCTGCTTCGGATTCTGTGTCTCCCTCTCCCTCTGCCCCTCCCCTGCTTGCACTCGGTCTGTCTCTCTCTTTCTCAAAAATAAACAAACATAAAAAAAAACTGGAACTCCCTCTACGTGGCTATGTTTTCAAGATGAGTATCACGTAACAAGACATTGAGAACACCTCATCAGTGCCACTGATGGGTGGCACTGGGGGTCAGCTCCTGCTCCACTGACTCCAGTTAGTGGGTTTTTGTTTTGTTTTAATTTGTACGAGTTATGGTCATCGTCTGTGAGAGGGTTGGCCTGATCTGAGCTCCTCCATCATTACTGGAAGCAACCTCTCAGTGTATGCCCATCACCTTTTCTCTCCATTTTGGTAACAGTACTCCCAATTTCTCCTTCGAGAAAATGTCCTTCACCTTGGCTCCAAGATGGGTATATGACCTGGGCCCACAAGAGTATTCCACTCTTTCTGACCGCCATGACTAGCTCAGGAAGAGGAATGTGACCTAAGTCTGGCCCAAATCAATTTAAGAGCTTTTGCTGGGGCGCGCCTGAGTGACTCAGTCGGTTAAGCATCCAACTTCGGCTCAGGTCATGATCTCACGGTTCATGGGTTCGAGCCCCATGTTGGGCTCTGTGCTGACAGCTTGGAGCCTTGAGCCTGCTTCGGAATCTGTGACTCTCTCTCTCTCTCCCTGCCCCTGCCCCCTAGTGCTCTGTCTCTCAAAAAAAATAAATGTTTGAAAAAATTTTTAAAAATTGTTTTAATTAAAATTAGACAGAAATTAGGGGGAAAAAAAAGATCTTTTGCTGGAAGTTATCTGAAAAGAGATACCTTCTTTCAGTTGGTTGTTAACAGAGTAGCAGGGAAGCCTGGAACTGATGGAGGCTTTTGCCTGTCTGAGACAGAAGTCAACATGGAGAAAAGTGGAGCTGAAAGACATTAAAAGAAAAAAAAAATTCCTGGTGACATAACTTAGGTTTCGGGATATAACTGTGCCTGAGGCTGGTATACCCAGGACTTTTCAGTTAGAGTCTAATGGATACTACTTTTCTCCTTGGACTAGTTTGGGTTAGCTTTTTGTTATCTGCAACTGAGAAGCCTAATAGGTAATTATAGGGACAAAGAACGTGTTAACCGCTAACCACTCAGTCTAAACCTGTTCTCTAGCACCTTGTCTAGAAGCCAAGGCCTCATACCAACAAATCCAAACATTCTATACTTAAACCACTCTAACATCAATCCCACAGGGCTTAAGACAGAGCTTTGTTCTGAATCAAAGGGAAGGCAGGCATCTAAGACCCTACACTCAGATCCCATACTCTCAATGTAGCCACGCTCAACAACAATCTACATTCATCAATTGGTTTGAAAAAATTAAGGAGATGCGGATTTCTTTCCCCTACTACCTACCATGCTTCTAGACCAAAGCTTACATACATCATTCTCATTGAAACCTAACAATCGCCTAAGCACACCCTCTATAGCTGGGGAACCTGAAGTTCAGAGTGGTTAAATTATGCTCGGTAACTCAGGAAATAACAGGTAGTTACAAAACTGCAAACTCTAAAATCTATGTTCTCCCTCCCAATTTCAAACTTTGTAAGGACTTCGGCTTATTCATTAGCAAAAGAGATGATGAAGTAAGACCAGTTCGTCTACTAGAAACTGTCAATCAACTGTTATTAAGATTGCACTGAAAGAGTCACCAATAGGACGGCGATTCATAGTGGCATCTGATAAACATAAAGGTAACAATTGTGGGAAATAAGTTTAGAAATTCCCTGGGCTTGCACCAGTGGGTTAACAAGGCATAAAGAATTACAAAGCCATAGGATGCTCTTACCCAAGCTTGAGTAGACAAGATTAGGCCCCCAGAATAGAGTAGGAGAGGGGCAAAGGCCCCCAGAATAGACGTGGTAGGGGGCAAAGGCCCCTAGAATAGAGAGGGGGGCAAAGGCCCCCAACACAAAGGTATATGAAGTAAGCAAGATTAGGTATTCAGGGCAAAAGTGCCCGCCAATTTAGTACTATAGCAGTAAAGCTGCTTTCACAGGAGGGAAGGACCAAGTTAAGTAAACAGGTAAATAGGGCTATAGACCTCTGCTGCTGTGGGTGAAGCAGCCCAGAGCAGAGCTGATTAGCAAAAGAAAAGGTGCCTTGTTAACCCTGAGGTTATTTCCCCTATCTGCCTTATCCCCTAGGCTAGCTAAGATAAACAGACATTGCGCCTCCTGTCTGCCATTAACAACCATCTGCCCATCTGCCTGGCGCCAGGATTAACCCAAACCTCAAACACCGTGTATCTTCAAAACCCCCTTTCCCTCATGCCCATGAGTTAATGTTCACAGATTCATTGTCTCTTTGTGTATGCCCATCACGTTTGTAAGCCTTCTGATCTTAATAAATACGGAGCAAGGACCCTTATTCAGGGTCTTGACATTAGCCATCTCTTGCTTTTAATCCTGCGTCTGCTCTCTTGCTGGCCAAGAGAGAACTTTAGATTTAGAATCTACGACAAACACTGACAGCTATTCCTTACTGAATACCTACTATGAGCTAAGCACTTTTATGTAGATGACTCCATCTAAACTGCTCTTCATTTAACACTGTGGAAACAGGAGTCTTGGAGAAATCAGTGACTTTACTGAAGTCACACAAGTAATAAGTGGAAGAGGTGGGATTCAAATCCAGATCTGTCTGACTCTATGACCTAAGCCTTAAGGCTCATGATCAACATCCCAAACCTATTGGTATAATGTTCAACAAAGTAGCTTCCCCTCCACAGATAGAGTGACCACAAATCCTGAAGTGGTGTATACTGGGTATTTTTTCCAATGCAAATGATATAGGATCCTATAGAAGATTCATTTTTAAAACATTTGTAAGACTCTTTGTACACAAATTTAGAAATGAGGTTTAAAAGGCTGACTTACTACATGCCCCTGTTTCCAGCTCTGGAAAGCTGGGTCACTAAAACTATGAATTCTAATGGACCTACCCACTGAGAACAGGGTGCCTCGTGGCTGGGCCAGGTATTTATAAAACACACACTGTGGTTTACAAAACACTTCTTTTTTTAATATTTTTTAAAAAGTTTGTTTATTTAAGCAATCTCTACACCCAACGTGGGGCTCGAACTCACGACCCCGAGATCAAGAGTCACACACTCCACCAACTGAGCCAGCCAGGTGCCCCGACAAAACACTTTCAAGGCACCACTTCAGATCCTGGACAGCCAGCCCCTCTCAAACAGCAATACCATACAGCAACTGCAGTAAGCAATTCCAGTGTCCCCATCCCAAACAAGCACAGACTTTCATGCTTCAGGTCCTTTAATCCTTTCCCTACCTCTCCGTGGGTCTCAAATTTGCTCGTCTTTCAGGTGCAAATCAAATGGCAGCCAAGTTAATACTTTCACGGCAGTACTTGCCAACATTTCTCACACCACAGCATACACAGAACATAGTATTTATGATGTTATTTGTGTCCTCGTGTAAAAGAACAAAGCTGCTTGCAGCCAGAAGAGAATGGCAGGGGGATCTGGCTGTCCCAGGCCCTGCTCAGGTGCCCTGATGCCAAGGGCAATCAAAATTTCCAAAGCACAGTACACAAATTTCTGTTCTTGCACCTGTCACACACGCACGAGACACTCGCATTAACTTGTCTCTCCTGCAGACCACAAACTCTCAGAAGACAGAGAAGCAGGCGTATTCGTCCCTATATTCCCAGCACTAGCACAGGGCCTGGCACCTACTGGCACAGTCTTTCAGCTTAGAAGCATGCACCAATTCTGAAGCTGGGTTAGTCAATACCTTCTCTCCAATCCCAGAAAAAAAAAAAAAAAGTTCCTATAAACATACTCTAAGAAAGACAATCCACTCCCACTTACGGAGAAGAGGTACTTTTTCTCTATAAATTAATCCATTCAATAATTTGTTAAATACTGCTGTGCCAGGCATGGGGAACATACAGCAGTGAATGAGGCAAAGAGTCCCTGCCTTGCTGTACAAAACTTACAGTCCAGAAAGGAACACAGACATTAAACAAATAGTCCCATATACTTATTTGTAGGTGAAAGTTAAAAGGGACATAGAGATGGGGCGCCTGGGAGGCTCAGTTGGTTAAGGAACAACTCTTGATACTGGCTCGGGTCATGATCTCATGGTTCGTGGGATTGAATCCTGTCGGGCTCCATGCTTCGGATTCTTTCTCTCTATCCCTCCCCGGCTTGCATGCACATGTGCACTCTCTCAAAATAAATACATAAACATTAAAAAAAATTTTTTTTTTAAATAAAAGGGACATAGAGGACAGAGTAGATACACAGATAAATTTGAATAAACAATGACAGGGATGTCGAAGAACCGAAAACACAAATTCTCAGGCAAAAAGGACAAAGTGCCAAAGAGAATATCTACAATTAGACACCCAATAGTGAAACTTCAAAGCCTCAAGGGCAAATACATGATAATATACTGGAGAAGGAAAGGGGAGGGGGACAAAATACACCAAGAATAACTCAGTGTTTGCCATAAGTAACTGGAAGAATGGTCAGACAGGTTAAGGTACGAGAAGGGTAAAACTTAAAATGTCAGTTTTGTACATGTTTGAGATGCTGATTTGACATTTTAAGAGATATCATTTGAGAGGTGACTATAAGAATCTGGAGTTCAAGGTAGAGCACTGGGCTGCAGATAGAAATTTGAGAGCACAACACACAGTATTTATATTTAAAGCCTTGAAATTGATAGCTCCTAGGAAGTGACCACGGAGAAGAGATCCAGGATGAGGCCTGGGGGCGGTGTAATCATTAGAGATAAGGAAGAGGAACAAGAAATCAGCAGAGGAGAAGCCAGAGAGCTGAGGCTAAAGACGTGGCTATTGCACAAATCAAATGAAGAACGTGCTTCAAGAAGGGGCAACGATGAACTGCATCAAAAATTGCTACGGGAGTGCGAACGAAGTTAAAACTGAATTTGGCGACGTTGCGATCATTGGTGGCTTTGACAAAGTGCTATTTCAGTGGAATGGTGGGGGCCTAGACTGGAGTGGGTTCTCAGAGACCTGGAGATGAGATGTCAGCTACAGACTGAAGCCCTAGGCTGTAAACGGGCGCAGACAGATGAGGAGGCAACTGGAAGTCTCTGGAGGGCGAATGAAGTCATCTCCTTAAGGGGGGCGCATCCTCGGCTGCTGTCTTCCCTCACCTGGGCTGAGTACCCCGCCTCCGCCGCCTTAGCGCCCCGCACCGCGCGCGCCAGCTTTCGGCGAGCGCACGCGCAAACTCAAACACCGCCGGCCCTCCCTCCTCCAGCCCCGCCTCTCCCCGCCCAGGGCGCGTGCGCACCGCCCCTCGAGAGCCGCCTCGGCAAGGCCCGGGAGTAGGGACGCACCGGGGACCCTAACCCTCCGCTCCCGCCATTTCCCGGGGGCCCCAGACCGCGACCCAGCCCCACCTGCCAAGCCACGAACGGAGTAAGCACGTCGCGCTGGAAATTACGACGGCAGGAGCGGGCGCGTCCCTCGAATGTTTTTCAAAGCGTTAGCTAACGCCCTTACGTTCGAAGATTCGCGGCACGTCGAGAGCCACACACGCTGTTTTCCTTTTATGAGCTAGTCGCAGCGCGAACCCCTTCACGCATGCGCCCTCCTTCCCGTGTGACGTGCCGCGCTGCTCCTTGGGAAATGTAGTTTTGACTTTGTCACCCTAGTCCGGAGTCAGCCGCTGGACCTTATTTTAACAAACTAAGGCCTTTGTCTGTTTTCAGTACCCTCTCATTCCCCAAAGCCTCTATAAGATAATAATAAAAAAAAAATTTGTGTGTGTGAAACCACAGGTTGCTCCAAAAGATAAATTCTATTTTAAAAAGTTTGAATAAATTAAAACAAACAGATCCTTAGACCCAGAAATTGCCCTTTCAGGGAGTCTTCTCAGGAACCTATTAAGGACGTGAGTAAATGTTTAACTATATTGGTTTACATACCAGTATCTTATAACTTCTTACATAACCCCTGCCAAAGTTTAGAAGTACATTTTATGTCGTTTGATTATTTGATACACTTGCCAGCCCAATAAGGTTAGGATCATCTGTTTTGTTCACCTATGTGTTCCCAGTACCTAGCACATTCCTAGTACCTATGAGGGCGCATAGTAGGCCCTCAATATTTTCGTGTGCACTTAGAAGGATCGCAGACTTCAACACAAACTGTTTCAGCCCCAAATTAATGCATCATTCCCCCCCATCAAGCTTCTTTTTGATTTTGTGATCTCTGTCTCAATGATGATGGCATGACCATCTATCCAGTCTCAGCCCTATATCCTGCATTTTATGAAGCTAATGCTGGCAAGGATATCACAAATTTTGCGTTTGTGGAGGTCTCAAGAGCTGTTTCTCCTGAATGTCAAATACTGACCTTAGTTGCTCCTCAGAAGGGATTTGGAGCTCACAATTGTTTGTTTGTTTGTTTGAATTTATCTTTAATCTCCTATACTACTGTCAAACGACAGAAATTCAACTGAGTAACTTAGAAGGTCAAATTGGCTTTATTGAAACAGTTCGTGAATTGGGCAGCATCCCACCCACCGAGCTGAAGAAAAGGAAAGGTTTTTGAAGTGGAGAGGGAGCAGAAAAAAAGGATATTATTAGCAAAGAATACATTGTTTTGGGCAAGGTCACCCCTCCTGAGGGGAATAGAAAGGATCTATCAGTAAATTTCCTAGTGCTGACCAAGAAATTCCATGTAGCTTGGTTAAATAATAAATAATAACAGTTCACATTGTTGGGGACTTACTATGTACCAGGTGCTGTTAATATGTTTTGTATGTTTCATTCATAAAACATACTCCATACACTTATCGTCTTCACTACTTGCACCCTCGTCTGAGGGGTCTCTACTCCTCATTCAACAACTGCAAGAGCTTTTTATTTGTTTATTCCCAGATGTGGAGGTTGGGTTACTCATTACTCGCTTTATGACAGACTACAATCACTGGGCTCAGTACACCCTCTCTCTTGTTTTCTCTGTTTATGACCTTTATCTCTTCTCCACTCCTCCTCCCTTCCCCAGCGTGTGTGTGTCTTTACAAAACACGCGTGTTGTTTAGGGTGCATGTATTTTTAATTTGCTTAAATGGTATTGTGCTATAAACCTCAGTTTCTTATTTTTTCCACTCCACCCCGTACTTTTAAGATTTGTCCTTGTTGTTGTATGTGCCTGTTACTTAGAATAACTGTGCAGTCTTTCTCAATGGACATCCACATTGTAGTTATCTGGACCCATGGTGATGGACATTTAAATCGCCTCCAACTACTGGCTACGGCAGACAACCAGCCTCATGCCTGTCCTCTAGCGGCCAATGTGAGGATTTTTCTGGGAAGTATAACTGCCCAATGAGACTGGTAATAGCCCCTTAAATTGTCTGCCCTCACACATTCTGGCCAGAGCACTCTTCTTAAAACACAAAGGTGTGCGTGAACTGGCACCTGGGTTTCCCGCCCCATCACCTTCTCTCCCAACCCTCTCCACCTCGCTCTCTCCTTCAGCGTCTCCACTTCTTTAGGTCTTTCATACCTGCCATGTCCCTCCTCCCTCCTCTGGAGCATATTTCCCTGCCCTATTTACCTCCAAATCTCCTACCCAACTTCAGGTCTCCCTGACTGGGCCAAATCCCTCTGTCACGATCCCTCGAGAGCCCCATGTAGTAGACCTCCTGTAATTGTGACCATAACACAATAACACAATCGTACAGTTGTTTGTGGCATAATTTGATTTATGTCTGTCCTACCTCTCACTCCTTAGATTATAAGCCCCATGAAGGCTGGGCTCATACCTGTTTATGTTCATCACCGTATCTTTAGCACACAGCCTTGTGCCTGGCAGATAACAAAAACATTTGTTAGATGAAAGAGAAAATGAAGGTGTTATCTCTGCTTTGGGGAGGGCCATTGAGGGGGCGGTGTCTTGGTGGGGTGACTGCTAGAGAATTTGGTCCTCAGGTCTGCAGGACCAGAAATTCCATTTTGTGAGCAACCTCTCAGGGTAGACTCACACCGATGCAGCTCAAAAGGGACTGATGTACAAACCAGAACCCACTGATTTAGAAATGTGGTGCTGACCAGAGCACTCACTTTGCCTGGACAGCACCATTTCTTCCTGTGAGAAAGGCACAGTGTGGCAAAGAAAACTGGGCCCTTCTGGTCTCTGAGTCCCTTTGCGTCAGAGCATCACATCTGAAATCTTTTCCAAAAAGCCTTGAAAAGTCACAGGGATCTTGACTGAAGGTCTCTTTAGGTCATGCGGAGGGAGTTACATTAGCATGACTTCCTAACAATCCCTTTACAAATCCCTTTCTTCACAGAGTTCCACTGCTGAGGACGGTGCTCATACTCTCCCTCCTTTTTGCTTTCTTTCTCTCAGAACTGACTCTGTGCATGGGGGCTTCTGGCACCTTCTATGGAAAGCCAGCTACCCATCTCTCACCTTGTCCCTATTCATACCTACCCATAACCCACTTGAACAAAACAAAAAAGGCTTGAATCCCACACCCATCTTCTTAGTGCATATGATAGAACTAACTAGAGGTCATATGATCCCCAGACATGGCTGGACTGACCAGGGAACAACATACAAATCCAGGCCCAAGAGATAGAAATGCTTGCTTACTATTCAAAGGAACGTGAAGAAATACAGCCCAACTACTTGTATGCACCTACAAGTAGTCCGAGCACATACAGGCAGCTAACCAGCACTATCCTGAACACATAAGCACCAGATGCAGCTCACGAAATCTGTGACACACAGAACAAAGATATTTTTCAGATTCCAAGTCTCTCAAAAGGTGGAACAAACTTTTGACCTCCCTGGGACCGGACAAAGCAACACCAGAACCAACTAAGGAACAACTGTTAACATGACTTCATGGGCTTCTAGTCAACAGCATCTACCTTCTCAGAAGATCCCTGACCCAAATTTTGCCCTGAAAAACCCTCACTGGTAAGCCATCGGGGCATTTGGGACTTTTGGGCATTAGCTCCTCGTTCTTCTGGATGGCACCACACCAATAAATACCCTATCTTCCTTCACTGCAAAAGCTCGGTGTCAGTTTTTACTGGCTTGCTGTGCATCGGGTGAATGAATTCTCACTGGGTTTGGTTACAGGTTCTTCCTTTGGATCTGACCTCCCATGGCAGGCAGGTGGGGCAAATTCTAACTCTACACTTACTGCTTTTCCTCCCCAACACATACAAAAGAAGCCGTAGCATGACCAGAAGGTGGCATAGTGTGTATGGAACCCAAGGCGGGAAGGGGATACAATACATTAACTCTTAAAAATTGCCTTTATCTCCTCCCCTACCCCACTGCCGCTCCTAAAATAGGTATACATTGTATGGAGTATTACTCAGCAATCAAAAGGAATGAAATCTTGCCATTTGCAACAACATGGATGGAACTAGAGTGTATTATGCTAAGCAAAATTAGTCAGAAAAAGACAAATATCATATGACTTCGCTCATATGTGGAATTTAAGATACAAAACAGATGAACATAACGGAAGGGAAGCAAAAATAATATAAACACAGGGAGCGGGGGCAAAACTTAAGAGACTCTTATGGCTGGGAGGTGGGCTAAATGGGTGAGGAGCATTAAGGAGGAATCTTGATGGGATGAGCACTGGGGGTTATACGTAGGGGACGAATCAGGGGATTCTATTCCTGAAATCATTATTGCACTATATGCTAACTAACTTGGATATAAATTTTAAAAAAGAAATAAAATAAAATATAAAATAAAATAAAAAATAAAGTAAAATTAAATTAAATTAAATTAAAAATGGGTATACGCGGTAGAAAGTCAAACATTGCAGAGATCTAGAATCTGGAATGGAAAAAGTACAAATTCTCCATGATCCCTGTCTAGGGTATGACCACTCCCGAAGAGTGTGATGACATCCCATCCCCTAGCCTCTCCCCCTTTCTTTGTTCAGTAACTACAATAATTTTGCTTACGAAAATAAGATTGGCTTGGGGCTCTCTTTCTCTGGGGTGGGGGGAAGCCACTCCTCAAAGCACGGGAACTTCTGTAACCTGGGACAGCTGAGAGCAGGGCTGGGGAGGAGGGCTGGTGGGAGGGGGGCCAGATTCTGCCCCTGAAGAGTACTGGGCTCTACAGACATTCCCCATCCCCTACCACCACCCACTCAAACTGCAAGGCTATGATCTTCACTATTTGAAAATCGTATTTCAATAGATTTTCCTCTGTAAGTATGGAATGATGTATCAGATTGAATGAGCCAACAAGCAAATGCTCAAAGATCTCCCTGATGGACCCCCAGGATTCTCTTGACATTCCTCAGGCTGGATGCCACCTTTAAAGACCAGGGCTTCTACAGGGGATCCCCAGAGCACATTGCCATCCAGGAGTGGTCAGACAGAAAGTCAGCTAGATCACATGACACCTGGATTGGAATTTATACAGTCAAGGATGGCTATCCTATCCAGGAAACCTTCACCAGGAATTACAAGGTGACGCTGTCCGCCCAGTGTTTTGACATCCAGCTGGACATTAAGACCTCTGTGTGTCTACCCCACCAAGAAGGTGCCAGAGTACCCAGGAGAGAAGGTAAGCCCGCGAACGCAGAAGTGACAGCACTGGACATCAGACGCCACGGCCTCGGTGGGAAATGGATTTGAGACTTGAAGAGACAGGGCTCTTCGCTGGAGGTAAATACCGTCATCTTACGAAGATAAACAGAGTTGTGAGTTCTTCGTATGTCTGTAATTTTGACTACTCAAGCTATGTTTACAAAATGAAACAGAATGGAGAACATATGGTAACATGAGATGAATAGATAGCTAATATGGATACTTCTGCTGGTTCTGAAATCCACTTGGTCCTGTTTTTTACGTGTGTGTAGGTGCATACTAGGTGCCCCGGCATACGAAGGGCGAAGGTGTTGGCTGTGGCAGGGAGGCGTATTGTACTATTGACATTGTTGAGGATTGATGGTGATAATAAAAAGTACGTGATTTGGGTCAATTTACAGACAACGACCCCTTTAGTGTCAGAATGCTGACATTGGCCCTTCCTACCAAAGCGATCCCTTTTAAAGTCCCTTCTGGATTTGGGGCACCTGGGTGGCTCAACTGAGCCACTCGGTTGAGTGTCTGACTTCAGCTCAGGTCATGATCCCATGGTTCATGGGTTCAAGGCCCGCATCAGGCTCTGTGCTGACAGTTCAGAGCCTGGAGCCTGCTTCAGATTCTGTGTCTCCCTCTCTCTCTGTCTCTCTGCCCCTCCCCCACTTGCGTGCGCTCTCTCTCTCTCTCTCTCTCTCTCTCTCTCAAAAATAAACATTTAAAAAATAAAAAAAAAACTAATAAATATTTGGTTGCATTAAAAAAAATCCCTTCCAGGGGCGCCTGGGTGGCGCAGTCGGTTAAGCGTCCGACTTCAGCCAGGTCACGATCTCGCGGTCCGTGAGTTCGAGCCCCGCGTCAGGCTCTGGGCTGATGGCTCGGAGCCTGGAGCCTGTTTCCGATTCTGTGTCTCCCTCTCTCTCTGCCCCTCCCCCGCTCATGCTCTGTCTCTCTCTGTCCCAAAAATAAATAAACGTTGAAAAAAAAAATTAAAAAAAAAAAATCCCTTCCAGATTTAAGAGTTCTATGGCATGACCCAATTCATATAGAAATTTTGGCGTAACTAGAAGTCCGTACTATTCCTCTAAAAAGACATTTTAAGGGGCACCTGGGTGGCTCAGTTGGTTGAGCGTCCGACTTCAGCTCAGATCATATATCTCACACTCCGTGAGTTCCAACCCCGCGTCGGGCTCTGTGCTGACAGCTCAGAGCCTTTAGCCTGCTTCAGATTCTGTGTCTCCCCCTCTCTCTGCCCCTCCCCTGCTCATGCTCTGCTCCTCTGTGTCTCAAAAATAAATAAAAATTTTAAAAAATTTTAAAAAAGACAAGAATAAAAAAGAGCACTGAACTGTGAGACAGGAGACTCTTGTCTAATAAACCCAGGACTAGAATTCCCTTGTGCTCCAGCTCCTTTGGCTAACTAAATGCACTGTGCTTCCCTTCACTTTGGCCTTCCTGGGAAACTGACCTGGTCTCTCTGACTTCCTAGGTTAGCTCACACGTGAGTTTTTCTGGGAGTTGCTCACAAGCCTGGGTTAGGTGCATGGTGCAGCCTGAAGGTGCTTTTGTCACACTACTTATTACGCTGGGTGGTAACATCCTGCTTATTGGACACTATCATCCACCAGCCTATGAGCCCCTTGGATACGGGTGCCGTGTTCTGTTCACTTCTATATCCCAGCACCAAGCAAGTGCCTGGCGTATGATTGGTGCCCTAGACGTTTGTAGAATAGTGAATGCTAGCCTGTCTTGCCCTTCCTTCCTCCTCTGGTAAAGGGGTTGGGTTCACTGATTTCTAGGGAGTGTTCCAGGAATAGAATTTATCACTCTAGACTCACTCAAGATTGTTTTAACTGACCATCCATCTTCTTTATTTACCAGAGGAAGTGTGATACCTATTTTATGCTGAAAACAATGTATTACACACAGTTACTTATATTGTTTCAAAAACTGTAATGTAAGGGGCGTCTGGGTGGCTCAGTCGGTTAGGTGTCTAACTTCAGCTCAGGCCATGATCTTGCGGTTCAAGAGTTTGAGCCCCATGTCGGGTTCTGTGCTGACAGCTCAGAGCCTGGAGTCTGCTTCAGATTCTGTCTCCCTCTCTCTGCCCCTCCCCCTCTCAGGCTCTCTGTCTTTCTCTCTTAAAAATAAATTAAAACACCTGCACCCCGATGTTTATAGCAGCACTCTCAACAATAGCCAAAGTATGGAAAGAGCCCAAATGTCCATCGATGGATGAATGGATAAAGAAGATGTGGTATCTATATATACAATGAAGTATTACTTGGCAGTCAAAAAGAATGAAATCTTGCCATTTGCAACTACGTGGATGGAACTGGAGGGTATGATGCTAAGTGAAATTGGTCAGTCAGAGAAAGACAAATATCATATGACTTCACTCATATGAAGACTTTAAGACACAGAACAGATGAACACAAGGGGAGGGAAGCAAAAATCATATAAAAACAAGGAGGGGGACAAAACATAAAAGACTCTTAAATACGGAGAACAGAGCGTTACTGGAGGGGTTGTGGGAGGGAGGATGGGCTAAATGGGGAAGGGGCACTAAGGAATCTACTCCTGAAATCATTGTTACACTGTATGCTAACTTGGACGTAAATTTTAAAAAAATAAATGAAATAAAAAAAGAGAAATATTTGGAAAAATAAATAAGTAAATAAAAAAATTAAACAGCGTAATGTAAAAGTTAGGATTATAGTACACATAATGTTCTGCAACTTGTTTTTCTCAATCATGACGACTTTCTCATCAGAGCCAGAGACATAACTTATTGTTGTTTTTTTAACGTTTATTCATTATTGAGAGAGAGAGAGAGAGAGACAGAGCATGAGCAGGGGAGGGGCAAGAGGGGGGGGGGGAGACACAGAATCGGAAGCAGGCTCCAGGCTCCCAGCCGTCAGCACAGAGCCCGACGCGGGGCTCGAACTCACAAACCGTGAGATCGTGACCTGAGCCGAAGTCGGATGCCCAACCGCCTGAGCCACCCAGGCACCCCCGTAGCTTATTGTTTTTAAAGGCTATGGAGTATTTCACCAAAGAATGCTGATCGGTCGCCTTCTGTTGGATGCTTAGCTTGTTTCCAGCTTTTCACTATTATAAACAAGGCCATTTCCGCAGGAGCATTTCCTCAGGAGACTCTGTAAGTAGAACTACAATATCACGGCATATTTAACATTCTGAACAGCGTTGCCAAACTGCCCATGGAGAGAACGCACCCACTTGTCTTCAAGGTGATGGTAGTGCACAGCCAAGAATAATTGCAAGTCAGCTGCCGGGTTTGGGGGGTGTCTCTGGACCTGCTGCTATAAAGTCAGGCGGACCCATTTTATTTCACCACATTTAGGTTTCTTAGTCTCTTTGGTACCCAGGGATGCCACCAGCCCAGCTTGATTACGTTATCTGCCTTCAGCCTGGGAATCTCCAGATCCTTTGAGCCAAAAACACCTGCACATCCTTTGGGCTGTCCACGCTTTCCTGACTTGGCCAGTTTAACTTGTGGAGTTGGATGTGTTTTGGTGTCTTTCTCATTTTTTTTTAATTTTGAGAGAGAGAGAGTATGGATGGAGGAAGGGCAGAGAGAGAGAGGGAGAGAGGAAATCCCAAGCACACTCCACAGTGTCAGGGCAGAGCCCGATGCTGGGCTCGATTCTACGAACCGTGAGAGCATGACCTGAGCCGAAATCAAAGGTTGGATTCTTAACTGACCGAGCCACCCAGGCACCCCTCTTTCTCAGTCATTTTTGTTCAGGGTTCACTGCCTCTAGGAAACCTGCTGTGATCCTCTCCCAACTGTCCCCCACCCTCCTCACTCCCATTGGGTTGGGTACCTTCCTGAGAGCTCCCCAGCGCCCCCGGGGTTTACTCCGGGTTACGTGCGGATCACACTGGGTTGTAATAGGTGTGCCTGGCCATCTCCTGGAATGTCACGAAGGTACAGTCATACATAGAAAGAAAATAAACTTCCTCTTGGCCGATTACACGTATTTACCTGGAGACTAGAGAATGGGAAAACACACTTCAACTTTTCCCACTGAGTCACCTTCTGGGCCCTACAGGTCCATGCCATGGGTTCCCAAAAGTCCCTTCTCTCCTGGCCACCCTCCCTCTGTCTGCCCCGCTCCCCTGGGATCTGGGCTTTCTTCTAATAGCACCTGCAGGATCAAGGCCAGGAAACGTTCCTCCCTGGCTCCACGGAGAACGGTCACACTGTCTTCACAGTCTTCTGTGGGACTAGGGTTGGGGCTCTCAGTTCCCCCAGAGCACAGCACCAAGAAGCTGAAAAACCCACCGACCTTAAAAGAGCTTTGCGGATTCAACTGATCATTTATTGAGCACTGACTGTGTTCCAGGGACCGGGGATACAACAAGATAGATGAGATTCCTGCCTTCGTGAATGATGATAATAATAACAGCTCACATGTATTGACCACTTACTCTGTTCTGGGCATTGTTCTGCGCCTTGACACAAATTGGCCTTTTACTCCTTCTAACAATCCCACCAGGTAGGTATCATCGTTAATCTCATCTTACAGATGAGGAAACTGAGACACAGAGAGGCTAAATAACTTCTCTCAGGGCACAAAACGAACAGGTACAAGAACCAAGCTTTGGACCCAAGCAGAGCCTACTCCTTTAGCCACTAACTGAACCAAACCAGGATTGCATTCGAGTGGGGACATATCATGTAGAAGGAAACAAAGAAAAAAGGATATTTCCATCAGTGATCTCTGTGGGGAAAGTATAATAAAATGAGGGTCATGGGGTAAAAATGGGGAATCCTTAGCACCCAGCCTGGTCCAAAGCAAGTCCTAATCATTCAAGGGGAAGGGAGGAGGGACAGGGAGGGCGGAAGGAAGGAATCCCTGACAGGTGCTTCCCTAGGCACGGCCGCCAAAAGCTTGCCAGTGTTTGGCCAGCCGTGCTGATCTAGAACCAGGCTGGAACCGGGGTCAGGTAGACCTCGGGAGGGATCCTTCACCACTCACCAGCCGCGTGACCTTGAGCAAGTTGCTCTCGGAGCTTCAATTTCCCTTCTCCAAAGATCGGAGGAAATAGCGGTCTACACTGTGCTGGCTCAGGACAAAGGCCTGTCGCACCTAGTGGTTCTGTCACCATCTTCCCCGTGCAGCTGAGCCAATGGAAAGTCAGAAGGGAGCCCAGGATCTCGCAGCTCGTACAAGGGCCTGGGCAGCTCGGGAATTTGGAGGGTGGGGGGTGTTCTTGGTAGTGACCACGACAGGGTGCAGACGTTTGTCCTGCTAGACAGTCATGAAGCTAAAACGCTCCTTTACGAGGACGTGAGGCTAGAACGTACTCCATCACATGCAGTGGTGAAGTCCCCTGCCTCGTAGGAACCGCGTATTTCCTCATTGTCTCCACCTTAATTTGCCTGCGTGTGGCATCTTGGTTTAAGGTTATTTTCCTCTGCCCCTGATCATCTGGTCTGTTAGTATTCGTGCGAAGGAAAAATTCTTCCCCTGTCCTTCAGAAGCTTCTAGCTGGACTAAGAATTGAGTGGACACGGGGGGCGCCTGGGTGGCGCAGTCGGTTAAGCGTCCGACTTCAGCCAGGTCACGATCTCGCAGTCCGTGAGTTCGAGCCCCGCGTCGGGCTCTGGGCTGATGGCTCAGAGCCTGGAGCCTGTTTCCGATTCTGTGTCTCCCTCTCTCTCTGCCCCTCCCCCGTTCATGCTCTGTCTCTGTCTGTCCCAAAAAATAAATTAAAAAAAAACAAAAAAAAAAACAAAAAAAAAACGTTGAAAAAAGAATTGAGTGGACACGAGACAGATAAACAACAGGAAAAAGCGAAGTTTTATTATGCGCGCGTGGGGCCCCCCGTCATGAAATTGAGACCTAACAAAAATGACCAAAGCAGGCAGTTTTTATCCTTTTCGACGAAGAGACCATAAATCCATGAGGAATTGAAAGGAGAAAGAGAACTTAACTTGGGGAGCTTTAATTTGTAAGCAATTCTAAACAGATTTTGGGCTGGGATAGGAAATGAGTAAAAAAATCACGGACATCTTGGCTCTAAATCTCCTATGTCTGGTGATCAGGGTGTCTCTTTACCTCCTTAACTTTCACCTGGGAGATTTATTTCCTGCTCTCGGCAACTGAGGAGGGTCTGCCCTTCTCACCACAGGTTGTCTCTGAAGTAACTTTTATTCAAAATAATCAATATACGGGGCGCCTGGGTGGCTCACTCGGTTAAGCGGCCGACTTCGGCTCAGGTCATGATCTCGCGGTCCGTGAGTTCGAGCCCCGAGTCGGGCTCTGTGTTGACAGCTCAGAGCCTGGAGCCTGTTTCAGATTCTGTGTCTCCCTCTCTCTGACCCTCCCCCGTTCATGCTCTGTCTCTCTCTGTCTCAAAAATAAATAAATGTTAAAAAAAATTAAAAAAAAAAATAATCAATATGCTAGGGGTGCCTGGGTGGCTTCGTTGGTTACGCATTTGACTCTTGGTTTCAGCTCAGGTCACGAGCTCACCGTTCGTGGGTTCGAGCCCTGCATCGGGCTCTGCACTGACCGTGTGGGCCTGCTTGGGATTCTCTCTCTCCCTTTCTCTCTGCCTCTCCGCCCCTCTCTCTCTCAACAATAAACATTGAAAAAATAAAATAAAATAGCCAATATGCTGAAGCGGCACATTGTGGGGCGGCCTGCCCTCGGTCCGTCTGTGATTGTCCCAAGCTCTGTTTTATTCAGGTGACCTCACTTTCATTTCCTGGATGTTCAGGAATTCACATATCAACCAAACCTGAAAAACAAAAACTAAAGTTAATTCTGGCTCAGGCTAGGGAGAAACGGGAGCAGAAGTGCCTCTTCGTGTTCAACACAGAACGAGACTGGGTTATTACAGGGTTTTGGGGGAGGTAAAATTTAGGTAGCACTGAGAGGGAACGGTGTTTGAATGGGCTCACAGCAAGGTGGGCAAGTGAGCAGAGAATTTAAACACCTGGCTAAGCCCGAGAAGGTCCTCAGCCCCAGCCCTGGGATTTGGCACATAAACCCCAGGGAAAGTGTGAGTGGGCCACCCCAGGTGTGGCCCTCTCTGGGTCAGCTCAACCCACGCGAGCAGATCCCTTCAGGCAAGTGTGGAACATTCCATCTTCATGCATTTCTTATCTGAATCCCTTCCTTTCGTTCATATTAAGTAGGCCCAAATGCCTGTTTACTCCGCAATGTCTTCTCCCTCAGCATTTCCATGGTTTGAAAGACATTATTGCAGCATAAGTGGGTTTCCTTTCACGTCGCCTTCCCATTACGGTGACGGCATCATTGAGTTGTTTGGAAATTGTGCGGATAACTCATAGGGAAGCTAAGACCGTAGGAGCGTGCCAGGCACTGTCGCAAGTGTCCTTCCCTGAGGTGTCTCATTCGATTCTCTCACCAACCCTGTGAAGTCAATGCAATGATTATCATCTTCATTTGTACAGAGGAGAAAACCGAGGCACAGAGAGGTTAAGTGACTTGTCTGGGGTCACCCAGGAAGTAGTGGACCAGAGGTTTGAATCCAGGGCAGCTGGCTCCAGAATCTGCACCCTGTTGGGTGAGGGAAACTACCTAGGGACCCACTCCATCACCACACACCCCCCCCCTTCCTAGCTCGGGATATGAAGGGGGCTTTCCAGATGTTTCTTATCAAAAAGGGGTGTTGGGTGTGTTCGGGGTGAGAACAGCTGACCTATTTCATGGAGTGTTCTTCATAATCTGCCACCAGGGTCCTGCGTCTAAGGCAGAATTGGGATGGGGTCAGCTGTGTGGCAGGGGGCAGGAGACGGACAGGAAGGAGTCGGCCAGGTGAGGCCCTCCGATCCCCACTGGCCATAATCCCAAGGATTGTTTATGCTCAGACTCTGCCTCTTTCCTCCTCCTCCCTGAGGGGCGGGGATCTCCTCTGTGGAAAAATACCCAGCTGGGCGAGCCCCAGTGAGAGGGAGGAGGCGAGGGGAAGGGGCTGGGACTCACAGTACCGACTCTTTTCCCCTCTCGTGATTGCTGTTTACTGGGTCGGGTTCTGGGAAAGGGCCAGATTGCATCAGACAGGGCCTGGGGAGGACACGTGGCCTTATAAGTTGGGGCCCGTGAACAGGGAGGTGTCAGGAAACCAGACACAAACAAAGCGTTGGGAGACGGCAGGGAGACAGCAAGGGAAAGTCAGGTGTGATGGCCACCTTCCCGCAAGCAGCCAGCCCGGCCCAGCAGCCCCCAGGTCAGGAGGACGAAGACCTCAGCCTGGATGAGTATGACCTCTATAACCTGGCTCCTTCTTACCTGGGTAAGGTCTGGCCCGGTCACCTTCCTGGTCCCTTACCTTCTACCCCCACCCCCCCCCCCACTAGGATTCCTCCTTGGACTCCTCCCCACCCCCCACCCTTCTCTAACCTGTTCCCTTGACCCCTCCAGTCACCCCTTCCAACCCCTCTTCCCCTTAGTGCTGTCCTGCTCAGCCCTGGGACCTCACAGGCCCCTAGAATTTGGGGGCAACAACAGATCATGGGGGCCCCTCATTTCACAGATGGGGAGACAGGGGTTACAAGTGCCCCAAAGCTATATGGTGACCACTCTCCAGTCTGCTTCCTCCAACCCGTGCTCTTTCCACCCCGCACTCCCAACCCCCTGCCTCTCCTTGGATGTATCAGGCCTCCGTCCACCTCACCTCGGTCTCTTGATTGGTTCCCAGGAGCAGGAGGTCGGAAAGGTCGCAGCAAGAGAGAAGCTGCCGCCAACACCAACCGCCCCAGCCCCGGTGGCCACGAGAGGAAGCTGGTGACCAAGCTTCAGAACACGGAGCGGAAAAAGCGAGGGGCACGGTCTTGAGGCAGAGCTGGAGGTAAAGAGTCAGGGGTAGAAGTCCCTCTGCCTCCAAAGGACATGCCTGAATGTGTGTGGTCAGGTGGGGAGCAAGGTTCCAAGAACTGTCGTCTCGGGGTGCCTGGGTGGCTCAGTCAGTTGGGTGTCTGGCTTCAGCTCAGGTCACGGTCTCGCAGTTCACGAGTTCAAGCCCCTCGTCAGGCTCCGTGCTGACAGCTCAGAACCTGGAGCCTGCTTCGGGTTCTGTGTCTCCTTCTCTCTCTGCCCCTCCCCTGCTCACACTCTGTCTCTCTCCCTCTCTCAAAAATAAACATTACAAAATTAAAAAAGAAAAAAAAAGAACGATTGTCTCAACATAGAATAAAATGAGACACACATCGGACTCTGAGTTTCCTGGTGGCCAGAGCAAAAGGGGAAACACAGAACCTTTGCAATTGGAGGGAAATTTGGTTTACGGAGAGGGTAACAGAGGCCCAGAGAGGATAGGGTCCTTCTCTGGAGACCCAGAGCAAGTGACCGGGAGAGGAAGAGTTAGAACCCAGAATTAGAACTGTCACTCTCTTTCCTTGCCCCAGATGAGGCTACAGCACGGATACCACACAGCGATGGAGACAGGACTGCGGAGAATTGGCACCTGGGGGAGGGATCCAGGCCTGCCTGCCCTCCCACTCCACCCCGGGACTTACCCTACCTGACTAGGCTCTGAGGGGCCGCCAAGCCCCAGAAAAAGGACAAGCTAGGGGTGGGGAGCAAGACGAAGGGAATGGAGAGGCAGCGTCACGAAAGGTACCCCCCACCCCGAAGGAAAGACACCAAAGAAACTGGAACCCCTTAAGGGTGGCAAGGACAATAAACAAAATTCAGCAGTTGCAGCTTGTGTGTGGAATTTTGTCCCCCCTCCCTCTGTGTGGTTTTGTTTGTTTCTTGTCCCTGCCTGCATATGTCTGCCTCTGCATGAACCAACAAGAACGGTTTTTGTCTTGGGTTATATGTGTCTGGGAGAGGGCGTCCCCGGTTTGGTAGGGACGGGTAGAGGCCAGCCTGGCTGCTTTTGTTTTATTTTGGTGCGCAGAGGTTTTGGCAAATGTGCCTCTGTGGTCTCGTAGGAAATGCACGGAAACAGACCCTCCCCAGCTCCTCTCCCTTTTCAGAATAAACAATCTTACTGATCATGTCATTTTCATATAAAACCACCTTTTGAAATGACTGTTCTTTATGGTGCCGTCTGCAAAACGGAGAACACCGAGATTTAGAACATGAAGGGACTTGCCCCAGGTTACTCGGGGGCTGCTGTACTGAAGTCTCAAAACGGGATAGAAAGTTCTCTCTCTGTCACGTAGCAGCTCCAACAGTCAGTACTCTTGGGCTAAAATGACAACTTGACCACGTCAGGGATTCCAGCTACTTTGAACTCATTGTTCCGCCACGCTCCAAACATGGCTTCCACTTTGGGGTCCACACTCGCTGCTTCGGCGTCTGCCACCAATCAGATCTGCATCTCAACCCGTGGAAAGGGAGTGGGGGAAGCCACACCAATTCATTTTGAAGACCATGACCTAAAAGTAGAATACGTTACATCTGGCCAGAATTTAATCGCATGGCCACGCCCAACTACCGGAGAGGTTGGGAGACATAGTATTCAGGTGCTTCGCCACGCGTTCGCCAAAACTTGGGGAGGGCGGGGGTGTGAATACTGGGGAAAAAACTGGCAAGAAACATTTTCCACCGGCAGACTCAGCACAAGGCAGGGGGTTGGGGTGGGGAGAAAAGCCCTAGGTCTGGTCCTGGGCAAAGCATTTTTCTTTTTCTCCTGCCCTTCCATATAAGCCCTAGGCTGCACAACTTGGAGGCAACTGTTCTTAGTTAGGGACCTAAGAATATGAACAGAGGAAGGCCTCAGCCCAGCACAGATCTGGTGTGTCAGCTTTAGAAAATCATGGCAACAGCCCCCAGGTAATTGGGCTACTACTCTGTGACAGGTGTTTTACAGGCACTGTTCCATTTAACCCTTACACTAATCCAATAGGCATAGTGTTATTTGATCCTATTTTACAGACCAGAAAACCGAGGTTAAGAGAAGTTAAGTAATTTGCCCAAAGTCACACAGCCACAACTTGGAGGAGCTGGGATTTTGAACTTAGGTCCGTCTAATTTTTGAAGCCCGGGGTCTTTCCCTTTTTACTATATGCCTGAGGATAACCTGCACGACAATGTGGAATCCTAGATGTTAGTTCATTTCTGGTTAATTACTACTCCTTCTGAGCCTGTTTCTTTTCCTGTCAAAAGGTCTACTTCAAAGGAGAAAACAAAGGCTGCAAAGCGCTGTGTCTGTGGCCGAACGTGGCCACTCCCTGTCTTCTGGGTCCTTTGACACTTTGCCGGGAGGCCCCATATGCTACCCTCACTCCTGGCCTGTGATTGGCCCTCCCTGGCCTCGCCCTACCTTGGCACAAACTCTGCCTGGGAGGCCTTTACGTGGCTGTTCCGGGAACCAGATAATTCTTGGAATTACTGAATGTTTGGATCCGAAAGGATCCTGGATGTTAGAGCCCCACTCTGCCCTTTGCGGAAGGGAAAATCAAGGCCTGATGGGGCAGGGGCTAAACTCATACGAAGACTGGGGACGCAGTCAGGACAAGAACCTGTTCTTGACTCTACCTGTCCAGAACACCCCTCTACTGTTCCACCCACTTTTTACCCCCCTTTTTTTTGGTCCCCTAGTTGCATGTAATGTCTGTCTCCTTAGTTTCTAGGGGTCCTCCTGAGAACAGAGGGATGACTGACTTCTATTTCCCCTTGGGAGCTTGCAGAAGTTTCCCCACCAAGTTGCCACAATTCTAAGGATTCCCAGCTCCTTGCCGAGAATCTGGAAACTCACTACGGGGTTTGCTTCACCAACACCTAGTCCTCTTCTGCCCACTCAGCTCTCAGGGCTGTGTATTTTTTCCAATTTCAAAAGCACCCAAAGTTGATTTTAACTGGCACTCCTTAAAGGTAATGCCAGTACTAGGAAGAGTCATGGCCACCATCATTGATGGTCTGCCTGAGGCTTTTCCCCGCCTCATCTTTCACACAGCACTTTCTTGATTTCTGCCCTACGTGCGTTTAGGCTGTACCATTGTTTGCCTAGAATTTTTCAAATCACCTCCTTACCTTTTCCACTCAAACGCACTTTAAGAGGAGACTACATCACCACCCAAACTGGAAAACCACAATCACTTGTCATAACTCGAAGATCGTAGAAAGACACCTAATATCACTTCTTTCAGTCCACCTGCGCACACCTCGGATGACCTTGTGTGCTAAGGGTCACGGGCGTTCACACTCGGAGAAACACGGGTTGTTTCGGAGCCAGACACTCCGCCAGGTGCTCTGCATACATGGGAGAAGGCCGCCTTGTAATCACCCGGTCGCAGGTGCGTTAAAGACACGGCTGCCTGGCTTCCCCTCCCAGAGAGTCTGATTTCGTTGGTCCGAGGTGGAGGCCGGGCACTGAGAGTTGGGAGAGTGAGTCTAACGTGCAGTGAAGCGTGAAGGCGTCAGGTGCACGGGGCTTTTGTCTCACACTGCACTTAACAAATAGGGTCATCACTGCAAGCGCTCCCAAGCCACACGCCCTCCTTACCGTGGGGCCTTGCCACCCTCCTATCGAATGGGAGATGGGGGACTGTGCTCCTTTTGAACGTGGGGGGAACTTTGCTCTCTGGGGTTCTTGGAGCGCAGTCACCCTGCTGCAAGAAAGTCCGAAGCGACACACGTGGAGACGCGACATGGAAAGGCCACGTGCTGATGTCATTCTGGTCTTCAGCCCCGCGGAAGTCCCAGCTGAAAGCCATCCTCCGGCTCCAGACGTGTGAGCGAAGGGAACCCGCTGACGATTTCCAGCCCCAGCCGCCGTGTCACCTCTGGCATCTGAGTCTTCCCGGATGAGGCCCGACAACATATTGGGGCGCCAGAGACAAGCCAGCTCTAATTCCCCACCCACGGACGCAGCGCGTGACCAAACGGTCATTTCACAGCCTGACGTTTCGGGATGGTTTGTTACATGGCAATAGTGACTGGAACAGCCTCAGGGTCCCCCGGGCCCAAGTCCAGATCCCGTCTGCAAGTGGGGCTCAAACTCACAAATCGTGAGATCATGACCTGAGTCGAAGTCAGACGCTCATCCGACTGAGCCTCCCCGGCGCCCCAGTTTATCCTGCACCTTAATTTCCACATCTGTAGACAGGAGATGAAAAGTACACCCACCCCCCGGAATGGTTTTGAGGAGGAAATGGAGTCTCTCAAGCACTTAGCAGGGCACCCGACCCAGAACAAGACCTTAAGGAAACGGCAGAGAAGCAGAACACAATGGTCTCTGGACCCAGACTCTGTGGGTTCAAGTCCCTGCTCCCTCATCCTCTGTGTGACCTTGGGCCGCTTACCTGACCTTTCTAGTCTCAGTTTCCCCACGTGTAAAATAGGAATTCCAGTAACATTAAACACGGGGTCCTTGCTGCGATTAAGCAAGGAAGTGTTGCAAAGTGCATAGTAAGCAGCATGTAAGTGCTTGGTTAAAACAGTGACCCGGAGACAGAGTTCGGGCGTGCAAGAAATGCAATCTATTGTTTAAGTTGATACACAGTGCTCCTTTTCTGCTGGCAGCAGGTGTCTGATGGGGTCAGTTTGCCCTCCTTTCTCTCCTTTCTCCAGGGTTGATCAGGAGCAGAGCTGGGAAGGGGCGTGGAATGCTCGAGGCCTCAACATCCCCTTGGTACATTGCCATCTGCCACCGTGTCCCTGCCACTGCCCTTCCTGTCCTTTCTTTTCTTTTTTTATCTTAATGTTTATTTATTTATTTTGTGAGAGAGCGAGCACAAGCAGGGGAGAGGCAGAGAGAGATAATCCCAAGCAGGCCCCACGCTGTCAGCACAGAGCCCCATGAGGGACTCAAACTCATGAACCATGAGATCATGACCTTAGCTAAAATCAAGAGTCAGATGCTTAACTGACTGAGCCACCAGGCACCCCCTTGTCCTTTCCGTTTGTTGTTTACGATCAACCCTCACAGCCCTGCTCTTTGTGTGCTCCGGGCCACCTCCCACACCTGGGGGCAGGGATACATCTGGGGCCTGTCCTCCACTGGAAAGGGGGGCACAGTCCCTTCCGTCCTCAGATCTCTCCATACTGTTCAAAACGAGCGTGGCCTGGACTCTGTGGGGACGCGCCAGTTCTAACTTCTCCTCTTTTCCTTTTCAAATTGCTTCCCTTCTTCCCTGACTTGGGGAGTACCTTAAAGTTGGCCCCACCCCCACCCCATCCACCTTCTATTCGGGTCGCTGCGATCCTCTGTGCCTTCAGTCCCCCACGGCTGTTGAACTAAAAATGAAACCGTACTGACATCCCTTCGCCGTAGCAGTGAAAGCCACATGGCCCTCACTGACTTACCAGGAATGGGATGAGCATCAAAGGAGATGTGGGGAAACTCCACCTTGGTTTGTGTACAAAAATTGCACGGTGATGGATGGTAACCAGTGATCACTGGTGGGCGATCACTCTGTAGTGCATACCAACGTCGAATTATCACGTTACACCTGAAACTTACATGCTCTACACCAACTTGACTTCAATAATAAAGCATAAAAATATTATTCAACCACAGCAATTATTATTTTTTTAAATATATATTTTTTTAAGGTTTATTTATTTATTTTTGAGAGAGGGAGCATGAGGGGGGGAGGGGCAGAGAGAGAAGGAGACAGAATCCCAAGCAGGCTCCACACTGTCTGCACAGAGCCGGATGCGGGGCTCAAACTCACAAACATGAGATCATGACCTGAGCCGAAACCAAGAGTCGGACGCCCAACCAACGGAGCCACCCAGGTGCCCCGCATGGTAATTATTATTATCACACTTTGGCAAATGCCAAAGTCCTGTGGGAGGGCAAAGGCCTGGGTTATGGGTTCACTGGCAGTCACAGGCTGAGCTGGGAGTAGACTCGGTGTGCTGATTCCCACATCCAAGCTTTCCAGAGAGCTCTGTGGCCTTCAGGGAGTGCCAGGCTGGAGAAAGCAAAGAAGGAAGAACAACCCATCCCCAGAGTCCCTGAGCAAGCAGTCTGCCCCACACAGGGGTACCTTTCCCCAGGGGCCAGACACTACGCCCAGGTCTCTGACAACTAGAAGCACTTCCTTTTCTGTGTAAAAGAAGGTACACTTTTCTTTTTTCTTTTTTATAATTTTTTTTTCAACATTTATTTATTTTTTGGGACAGAGAGAGACAGAGCATGAACGGGGGAGGGGCAGAGAGAGAGGGAGACACAGAATCGGAAACAGGCTCCAGGCTCTGAGCCATCAGCCCAGAGCCCGACGCGGGGCTCAAACTCATGGACCGCGAGATCGTGACCTGGCTGAAGTCGGACGCTTAACCGACTGCGCCACCCAGGCGCCCCTCTTTTTTATAATTTTTTTAATGTTTATTTATTTTTGACAGAGTGAGACAGAGCATGAGCGGGGGAGGGGCAGAGAGAGAGAGGGAGACACAGGATCTGAAGCAGGCTCCAGGCCCTGAGCTGTCATCACAGAGCCTGACGCGGGGCTCGAACCCACGAACCTCGAGACCATGACCTGAGCTGAAATCCAACGCTCGACCGACTGAGCCACCCAGGCGTCCCTATACTTTGCTTTTCTGATTACAAAAGCAGTGAATACTGTGGAATCAGAAGATGAGCACCATCCCCTTGGGTTCAGTCCTCCTGACTGAACACCTCCTCCCTCTAACTTTTGCCTTACATTTGAGTTATAAAATTGAAGTTCATTTGTAATCATTTCACGGAATGCTTACACCAGCTCTGTGCAGGCTTATCCTGTTCTCTCTTTTCTGGAGAACTGGTTTGGAGAAGTTTTGTTGGAGTGTGTGTGTGTGTGTGTGTGTGTGTGTGTGTTTTACTGTTTGAGGAAATAATCATTTATTCCTTCGACACATATTTATGGAGCCAGGGAATATTCTAGAAGCTATGAGTACAACAGGAAACCAGTTCTCTTCTCATGGAGCTCACATTCCAGTGGGGGACAAACAATAAAAGTGAACAAACAAAAGAATTTCAGCAGGGTGTGTGCAATTTAAAATGCCTCAGTTGCGGGGGGAGGGGGGGGCACCTGGGTGGCTCAGTCGGTTGAGCGTCCGACTTCGGCTCAGGCCATGATCTCGTGGTCCGTGAGTTTGAGCCCTGGGTCAGGCTCTGTGTTGACAGCTCAGAGCCCGGAGCCCGCTTTCGGATTCTGTGTCTTCCTCTCTTTCTGCCCCTCCCCACTCATGCTCTGTCTCTCTGTCTCTCTCTCGCTGTCCGTCAAAAATAAATAAACATTAAAAAAAAATAAAACACGCCTTGGTTAGGGAAAGCCTCACTGAGACGTGAGGGCCTTTAAGTGAAGACCAGAAGGAAGTTAGGGAGTCATTTGTGCTGAAATTCCTCTTTATTAAAAGAGCACATAGTACCCATCTAACATACTATGCATTTTGCTTACTAATTTATTGTCTGGGGTTAGGGGAGGTGACCGCTGGCAGCCAAGAAGCCCGAAGCACTAAGGGCAGGGGCTCGGTGACCAGAGGCAGAAGGCAGGGCCTGGGCTGGGTGACCTAAGTGTCCTCTCTTCTGCTTTCGCTGACCCCTCCTCCCCTAAGTCTGGTGCTTTGGGCCCCTCCGTGGAGCAGGTGCACTGCCCTGGGGAGTCTCCTAAAGGTGTTCTGGGGACGCCCTCTCCGTCACCATCCTCCTTAACATGCTTCCCCACTGCCCATTTGACACAGTCCTTATTCTCGAGTGTGGTGTTCAGACCCCAACCACCCGCCCCTCAGGCTAAGTTCTTCTTCAGGGCTGGTCAAGTAGGTGCACAATAAACATTCGCGGACGAGTATGTCAGGACTAGTCTCGCTTCACAGCGCTCTTTTTACTGGGGACGTTTCTCCTCCCGCCCCGTCCTGTCAGAATCCTACTAATTCCCAACAATCAGTGTTGCCTTCCAGAGTTTTCCCCCGTCTGATCGCCCGACAGAGTTGACCCACCCCACAACCTCACCGGGCAAATATAGTCCTCACCCCCATTTTGCAGATGCAGAAACCGAGGCTGAAAAGGAACACGATTCGCTAGGTCTGGGTCAGAGATTCTCACCTGCAGGAAGCTTCCTCTGTTTCTCACGAGAACCACCCTCTCCTCACCCCGAACCCCATGCTCCTCTGTACCTCCTGCTGCAGTCTGGCCTATTTTAGGGCTGTGTTGACGTCTGCTCCCCCTTGAACGAGAACGGTGTTGGAGTCAGTGTATCTGCTGCTTCTATAGGAGTTGTCTGGGCCTGCCCTGCTCTCCTCCTCTGGGACCGGGCGGTCAGTTGGATTCTGGGGCTCAGACCAGCAAGGACAGCGGTGAGGGCACGAGGTCCTGACCAGCAATCTCTGCGAGAGGGTCCTGGGAGCAGGGCTGGTCTATCACCTGCAGAGGAGAGTGTGAGCCAGGATGGGGGTCCGGGAGGTGGAAGGGGCGGGGCCTGACATAGCTGTGACCTCTGACCTCTACTCCAGCTTCCCCTCTGGCAACAAGGGCCCCGTCTCCCTTGGGAGACACCCCCCACCCCTCTGCTCCTGAGGGTTTCCTGGTATTTATAGAAAGCTTGGAGTGCATATTCCTACTCCCGGACAGGTGAGAGGTTCTGGACTTTGGGGGAATGGCCATGAGATTCCCGGTGGGATGTGTGGAGCCCCGGGGGGGGGGGGTGGCTGGGAGGCTCCCTGGGTCCCACCCTCTCTTATTTGCCCGTCTCCTCTGCCCTCTTTCAGTGTCACTGTTTCCTGCATTCTTCTGACTGCTCATCACAGTCACCCTGGCAAGATCCTCGGTGCAAAGGAACACGGAGAGGACCCTAGGGTGGGGGGGCCGGGCCAGTAGGGCTCCTGGCACTTTCAGTGAATGCAGGAGGGATCATCTCTTTGTCAAGATTGAACCCTGGGGTGCCTAGGTGGCTCAGTGGGTTAAGCGTCCGGCTTTGGCTCAGGCCACGATCTCATGGTTTGTGAGTTCGAGCCCCGCGTCGGGTTCCACACTGACTGTGCAAAGCCTGCTTGGATTTCTCTCTCTCTCTCTCTCTCTCTCTCTCTCTCTCTCCCCGCCCCCCCCCACGTTCTCTCTCTGCCCCTTCCCCACTTGCATCTGTGCTCACGCTCTCTCTCTCAAAAATAAATAAATAAATAACCTTAAAAAAAAAAAAAAGTTCGAACCCTGGCACCATTTGGAGAGGAGGCCTCAGGGGTAGGCCTCTTGCTATCTTTTGCTCCTGAGCAGGGTTTCTGTTTTCTGGCCCCTCTTCCTTTCTGTGTCCTCCGCAATTAGAGGCCGTTGGTGCCAGTAATCAGGAGCATGAACTGCCACGGCGGTAGTGGAATTGAAATTTGCTAAGAGACTATAACTTAACAGTTCTCACCAAAAAAAGGGGGGGGTTGGGATACGAGGTGATGGATTGTTCATTAACGCCAAGGGAGAAACACATTCACGGTGTTTACACGTATCAGATCAGCACCTCGTACACTTTAGCTTATAATTTTATTTGTCAATTAGACTTCCATAAGGGGGGGGGGGAAGGATGCGGCCTCTCAAACTGTTCTGTTTTGATTCAAATTTCAGTCCTGCTACTGTTGTGTTATCAACCTTGGTTTCCTCATCCGTAAACTAGATTGTTTTGAGAAATATACGAGTTTGGGCGTGTAAAGCCATTAGAGCGATGTCTGATGTATAGAGAAGGTTCAAAATGCTAACCGCTCTGCTAGGCAGTATAGTATAAGTGGTCCAGGGTTCAAGTCCCAGAGCTGCCGCTTACTAGCTGGGTAACCTTGGGCACAAAGCCTTAACCCCTCTGGGCCTCAGTTTCCTCTTCATATAATGAATATAAATAATAATACCTCCAGCATAGGGATTCCATGAGCCAGTAGTTGAAAAGTACCTGGGCACATAGAAGCATTTGATTACATTTTATATCACTTTAATTTGTATACTTTTATAATTATAATATAATTTTAACTTTATTCCATTCAGTATAAGTTCCGTGAAGGCAGAACGTTCCATTGGCCCCATTCACTGCTGAACTCAAATATCTAGAACAATGCCTGGACATACCGAGTTGGCGCTCGGTAAATATTGACCAAGCATCTACTCTGTTTTCACGTTGTCCTTTCTATCTGAAACGCTCTCTCCACTGGCTTCTAACAGAGGGCTCTTTCTACTACACGATGTATTTGCCTTTATCCTTTAACAAAAATCTGGTCTGTGATTTTTGACATTGGAAATCCACTGTGAAGGTGGCTCAAAGCAGGGGAGGGGAAACACAGCTCCAAATAGCTTAAGCAGAAGAGGGGCGCCTGGGTGCCTCAGTCGGTTAAATGTCCAACTTCGGCTCAGCTCATGATCTCGCGGTTCGTGGGTTCAAGCCCCACATCAGGCTCTGTGTGACAGCTCAGAGCCTGGAGCCTGCTTCGGATTCCGTGTCTCCTCTCTTTCTGCCCCTCCTCCTCCCCCACTCACACTCTCTCTCAAAAACAAATAAACATTTAAAAAATATTTTTTTTAGAGATTCACTCACGAAACTAAACTTTTCAAAGTAATCGCTTCAGGAAGAGCTGGGTCCAGGAGCTTGAAGTAACTTGTAAGACCCTTGTCTCCCTGACTCTCAGCTCTACTTTCCAAAGTCAGTTCCAGACTGAGGCAGGGTCTTCCCTCATGGCAGCCAACAGCAGGTTCAAGTTCACATCCTGCCTGTTTAGTCACAGCTGCAGACCGGTAAGTTACAAACTGCCCTGCTTTGCCTCTGGTCTCCCACGTGTATCCAGTCTTCTCAGCTAGGTGGCCGCCTCTGGGGGCAGGGACCATGGTTGCCACACCTCAGTACTCAATCCCTAATTCTGTCTTCCCCTCTCCTACCCCAACGGGAAAGAGTGGAAGTTGTTCACATCAATATTGGCAGCAGGACTCATGTCTGAGGAGGTGGGTCTGGAGGAGGTCTGGGGAAGACCCTAGGGGCATTGGGAAGGGCCCAGAATGTGCAGAAAAACTGAAAAGCTAAGAGACTAACATCTAGATCTTAGGGGTCTTAGTGTAGGTGGGAACCGGAGGCGACAGTCCTCAAGCCACAGAGGGAGAAAGGCATCCATGAAGAGATGAAACACCAGATGAAGGTACAAGGAGCCGGTTATTTGAAGAGCTGAGGAAGGTGTTCTACACAGAGGGAATAGCAGGTACAAAGGCCCTGAGGTAGGAGTGCGCCTGGAGTGTTTGTGGGGCAGCCAGAAGGTGTGGGAGGGAATAAAGGAGGTCAGTGGGAAGGATCACCAGGGCTTTGTAAGCCATTCAGAGGGTTTTGCTTTCACTGAGTGGAATGAGAAGCCACGGGGACCAGTAAGGCCAGGACCAAAACTGAGGCAGGAGCAAGAAAAGCGGGTGGGTTGTATATATTCTTTTGTATGAATCAGGTAAGACATAAAACTATAAGCAGTGGGTGTGCACCATTCCGGGGGAGCCACCTGGGGGTTTCACATGCAGTGGGCCAGACGAGTGAGGGACACGGCAGCCACGGGTGGCTGAGACCCCGCAGAGGCTGCGGAGTGAGAGCTCTGGGTGTGGCGTAGGGCCCGGTGTCAGCCTCCCGGCTTAGGGCCGCCGGAGGCCTGGTGTGTGCTCGGGCCTGCGCCCCTCCCTCAGACACCTGGCGTGACCCATCCGGGGGCTCAGCCCAGGGTCTGTCTGCATTCCAGGTCTTCTTCATAGACAGGATGAAGCCTCCCCTGGCCTGGGAGGTGAGTCCCACCCACTGGCTCTCATATTTGAGGCTGTCCACACCCTGGCCCAGGGCCCAGTTGGCTGGCTCCCGGCCATTTCTGTTTCTGGCCCGAATTCTGCCCTGACGCATGTTTCTGGGTCACTAGGTCCCCTCTGCCTGTGCCCTCACCACTCACAGCCCCAACCGTCCCTAATTCGTAAGATGTGACTGCAGCCTTTTCTGTTCCTTACCCTCTTCTTCCCACTCTCCTTCCACCTTTTTTCGTCCGTGGAGGGCAACCATGCCTTGTATTTATTAATGACAACTAACATTTCTTTCCTTATACCTGTTGTCTTACCACATGCCAGGCCCTGTTCCAACCTCTTGGTAAATAATAGCTCATTGAATCATCTAAACAGTCTTAGGAGTTTGTATTATTTGCCTCAAGTTATAGCTGGCAAAGCAGGCACAGAGAGGTTAAGTAACTTGCCTAAGATCACACAGCTACTCAGTGGCAGCCATTTATGTGCGTAATCGTCACCGCAGTCCCATCCGGCGAATAAGTAGCCTCCCCACCTACTAGATGAGCCAAGAACAGGGGGATTTCAGGCCTCGCCAAAGGTCGTACTTGACCAAAGGAAGTATAGGGGCTGTGAAAGCAGCGTAGGACTGACTCCCAAGTGGGGCCCTGACCCCTGAGGGTCCCCTATGTCTCCCAAGTTCACCTCCATGTCTGAGCTGGGAGGTGGGCAGGCCTGGGATCGCAAGCCTCATCTTACAAATGGAGAAACTGAAGCCAAGAGTGTTTGGGCCGCTCTCTTTCAAGAGGGTACGCTTGATGGGGGAAGGGCAAGCAGGGCCGGGACTTGAACCGGGACTTTTTACCCCCAGGCCGGTGATTTTTCCTCGACAGCCCTGCCTCCTGGGTTTCAAACTCTTCCTTCCTGGCACTCCACAGAGCTGGTGTCCCACCTTCTCCCCACACCCTGCGTGGCTCAGTCTTCCCGCCCCTGCATTCCTGCGTCACGCACACAGAACGCCCCGCGATAAATATCTCATCACCAGTGCGTCCCCCACCCCCACCCCTTTGTCTCAGCCCTCCCTCGGTGTCTGCCATGGCCTTGAGGCCTTTTTTCTCTCTTACAGGGAAAAAAGAGATGGGATCGAGGGAGAGAAGCCCTTTCCCCTTGCCAGACTCCCCCGCCCCAGGTCGGGAGTCGCATAGGAGACACCCCATCTAGAGGCAGCCCCCAGGGTCGGTGGGAAGGGGCGTGGCGAGGGCATGCTGCAGAAAGAATGACTGACCCTGGGTGTGGTGTGGGGTGCATGTGTACAACGGGAGAGAAGTCAGGTGATGGGGGCTGGGGCTCTGGGATGTTCCACCTCCACGCTCAGGGGGGAAGGGGTGGGCGCTGTGCCTGGGCTCAGGGTCTCACCACCTGTGTTTGGGAGACTCCGAGGTGTGGCCCCAGCTCCAGACTGGCCCCACCTCCCCCCAGCCTTCCTGCCTTCAGCGAAGCCCAGCTTGATTTAACCGAGGGGTTAGTTCCAAGTCTCGGAGTTGACATCAGAGGGCCCAGGGATTCCCCTCACCAGCCCGAGCTGAAAACAAGGGGACTTGAGTTCCAGGCTTCGCCCTGTCACTGATCTGCTGTGTCGACTCTGAATCGAGACTTCCCCTCCCTGATTCCATCCTGATGTCACATCTGAAGCTTCTAACTTCTACTTCCCGGGCGCAGGATTCCCATGCAACCCCATGGAGTGTCCCGTGGGGTCAGAGCTCTAACGGGGTACTTGGGAAATGATCAGAAATGTGGCGGATGGCTCTTTTCTCTCTCTTTTAAATCATCTAGGTTTTAATTTCGCTACGTAATAATAGGGGCAGCATTTGAAAACTGCTACTGCTTCTCAATGAGGAACCTGAGGTCCGGAGCTGGCCAGTGACTCACCTGAGGTCACCAGAAGTGTCAGCTACACCCTGGAGTCCATAGAGCTCCGGGATCTTGGTTTCCTTTCCAGCAGTTCTCAGCCTTCACCACATCCCTTCGATTTCCTGTTGCTCCCAGCCCAAGCCTCAGCTCACCAGCCAAGATCCATTCGTGGCAACTGAGGCCCAGGTAGACAGAGACAGGCTCAGGCCCATCCTCCAAGGATATAGACAGAGGCTGCCCACCCCCCCACGCCCCGCCACCACCCCGCACCTCTCCTCATCGGCCCTCTGGTTTCTTGGCAAGGCTCTGCCAAGATCATCAGCCCAGGGCCGTGGCCAGCAGCCCAGAAAACCCCATTTCCATCCTTCAGTACCTGTCTGGAGCCTTGGCAGAGTCGGGGAAGGCTGACAGCAAGAGCTCAGGGCTCGGCAGTGGGTCCCAGACCTCCCGCTCTAGGAGGGCAACTGACAGGGCGCCAGCCGTGAGTAGAACCTGCATTAGGCACTGTGATAAAAGACAGATTTGTTTGCTGATTGGCTAAGAAGCTGCTATTGTTAGCTACGGGGGATATATCAGTGCACATAACTGGCAAACATTCCCACCCTTGGGGAGCTCGTGCTCTAGTGCATAGAGAGAGATAAAAAAGAGAGAGAGAAAATGTTAAATATTTTTTAAGGGTGTTTTCTCTTTTTTGAGAGAGAGAGACAGAGACAGAGACAGCACAAGTGGGGAGGGGCAGAGAGAGAGAGAGAGAGAGAGAGAGAGAGAGAATATCCCAAGCAGGCCCCATACTGCCAGCGCAGAGCTTGCTGTGGGGCTCGAACCCATGAAGCCGTGAGATCATGACCTGAGCCGAAAGCAAGTGTCGGACACTTAACCGAACGAGTCACCCAGGAGGTCAAAAATGTTAGATATTTTTAAATGTTATGGAGAAATATAATGCAGGGAAAGGGATAGAAAGTGTATGTAAGAGACACAGGCAAATAATTAAAGTGAAGAGTTATTAAAGATAACGTCTTCAAACTATGATTACATGGGATTTCTGGAATTTAATGAAGGGAATCTATAAAAAAATAAGAAAAAAATAATAATGAACAATTTAAAGTTTACTCTCTGAGGGGCGCCTGGGTGGCTCAGTCAGTTGAGCGTCCAACATCGGCTTGGGTCATGATCTCCCGGTTCGTGGGTTCGAGCCCCACGTCGGACTCCTTGCTGACAACTTGGAGCCTGGAGCCTGCTTCAGATTCTGTGTCTCCCTCTCTCTCTGCCCCTCCCCTATTCACACTCTTCTGTCTCTCTCTCTCTCAAGAATAAAAATTAAAAAGCTATAAATAGGGATGCCTGGGTGACTAAGTCGGTTAAGCATCCGACTTCAGCTCGGGTCATGATCTCGCAGCTTGTGAATTTGAGCCCCACATCGTGCTCTGTGCTGACAGCTCAGAGCCTGGAGCCTGCTTCGGATTCTTGTGTCTCCTTTTCTCTCTACCCCTCCCCTGCTCATACTCTGTCGCTCTCTCTCTCTCTCAAAAATAAATAAAAACATTATACAGTTTTTAAAGGGTATAAATAAATAAAGTTTACTCTCTGAAATGAAGACAAAAATAAAGATGTTCACTGTCACATCTAATTAACATGGTACTAAAATACCCAGCTAGAAAAAACAAGGCCACACAAATAATGTGTACTTTTTAAAGGTATAAAATCTGGAAAAGGCACCACTTGCCCTTTATAACCAGGAACAAAGTAGGACAAACTACAAATTAATGATCTTGAACTCATGAAGGCGCTGAGGTCACAGGGCTAAGAACGGACCTCACATTCAGAATAGGACAGATCCCTTCGGTCAGCAATAGAATGTTTATTTGCTTAGGGCGGACACTGATCAATACCATATACACTGACGAAAATATTAATCTAAAATTTTGTTTTAACGAAACCCACTGCAAATAAAAATAGATTAAAAGTGAGTATGTTCAAAAAAACAAAAAAGATAAGCTATGTAAACGCCAATCAAAAAGAGCAGGACCGGTTGAATTAATTTAAAAAAAAAAAAAAGTAAGCTTCAGGGAAAAAGAGGGAATAGTATGAGGGAGAAAGAGAGACATTACATTCTGATAAAAGGGTCAGCTCTTCAAAAAGGCATCACAGTCCTAGGGGTGTGTCTGCCTAAATAACAGCGCTTCAAAGCAGTTGAGAGAAACCGATGCATCTAAAAGGGAAAATGGATAGATCCACAGTTACAGTTGGAAATTGCAACATTGCTTTCTAGAGCAAAGAAAAGAGAAAGTGCCAGGGGCCGGGCTGCATATTTTAATAGGGTAGTCAGTGAGGACTCCATCTGAGAAGGTGACGTTTGAGCGGGGATGGAAAGAAGAGAGTGGGCTTTGCAGATATCTGGAAGAAGAGCCTTCCAGGCAGAAGGGACAGCAAGCGCAAAGGCCCTGAGGCAGGAGCATGCATGCCTGGCAATGAGGGAGCCGGGATGGCTGGAGTGGTATGAGCGAGGATAGAATAAGCAAGAGAAATAAAAATGAAACGTCTGTTGGAGTCAGGATTTATGGCAGGAAGGAATGAGCTATTCAGGGGAGGAAGCCCGTGGCAAGGGGTAGGTTCAGAAAAGGTTGAGGAGAGGGAACTCCAGAGAAGGCAGTGGGGCGTTCTAGGCAAAGAGAGGAGCGTGTGCAAAGGCAAGCAGGTCTGAGGTGGTTCATCGTGTCCAAGCATGAAGCTCCAGTTGCCAGAGCAGAGATAGGGCAGGGGCCAGGAATGAGGTTGTGGGAGTCAGCTGCAGCCAAATCGAGAAGGGCAGCGACGCGACAAGAGACAGGAGGTCTTGAGGAACCATCAGAGGAGGTCGGGAGGATCAGGAGGTTGTGGTGAGAGAGCGGGTGATGGGGTTCGAGGTTCGGGAGGTACGGCAGTTCTGGGTACCGGCAAAGGGTGGGGAGTGGTTGCATCGGAGGGTGAGTGGGGTGGCATGCCTCCAGGGTGGCCGCAGGACTTGGGGATGGGAGGAAGACCGACCAGGGCCTGCGTCTGTCCTCACGATCAGTCTCAGGATGTTTGGGACCCCCCCCACAGCGGGGAGCCTCAGCTGCGTGGGATGTGGGAGAATGAGCTGTCGCCACGGGGGGACGCGGCAAGCGAAACCCGTCTGGGCTAGGCAGGTGCCAGCCGCTCTTCCTTTTCCTTCTCCTCCAAGCAGCCCTCTGGGATTGCTCCCCGAAATGTACTGGTACTTCCCTGGCAGTTGGTTCCAGGCGGCCCCGATGGGCAGGGCCTGTGTAGAGCCGAGGAGGCAGACTACAGGAAGGGAAAGCCCCCATGGTTTCTGTCTCACTGCAGGGACCCAACAGGGAAACCCCACGGATCCCAAAAGGAAAGTGGGCCTCGGGGAAGACCAAGAAACCCCCATCGTGTCCCTGAAGATGGAAAATCCAGGGTGGGGCGAAGGGTGGAACCGTGCTGGAAGGGAGACCTGTCGTTGAGGCAGCCCAGCCCTGACAGCCATCCACAGAGCAGAAACACACAGGGCAGGATTACTCTGGGACCTGGCTGAGCCCCATCCTGACCTCACACAACCCCAACCTGGTGAGCCCTGACCCTGGTCATCGAGGGAGCTCTTATCCCAGCCCAGGCCTGAGCCCTGACCTGAGTCACACGCTCTGTCAGAAGCTCGGCCACAGCCTGAGCTCTGGGCCCAATCTGGACTGAGGTCTAAGCTCAACCCCGATGGGTCCCAAGCAGAGCCTCTGGGTCATTGACGGCTCTGACCCCAAACACAGACAGAGCTAGGATGTTGGCCCTAGACAAAGTTCTAGACCAAGTCCGGCCCTAGTAGACCAAGTCCTGATCATGGTTACAGACCGAGATCTAATCCCAGATCTTACTCTGGCCAAAGACAGAGCCCTCGGCCCATTCTCACCTGCCCTGCCCCTGCCTGTAGCCTGAGCCCTGCCCCTGCCCGGACTGGAGCCCCACTGCTCCACACAAAGCCCCCCTCCCAGCCCCCCCAGCGACTTCCCCGCTTCCTTCGCACTCCCTCACTCAGCCATCTGGTAAACCAGAAAAGAGTAGGATGACACAAAACCCCAAGTCCTCTCCGATGGGCAATCCCCTTACCTGGCCGTCCATCTTTTGCCAGACAGTGAGCTGGTGATGGCATAGGATGATGATGACAGAGCAGAGGAACAGGAGGGGTTGAGGGTCCAGGACCCAACACCAGCCCCTAGAGCAGTGACTTACCCGGGAGTGGGGATGCGAGGGGAGGAAATGTCCTAGGAGCTCAGCGGGGGGTCCGGAGCTTGGATTGACCGAAACCCTAGCTTCCCGCCACCCCCTCCACCCCCCCTGCTGCACCTCCCGCCCCCTCTGGGAAGGGAAATGACATTTCCCCATTTCAGCAAGGGGTGGTGAGGAGGGAAGACTGAGCGCAAAGCCGAAAGTACAAGCAGGACGGAAAGTGAAACCGGCGCAGCCCCCAGTATAAGACCCCTGCCCGGGAGATGGCTGGCCACACAGGCTGGGCCCCGCCATGGGCCAGATGGCAGGCGACCTTGGCTGGCGTGAGTTTGAGGCCAGGGCCGGGGGGCGGAGGGGGTGGCAAGCTTGGCTGAGACTGGGCAGGGGGTGGGAGGGCTTGACTGGTGTGGATGGGGGCCGGGGGCCGAGGGACAGCTACTGGGTCAAGACTAAGGATACAGGATACAGTCGACCGGAGGATAGGAATGAGGCTGGCGTGAATGAGGGTGATGGTTTGATCAGGGCTGGGCAGCGGATGGGAAGCCTTGACCGGCCCGGATGGGGAGAGGCGGGCAGCCAGTTTGACCAGGACCAGGACCAGGAGTTTGGCTGGAGCGGCTGAGAGGGGACGGGACAGTTTGGCTGAGAACCGGGGCTGGGAGAGGAAGAAGGGCAGGAGGAGTGGGCTGGAGTGTGGGGCGGGGGCCAAGGCGGCGGCGGCCTAACTGGGTCAAGGGTCTATAGCTTGGAAGGAGGTCCAATCCACAGTGGGCGACTCAAGGACACAGAGACACAGAAGGAAGAGCAGATGGTAGGGCCATAGTAGGGACCAAGGGCTGGAGAACGGGTAGAGAGCCAGAGCCAAGGAGCTGGGATTGAGTGCAGAGCGTAGGGAGAAGACAAGGGAAGGGTCTGGGGTCCCAGAGCTCAGACAGGAAGCCCTAGGAAGTGGCCCAACTCGATTTGGGGTGGCAATATCCACCAGAGCCTGGGGTACTCACTTTCCCTCAACACAGAGCTGAGAAGAACCCCACTCTGCCTGAAGTCCCTGGGATGTGGTCCCTAAACCAGGGAGCCTGGATGCTAGGGGTCCCAGGGACCACCCACCACCTCTAGAAGTACGGTGAAGGACCCAGAAGCTCTCCTTCACCTTTACGTACAGGACATTTCGGGAAGCAGAGCTCAGGGGTTAGAAATCAAGAATGGACAAGGGAGAAGCATGGAGAGGAGGGTGAGCGAGAACAGACAGACTTACAGCTTAGTTTTGGTTTGTGTTTCGAGGAGAATTGTGTAACTCCATGATTGCTAGATTTCCTCTCCCTGATGGAGAAACCACCGAACCCTGGCCTCTTCCCAGACCCCCCACCCTAGGGCCCCTCTCTCTTCTGTCCAGGAAACATAGGCCGGAAATACTTTCAGAAACCAGCTGGCCTGACTACCCCATTTTACGGATGGGAACCTGAGGCACAGAGATAAGAGGCGACTCATCTCATCCAGGGAAGGACCTGGACGAGAAACAGAGGTTATGCCTCCCATCCCAGGCCCCCTTCCTCCCCCTGGCACCCCCTGTTCTTCTGACACTGCAGAGTGACCCATCGGCCTCGGTGGTGGCTGGACCAATCTGTCCTTCTGACTCTCCGAGGTAGAGTCTCCAGCACTGCCTCGTCTGAGTTCCCTGCGGGGGAAGCACGCAGGATCTGCCTTTGGGCAGATCTGGAATCCAGTCCTGGTTCCCTCCCCCTCTCGCCACGCCACCCTGGGCTAGTCAGCCTCACATTTTCCTCATCTGCAAAATGCACGGATGATAGCCCCCAGGCTGCCACATACCGTTGAGCGGTTGGTTCACCGAAAAAGACACAGCCAAGGGAGTTAGTGAGGGGCCGAGATGGAGCCTGAGATCTGCTTGCAAATGTGGGCCTTCTGTGCAAGGCCGTGTCCGCCTCGGAGGAGGGGTACCTTCCTTTCGTTCAGACAGAGATGCCGTATGGTGTCCTCGATAGCTTCCATGTTATTAGTGGCCTTGCGGGGTCAGCAAAATGGCACACAGGCTTTGCCTACAGCACAGGCTCAGAAGGGGCATGTTGAGTTCTTCTCGGGCTTTCCCCCCACCTGGCCCACCATCTCCCCCCTCTCTCCAGGGCTCAGCCTCTTGTTGCTGTCCTTGCTCCTGGCTCGTGCTGGTGTTTGGGGATTCCCGAGGCCGCCAGGGAGGCCCCCCCTGAGCCTGCAGGAGCTGCGGAGGGAGTTCAAGGTCAGCCTGCACCTCGCCAGGAAGCTGTTCTCCGAGGTTCGGACCCAGGCCCACCGCTTTGTGAGTCTCTCTCTGATGCAGCTGGCTTTGGGGACGGGCGAATCCCCAATCCCTCTGGCCCCCCCACTAACAGATCTTGCCCCACAGGCTGAATCTCACCTGCCAGGAGTGAGCCTGGACCTCCTGCCCCTGGGAGATCGGCTCCCCAATGTCTCCCTGACTTTCCAGGCCTGGCACAGCCTCTCTGTGAGTTGGGGGCCGGTGGGGTGGGGCAGGAGAGCTGGCAGCAAGGCTGGGCCGGGTAGATGGTGATGGAGTCAGGGGATTGAATGGAAAATGGATTTGGGGATGAATGGAGGAATTGGATCCGGATGAGGCTTGGCATGTCGCCGGATATCAAGATCCAGCTGGAATAAAGAAGTCATGTCAGAACGAGGCTGCACATACGGAGGAGGGATGGCGTGGGATTAGTGTGGGAAGGAGGTTGGAGACAGGATAAACACACAAGTGAAGCCATGGACGTGAAACGGAGGGGGGCGCCTGGGTGGCTCAGCCGGTTAAGCGTCCAACTCTTTTTTTTTTTTATTTTTTTATTTTTTTTTTTCAACGTTTATTTATTTTTGGGACAGAGAGAGACAAAGCATGAACGGGGGAGGGGCAGAGAGAGAGGGAGACACAGAATCGGAAACAAGCTCCAGGCTCTGAGCCATCAGCCCAGAGCCCGACGCGGGGCTCGAACTCCCGGACCGCGAGATAAGCGTCCAACTCTTGATCTCGGCTCAGGTCACGACCTCACGGGTCCTGAGATCGAGGCCCCAGTCTGCTGTTAGCACAGAGTCTGCTTAGGGTTCTCTCTCCCTCTCTCTCTCTGTCCCTCCCTCCCCCCGCTCAAAATAAACTTAAAAAAAAAAAAAAAAGGAAAGGAACACGAAAGGGGATGGTAGGGAAGAGGATAGAGTGGGGTTGTGGAGAGAGAGTGATAGGACAGTGGAGATGGGCTTAGGTTTGATCCTCAGCCTGCAAGCCTCTCCTGACCCCCTCCCTTCCCTCCCGCAGGACCCAGAACGACTCTGCTTCCTCTTCATGACACTTCGCCCCTTCCATGCCCTGTTGGGAAGCCTGGGAAGCCAGGGGGGCTGGACGAGCTCAGAGAAGATAGAGCTATGGACCATGAGGTTGGACCTCCGGGATTTGCAGCGGCATCTCCACTTCCAGGTAGAGTGTTCACCCCCCTCCCGAACTCCCAGAGACCAACACATAACATTGAGGCTCACGGGCCCCCTTTTTCAAACACTCCCTGCCCGCAGGTTGGGTGTTTGGAAGGAGATGCTGTAGATCCTCTGAGTGTGTGTGTGTGTGTGTGTGTGTGTGTGTGTGTGTGGAGGCCCTGGCTCTGCCCCCCCGAATCTCTGCCTCCTCTTGATGTCTTGATCCAAACAGCTCTGAAGCACCCGGAACAGCTGCTGGCATTAGCAGGCCCTACAGCAAAGCTCGGTCCCTTCTCCCTTAGCCCCTAACGTCACCAGATCCTCCCGAATATCTCCAAGGGAAACAGACGTTTTATCCTTAATAAAATGTAAGCAGCATGAAAACTGGCTGTCCCACCTTGCTGCCCACTCCGGACCCCCAAATGACCCTCGAGAGGAGAACTTCGGGCATCCCACACGCCCAGGGCGATCCTGGGATCGTGTGCCCGCCCCGGGCGCGGCATCTGGCTCGGTGACTTCCATTTTCTCGAATCAAAAAATCAGGCAGGACACGTGAGACGATGACATAATGGAAGGTCTAGAGTAGGGGCTGTCCAGGGAAATCATGACCTCGTGGCATCTGATGTCATTCTGTTACCACTGGGCACCTAAAGGAACAAGGGTTTGCTCGGGGTCTCCGCTTGGCCACTGTCTGACCCGTGGGCCTCTCCTCACAGGTGCTGGCTGCGGGACTCAACCTCCCCGAGGAGGAAGATGACGAGGAGAGGAAGGAGCCGCTCCCAGCTCCGAGTGGCCTCTCACGGGTGTTAGGGCAGCCGTCCTGGCCCCAGCTCCTCTATACCTACCAGCTGCTGCACTCCTTGGAGCTCGTCTTAGCTCGGGCCGTCAGGGACTTGCTCTTACTCTCCCAAGCCGGAAACCCAGCCCCAGCCTCGGGGTCCTCATTCGGCTCCCGGCCCTGATGGGGTGACCGCTCAGCCCCTTCCCTTCGCCCTTCATTCAGTTCGGGCCAACGGGACAGCCTCCAGCTCGTCTGCCTTAAACAGGGCAGGACTCCACCGGCCTCCCACCCCAACCCCCACCCAATAACTTAAGGCCCCTCCAGGCCCTGCCGGATATTTATTTCTTGGATATTTATTTATTGTTTAGGAAAATGATGGTTTATTTATTGTTTCAGAGCCGGCTAGTTGTCCCCGGGCTAGGCCACCGTGCGGGGTGCCGAATAAAGCACTGTCATCCTCTCTCAGCCTCAGCTTCTTTTCCCAGAAGGGGTGCCTGACGCCAAAGGACAAAAGGGTCTGGGGGGGGGGAGGGGTCTGTAGTCTCTGGCCACCCTGGACCCCTCTCTGCTCCTAAATTTCGGGGGCTCCTGGCCCACCTTCCCCCAGACTGGCTTGCTGGGCTGGTGGTTGCCACAGTAACCTGCAGAGCCGTGAGTTTTTCAAAGCTCAAGGCCACTGATCCGCCTCCCATCAACCTCTGGTTGCAGATGGAGGTCCAGAGGGCCTCCTGACCCCTCTCCTCTGGGCTAGCGCCCACCCCGCCGAGCTTTGGGTTCTCACTGCACTGCCCTCTGGAGGCCTGGGTGGGGACCGGAGAGGTCGGGGAGGGAAGGCCATGAAGAGAACTGTCCCCTCAGTCCTGCAGACAGCAGAGATGCACCGGAGGCGGAGGCGTGATCAGGACGGGCCGTGAGGGGCGCGCTCCCAGCGGGCCAGGGGTTGGGGGGGGGGGGGGCGTGTCCATCAGCCACATTGCAGTCAGACTCCTCCAGTTCACGCTTCTCGAGGATGTCTGCCTCTGTCTGCTCCGAGCTTGACACACCAAGAAACCAAGGCCCAGACGGTGGAAAAGGGTGTGTCCAAAGTGGCGGAGGGAGATAGGCCGAGCAGGATTTGGTGGATCCTTCTGACGCTCATTCAGGGCCCGGCTCCCAGGGGCTCGGGGCGCTCACTGGGGTTTGGGCCGGCCCAGTCGGGCCTGCAGTTCCTGCATCATGCCGGGGTGGGCAAGGCCAAACCTGCAGGTGGAGACGGGCTGTGGGAGCTGGTCTCCACGTGTCCACGGCCTCCTCCCCACCCCGGCCGAGCCACGTCGCCCTCTGCTTACCCGTGTCCCAGGGGCCTTCTCCTGGCTGGCAGTGGGGTCCCTTCAGGCCTTGGGGGGCTTGCCTCCGGGGGTTCCTCTGGCCGGAGAAGTCTCTGCTCGGGGGCTGACGGCTCTTCCTCAGGGGGGGGGCTGGGAGGCTCCTCCTGCCGCTCAGGGGCGGGGGTCCGTCGGAAAGAGGGCCGGGAGCGACGCTGGGAGGAGCTTCGAGACAGGAGTACACGGCTCCGCGAGACAGAGACGTCCAGGCGAGACCCAGGAAGCAGGGCCTGCGGGGACAGGGGCACCGAGTACCAAGGGGCTGGCTTCGATATTCTGCTCTGTCCAGCCCCGGACCCTGGCTGGAGCCCTCACCTCACTCCAGCTGCCGTGAGCATCCCCTCCGGTACTTGCTGCCGTCTCCCCACGTGGCCCAGGCTCCTGGTATGTTGACCGGTCCTCCTGGCCCTGGATGTCCTCCGGGCCTTCTGGAACAATCTCCTTGGCCGCTGCCCTCTGGTCTTCAGTCACCTCAACACCCTCCACGTCAAGGGGCCTCTGTGCCTCTTCCTCAGGGTGGAGGTCCCCACGCTGCCCCTCACCGCCTCGCCCCCGCTCCTTTAACCGCCATCCCGCAGCCTCCTGTTCCCACGGCGGCGTCTGCCCTCCTGGGAGCCCCTCGGCCTCTACCGTGGTGGCCGTGGCGCCCTCTGCCCTCGCCACCTGGGAACCCCAGGTAAAGCTGTCCATCCCACAGCTTCCCTCTGCCACTGCAGATTCCTTGACCTCTGCGCACTCTCCCCTGGGCTCACCGTCTCCGGCCTCAAAAGCTTCTTCTGGGCCCCCTCTGCTATTTACCTCCATGTCTGCTGAGCCCTCCGGGCCGAACTCTGGCCCCCCTCGGGTTTTTTCCCACGCAGCCTCCACCAGCTCCTCTCCTCCCCCAGCCTCCTGCCTCCCTTCTGTTTCCCAAGCTTCCCCAGCCTCTCTTTTGGGCCCTCCCCCAGGCACAGCAGCCCTCCCATCGGCCTTGTCCCCCGCTATCTCAGCGGCCAAAGAACCGACCCCTGTGTCCTCGCTGTCCTGGAGGCTCAGAGCCGCCTCCTCCAGCCCCCAGACTCCGCTGGATGTCGTGTCTGCCCTGCAGGGCACCGTGGCCTCTGCCTCCTCATCCTCGGTGTCTCGGGCATCTGACTCCCCCAGCGCCCGACCTGCCCCTGCCCCTGCGCTGAACCTTCCACCTGGCTCCTGGCTCTGTGCTCCGCGGGCCTCTCCCTCCTCTGCTCCACACCCTGCTTCCTCGGCTTTCTTCCACTCCCCACCTGCCTCCAGGACATCTGGGAGCGCAGACTCTTGGCCTCCCTCGGCCTCCTCGGCCTCCTCTGATGCCTGGCTTCCTACAGCCTCCTCCTCCCCCTCTTCAGCATCTGCTTTTTCTTTGTGGGAATCCCCTCCCTCCAAGTCCCTCCTCTGGGCTTCAGTCCCAGAGGCACCAGGCTTTCCATACCCCAGGTTTCTGGGGTATTCCTCCAGGCTCCTTTCTGTCTCCTCTTTGTTCAGGGCTGGAATGCCCCGGGGCTCTTCCTCTTCCCCCAGTCCTTCCTCAGGCTGCTCTGTTGGCGTCTGGGGGGCGGCCATCAGCTCAGGGTCCTGGCCTTCGGTGACCTTGTGCTCAAGGCCACTGCCCTCCAACGCCAGCCCTTCTCCACCTGTCCGAGCCTCCCCCTTGCTCTTCTCCCCCCTGCACTCCTTCTCGAGGCTGGCCTCCGGGGTTGCCTCCAAGCCAGCATCGCCTTCAGCCTCGTTTGCCACTTTGTTCTTGGGCAACTCGGCCTCCGCGATCCAGCAACTCTCTCCCTCCTCTTTGGCCTTCTCTGCCTGCACCACCTCCTCCAGACCAAGGGCAACAGTCCTGTTCACTGAGGCTTGCCTCCCCTCGGCCTCTTCCCCGTCCCGATCTGCCTGGACCTCAAACCCCTCTCCCTCCTCCTCTGACCCCTGGCCTCCTGCAGACTCCCTCCCTGCCAGCTGGTCCTTCACTGTTTCCTCCACACCCTCAGTTCCTAGAGCCTGGCTCTGTTTGGGGGAAACGCTCATCTCAGCCTTTCTCTTCTCATCCACCTCCTCCTCCTGGTCTTCCCTGGTGGCCTCCTCTATTGCCCAGGTCCTCCCAGTGCCCTCTGAGATCCTTTCTCCGGAGACTACTCCCCCATATTCTGGCTCCCTGGCTCCTGAGAGGTTACCTTCCTTCCCAACTGAGGTTGTCCCGGCCTCTGCCCTGCCTAAAGTTATCCCGGCCTCCTCCTCCCTGCCTGAGGTTGTCCCGGCCTCCTCCTCTCTGCCTGAGGCTGTCCCAGCCTCCTCCTCTCCCCCTGAGGTTGTCCCGGCCTCCTCCTCCCTGCCTGAGGTTGTCCCGGCCTCCTCCTCTCTGCCTGAGGCTGTCCCGGCTTCCTCCTCTCCCCCTGAGGTTGTCCCAGCTTCTTCCTCCCTGCCTGAGGCTGTCCCAGCCTCCTCCTTTCCCCCTGAGGTTGTCCCGGCCTCCTCCTCCCTGCCTGAGGTTGTCTCTGCCTCCTCCTCCTCCCTGTCTGAGGTTGTCCTGGCCTCCTCCTCTCCCCCTGAGGTTGTCCCAGCCTCTTCCTCCCTGCCTGAGGCTGTCCCAGCCTCCTCCTCTCCCCCTGAGGTTGTCCCGGCCTCCTCCTCCCTGTCTGAGGTTGTCCCGGCCTCCTCCTCTCCCCCTGATGTTGTCCCAGCCTCCTCCTTCCTACCTGAGGTTGTCCCACCCTCCTCCTCCCTGCCTGAGGTTGTCTCTGCCTCCTCCTCCTCCCTGTCTGAGGTTGTCCCGGCCTCCTCCTCTCCCCCTGAGGTTGTCCCAGCCTCTTCCTCCCTTCCTGAGGCTGTCCCAGCCTCCTCCTCTCCCCCTGAGGTTGTCCCGGCCTCCTCCTCCCTGCCTGAGGTTGTCCCGGCCTCCTTCTCCCTGCCTGAGGTTGTCCCAGCCTCTTCCTCCCTGCCTGAGGCTGTCCCAGCCTCCTCCTCTCCCCCTGAGGTTGTCCCGGCCTCCTCCTCCCTGCCTGAGGTTGTCTCTGCCTCCTCCTCCTCCCTGTCTGAGGTTGTCCCGGCCTCCTCCTCCCTGCCTGAGGTTGTCCTGGCCTCCTCCTCCCTGCCTGAGGTTGTCCTGGCCTCCTCCTCTCCACCTGAGGTTGTCCCGGCCTCCTCCTCCCTGCCTGAGGTTGTCCCAGCCTCCTCCTCCCTGCCTGAGGTTGTCCTGGCCTCCTTCTCCCTGCCTGAGGTTGTCCCGGCCTCCTCCTCCCTGCCTGAGGTTGTCCCGGCCTCCTCCTCTCCACCTGAGGTTGTCCCGGCCTCCTCCTCCCTGCCTGAGGTTGTCCCGGCCTCCTTCTCCCTGCCTGAGGTTGTCCCGGCCTCCTCCTCCCTGCCTGAGGTTGTCCTGGCCTCCTCCTCTCCACCTGAGGTTGTCTCTGCCTCCTCCTTGCCTGAGGCTGTCCTGGCCTCCTCCTCCCTGCCTGAGGTTGTCCCAGCCTCAGATTCTGTCCCTGACTCCCGTGTTTTCTCTACCCTTGTGCTTTGGCTACCCCGTAGGACCACCATCACCTCTCCTTCCTTCCCAGCCTCTTTGGCCCTAGGCGCCTGGATCTCCTCTGCAACTGCCTCCTTGAACACCTGCTCTAATGACTCCCTGCTGTCCCCTGCTACCTTCCCCTCGGGCTCCCTCTGCCAGGTCCACTCTGACTCCGCCTTTCCGGCCACCCCTGGTTTCCCTTCCCTGATCTCTTCCGCCTCCTCCTCCTGTTCCCAGGTTCTCCGTGTCTCCTCTCTGTTCACTTCCTGCTCATTGGGCCCTCGACTCTCCTGGGTTTGGCTGCCGTTGCCTCGACCAGCCTTAGACCCTGCCTCAAACGTCTTTTCGGCCTCCAAGTGGGCACTTGGCTCCTGGCACCTGGCAGCCCTGGCTGCTTCCCAGGCCCCAGTGAGCTGCCTGTTTGCTTGAGACCGATGGGAGCTGCCTTCTTCCCAATCCCAGGTCTGTTTTGTAGCTGAACCTCCCTCCTGGTACCTTCCAGCCTCTCTAGGCTCTCTCAGCCCTCCACCCTCCTTGCTTTGGCTGCCTCCAAGGCCCTCAAGGGCCTCCTGGGCTCCCTTCTCTTCAGTCTCCTCTGGCCTTCCTGCAGCCACCTCCCCCAGTTCCTCAGCTGCCCTTGCCTCCCTCCTCTCTACAATGGGGACCTCATCGCCCATAAGGTAGGAGACAAAGGTGCTGAGGGAATCCTGGAAGAGAAGGGGCAGGGGGACAAAGGCATTAAGGGGAGATGCAGCCTTCTTAGAACTGTTTAGGATGGGACCCTGCCCCAGAGGAACTCAGATACAGAAGAGGGGTTCTGGGATCTGGAAGGAGAAAGAGAACTGTATCTGCAGAAGGAAAAGGAAAGGGCTAGGTTAGGGGTAGGGATGTATCTGTGGAGGTGGGGTATTGAAATCCAGAAACAATCAGGCTAGGAGGCTACCTGATCCTGGGAAAGGAATCTCAAGTCTTGAGGAGAGTCTCAAAGGGTGGAGGAAAGGGGGGGGCCCCAGGGAGCAGGGCGAAAGTCTCTGGCATCTCCTTGCCCCTCTCACCAATGCCCCCCTCAAGGCCTGATGCAGCCCAGGAAGATGGAGCCGGAGGAAATCCATCCTGTCTGTCTCTGTGTGTCCAGAAAGCCGACAAATGACCGTCCCCACCCACCGAGACAAGCCAGTCTTCCCCGGGGCCCAGGACACTTCCTCTTCCCCTAAGTCTGCCTGACGCATCCCCTCCCCAGGCCCTGCCCACCCTCTGCGGTGCCCACAGCAGCTTCCAGTCCTGGCTGGGAAATGGGTGTGCATCACCTGGGGGGATTCAGGTGCATAGCTGGAGCTGAAGGGCAAGGGAAGGGAGGCCATACGGAAAAACGTAGGAGCAGGAGACCTCAGAATTGGGGAGGGGGGAGGGGGCCGTGGCAACTGCAGCTTAAATGACTCAGGTCTTGTATTCACACCTCAGCCATTTCCGTCTCCCCCACAAGCCACAGCCACTCTGTGAGAGGAAGCTGGGGTTTGTGGTTCCTGTTTTGCCTAGGGACAAGGAGTAGGAGTGAAGAGGGGTTGGTAAGAGCTCTGGCTTCTCATTTCAGGGTCATTAATGCTTCCCTAAGGGGAAGAAGGGGCCGGGCTGGTGGCTCCAATGTCCATTCCCTCATCTGTAGTCATTCTTGCAAAACAAAACTTGGCTAAGCTTTGTATTGTGGTTATTTGTGTCTACCTCTCAACCTCTTGTGAGTTCCTTGAAGGCAGAGGCCATGTATGACATGTTGCTGAGTTTCTAGGGCACCACAAGGGTAGTAGGACACCATATTTCATTGGTTGAGTGACCTGGGAAGCAGCCCAAGGGGGGCACATGTCAAACAGCAGCCTGAGGACTTGGTGGTGAGAAAGAGCTGGTAGAGGTGGGCACCAGCTGGTGGAAGCCCATAGAAGGGATTAGCAGGGGAAGGACTCCATGAAGAAAATTCAGGATGCTGCTTAACTGCCTAGAGAAAGGTAAGAGAATAATCACTCCTTACTTGGGACTATGTGAAGTGACTTTGATCTACACCTCTTCCCCTAATCCCCACCTTCTAAATTTCCAATTAAAGGGACTAGATGAGATCACAGAATCAGAATCTTGGACCTTATTACTCGTCAGGTCTAAGTATCCTCGATGCAGGCAGGAATTCTGCTGCAGCCTGCTCAGCCAAACACACCTGCCTCTGGTGCTCTATTTCCTATTGCTAAAAAGGTCTCTAAGGTCACGTTTAGGTCTCACTTTGCGTCTTCACCAGCAATTTTCCTTTTTTGTTTTCTCATCTGTAAAGCGAGGGGGGAGGCGGGGCTATTTCTGTGATAATCTTCAGTTCTAGGATAATTTGGGGAAAGGGATCTCTTTAATGCTTTGGATATTGCCAATAGGTAGAAATCCTCTTTGATGAGTGTTATCTTTATTTTCAGTTCCGAAGCAACCTAAGGGCAACAGATAAGAATAAGGATGCCCGAAACCGGCTGTCTTTGTTCCCGGCCAGAAACAGTGAAGGGAGTAACCCGGTGGCCATATTTATTTCTGGCAATTGAAGGTCGCGAGAGGAGCTGAAGCCGCTCGCTGCCATGCCTAGTGCTGGCAGGATACGGTCAAGACCTTGCGCCCCGCTAGTCTAATGTCGTGGCTCTTCTTTGCTGATCCTACCCGCTCTAGTTTTAAACCAGCGGTTCCAGGGTTCTCCCGGCCTCTCTCTGTCCCCCGCCCCGAGGCTGGGAAGGCCCAAAGCGAAGACAGAGAGAGGACCCGGAAGTTGTGGTGACCTCCAAAAGCACGTGATGAGGGACCCGCTGGTGTTGTCACGTGAGCCGCCCACCTGCGGTACCTCGGGGCCGAACTTGCAGCTGCTCTTAAAGGTACAGACCGCAGAGCCCCCTGCTTTAAAGGGGGGGCGGGGGCAGAGTCCAACGGGTGGGACGTGGTGGGGTGTGCGAGGGCGCGAGATGGAGCCCGGGGTAACGTGGTGGGTCGCCGGGCGCGAGTGCGGCGGAGAAGCCGTAGCCGGGACCGGCAGTGGGGCGTTGATCCTTCTCATCTGTCGCAGACCCTCATCCGCCGGGTCAGAGCCAAGCCTGGACTCTCGCTGACTTTGAACCCTTCGCGGGATCTGAACTTGATGCCATGGGAGGTTGTGCGGGCTCGCGGCGGCGCCTTTTGGATTCCGAGGGTGCGTATTCCTACGCGCCCTCCTGAGAGTGACAGCCTCTGTTCCCACCAGACTCGGGCCTCGGGCGCTGGCTCGGCCCCGGGAGGAGCCCCGTGGGGCCTTCGTGCACCTGCGAGTGGGGTGGAGGTCATGCTCGCTTCTTCTCGCCTTCCCAGGGGAGGAGACCGCCCCCGAACCTCGGCCCCGTCTGTTAGACCGTCAGGGAGCCCTTTGGAAGAACGCGATGGGTTTCTGGTGAGTGGCCCGAAGAGTTCAGCAGAAGTAAAAATGCGGTGGGAAGAGGGGAAGCAACAGGAAGAAAGAGCTGAGGAGGAAAAAATTGAGCTCTGAAAAAGGAGCTGAATTCACAAATATTTACTGAGCCAGTTGGTTTGCCCAAGGCAGCCGGTAAAGTTCCCAGACTTTATTCATTTACTTACCACCTTCTTATTTTGGCCAGATCCTCATTTCACCTGTAGGACTACTTCGTGTTTTACTTCAAGCAAGTCAGGCTTTAGATTTGTAAATGCATGTGTTTCTTTAAAGAAAACTTTAAATCACTACTCTAGACAGAAAGCCAGTATTTCTCCCAATGCATGTTTTAAAAAGCACATGCCTGCTTTTTAAACGATCATCCACCTACCTCCTGGAATCATTCAAATATTGAGCTCTGGGAAATGCTTCTAGCACTAACCTGACCATCGAGGGCTTGGGTGGCACACTGGGTTGGAAGTGACTTCCCACGTGACTCTGGAAGAGTCTCGTAACCCCTCTGAACCTCGGTTTCACAGCAGCAAGATGAGAACGGTAGTACCACTTTGTAGGCTTGTGGAAGGAGCACGTGAACTCTCTGGCTCTTGGCCCAGTTCCTTTCCCATCACTGAGCGTGGCTCTGGGAAATGAGACTAAGCAAAAAAGATTCTTCATGGGTCATAAAGGACTTTGGTATTATCTTGTTTTCATCCCTGCAGCCCCCTGTGAGGCAGTGAGAAGAGAAACTTGTATCCTCATTTACCCATGAGGAGACCAAGGCCACTCAAGTAGGAAGCAGCAGGTTTGGGATCTGAACGTGATCCTTCCGAGCTTCAAGCTCCGGGATCTTTCTACTGTCCCACAGCACGTCAGAGACTGTGGATCAGTGGATGAGAATAGTCCCAGGAACTGAATCATGGTGGAAGCTTGGAGGAGACAGGCATCAAGGACGACTTCCTTCTCTTCCTGGGAGAGATAAGATGTGGACCCAAGTCTGCCTCCCAAAGCCAGTTATTTCTAGCCCTAACATTGAATGGAGATGGGGGAGGGGGGGCCCTAGTGACAGAGAAAAACAAGGGAGCTGACTGAAGGCCACAGGAAGGGGAGATTTGGTGCTAGGACTGTGGGTAGATTGTAAGCCTGGAAGCAGGCTGGGATCTGTTCTTCTGTGTCAGTTATATCTCAATAAAACTGAAGAAACAAAAGGTCTATAATGCTCACTCCAGGCTCCTGGGCCTTTGCAACAACTTTTCCTATGTGGTGATGCTCAGCGCCGCCCATGACATCCTTAGCCACCAGAGGGCATCCGGGAACCAAAGCCACGTAAGTGACCCTCTCTATCACCGCCACCATATTTAGTCATTATGGGAAGATGAAGAACTCAACCTAGGGCAGGGGCCCCTTTGAAAGACTCAGGGAATGGGGTAGCCAAGGGTTGGGGCAAGAGGACTAAAGTTCCCAATCTCCCAGACCTCAGAGTGAGAAGGGTTTTTAAGAATCAACTGGTGCCAGGTATCCAAACTCAAATTTTGGCTGGGTGGGGCCCTGGTAGGGTTTTTTTAACCCCAGCACTGAACATTTTAGGCTGGAGAATTCTCTATTGTGGGGCTTTCTGTGCATTGTAGGGTGTTTAGCAACATCCCTGGCCTCTACCCATTAGATACCAGTAGCATACACCCCCCCCCGCCCCCCCAGTTCTCCAGTTGAGACAAGAATGTCCCCAGACATTGCCAAATGTTCCCTGGGGGCTATAATCACCTCCCGTTGAGACCCTCTTGTCTATGATGAGCGAGGGGATGCACGCCAAAGGCCAGCAGCCACCTCCTTACAGGCCCCACAGGGAATTCGGTCCAAGATCAGCTTTTCTGGAAACCCAAATCTTTAAAAATGAAAGCTCCTGAATGTGTTACCCAAGTAGAGCCCATTTACAGGGCCATCTTTGGCCTTCGGGTCCTTAGTTTAAGGTTTCCACGGCCCCCTCACCCTGCCTGTTGTGCACATAGAAAAAGCCAGGTCCCAATAGTACAGTGCGGAGCCAAACCCATCCTTCAAGTTAGGGCTGAGCTGGGACTGGAGTCGGGCCCTTTTGGTCTCTCCTCTTGCCTCCCTGGGTAAAAGACTCTTCTCTTTTATCAGGTAGACCCAGACCCAGCGCCCACCACCCACAATAGTTCATCCCGATTTGACTGCAACTCTGTCTCCACGGCTGTGAGTACCCCCACAGGTCTCCTCCTGCCCCGCACCCCCACCCCCAGCACCCAGCTGCGACTGTCGTGATTATAATAATCAAGACCATTTACTGAGCCTTTTCTGTGTGTGGCCTATATTGGCTCATTTAATGCACACAGCAGTGCTACGAGCTAGGCGCTATAACCATCCCCCATTTTCCAGACGAGGAAACTGAAACTCGGAGAGTGTGAATGTCTTGTTGACTCCTAGCTAAGGAGCAGCAGAGCTGGGACTTGAACCCAGAGCTGTCTGACTTCAGGGCCTGTGTTTGTAGCGGGTCGACCCAGCTGGTGTGTGTCTTTCCTTGGCCACTTGGTTGGGAGGTTTGTGCCTGGGACCATCTGGGGTCTCAATGTGTTCTCCCGTTCCAGGCGGTGCTCCTGGCCGACATCCTCCCCACCCTCGTCATCAAATTGCTGGCCCCTCTTGGTCTTCATCTGTTGCCCTACAGGTCCGGGTGGGGGTGGTGGGAGGAAGGGCAGGTGGGATCTGAGAGTGGGGAGGCCAGGAGGGCTGAGACGGCCAGAGGGCTGGGGAGTTGCGGGCGGAAGCTGACCCTCTTCTTCTCTCGCTACCTCTCCCCCTCAGCCCCCGGGTGCTCGTCAGTGGGATTTGTTCTGCGGGAAGCTTCATCCTGGTTGCCTTTTCTCATTCAGTGGGGACCAGCCTGTGTGGTGAGTGTGAGGTTTTGTGTCAGGTGGGGAACCCAGAGGAACCGAAACTGAGCATCGTGGGGTAGTCTCCCCAGCTTCCCCAAGGAAAGGGATTGTTTGTGTAACCCTCAGAAGCCTGCCAGGACTGTCACAGGCAGGAGAGGGGGGATGAGGTCGTTTTGGAGGGGTTGGGGGGTGGGGAGATAGGAGGGAATGGATGGAATACCGGGAGCTCAAGACGAGCAGTCACCAAGACTCCATGACGGCTGAGGCATCAGAGATGAGTTCTTGCTCCGGAGTTGATAACTGGGTGGATGGAGGTACCATTCCCTGTGAGAGGATGTGCGGGGGAGCGGGTTGGTTCTACTCCAGGTGTGAAGCCCACCTGCCCAAGGGATCTGTTTTTAGCTCCGCTGAGCTGATGCAGAGGAGGCCCTGGCCAGACACCTCAGGGGACCGGAGATATCAGGGAGGCTAGGTGTGGTCACTGCCATGCTTGTCCCCCCCTCCCCCCCCCAGGTGTGGTCTTGGCTAGCATCTCGTCAGGTCTGGGGGAGGTCACCTTCCTCTCGCTCACCGCCTTCTACCCCAGGTAAGCAGGCAGAGCAGGGAGTCGGGGAGAGGACCTCCCGGTGCTGGCTTTGGTCCTTCCTCAACCCTTGTGTTCCTCTCAGGGCCGTGATCTCCTGGTGGTCCTCAGGAACCGGGGGAGCAGGGCTGCTGGGAGCGTTGTCCTACCTGGGCCTCACCCAGGCTGGCCTCTCCCCCCAGCACACCCTGCTGTCCATGCTGGGTATCCCCGCCCTGCTGCTGGCCAGGTAGGCTGCCTGGGCTGGGAGGGTGATGTGTTAGGGGAGAGAACTAGACCCTGCTCCCAGTCTTCCGATCCTGGCCGCCTTGTAAAGAGGGGATGTGGATTCTGGACTCTGATGGACCTGGTTTGAGTTCTGGAGCCGCCACTTGCTAGCGGTGTAGTGTGGGGCAAGGTGTTTCACCTCTCCGGCCCTCAGTTTCCCCGTATCTTTTTTTTTTTTTTAATTTTTTAAATGTTTACTTGTTTTTTGAGAGAGAGACAAAGAGAGAAAGAGACAGAGCGCAAGGTGGGGAGGGGCAGAGAAAGAGGGAGACACAGAATCGAAAGGAGGCTCCAGGCTCCGGGCTGTCAGCACAGAGCCTGAGGCGGGGCTCGAACTCACGAGCCGTGAGATCATGACGTGAGCCCAAGTCAGATGCTTAACCAACTGAGCCATCCAGGCGCCCCAGTTTCCCCATATCTTAAATGGCGGTAGTTCTCCTTGTGTCCTCATGAGGTGATGTGTGTGAAGCCTCTGGTACAGTGTGGATCCCAAGATGATTTGCGGGGGTGGGGTGGGGGGGACCCTTACTTAATTTTGAGCGTATTAGGAAAAAAATTTAAACTAGCCAATCCAACCTGTTATCCACATATTAATGCTTAGAACAAGGCCACGTAGAAAAAGGGAATCAATTTAAAGGAAAATAACAAGCAAAAAAAAAATTGTATATAGGAGGAGCGTAGATACGGCAAATTAGAAGTGACGGAAATTTGAAAAGTTGAATGAATGCGTAACACACGGTAGCTAGAGCGATCATCTCTGGCAAGGGATGAGGGGCTGTGGCAATGATGGGTGGAGGGGGTGGTGCCCTGGAAGGGAGCGGCCTCTCTGGTCTTACCTTCATCCCACCCGCTCCTAGCTATTTCTTTTTGCTCACATCTCCCGAGCCCCAGGACCCTGGAGGGGAGGAAGAGGCAGAGACATCAGCCCGGCAGCCCCTGATAAACAGCGAGGCCCCCGAGGCGAAGCCAGGTAAGAGACGCAGAGCCGTCACTGTCTCTCTCGCTGGGTTTTAGCCTTTGCTGTCTACAGTGGACCCAGTCGGGAAGGGGGGGGAGTGGATGTGCTGGTTATGGTAAGAATCATTTGCGTTCATCTATTCAAGAAGTGCTCTCATTGAGCACTTGGCTGGGGGTACCAGGTGACTGACATAGGAAAGGGGGGAGATTCGTGAAGAAGCAGCTGAATCGGAAATGTGTTGTTTTCAAGCATTGGTAAGTGCTGGCCGGACATAAAGCGGTTTTGCTGCTGGGAACCAGGAGGAAAAAGAGAAGGGTCCTGCATAGAGAAGGTGGTCCAGAAGGCCTTTTTGAGGCAGTGTCCTTGGGCTGAAATTTCAATGACCGGGTGTCAGCCTTATGGATGTCGGGGTGAACAGGTTGCAGGCAGAGGGAGCAGCAAATTCTAAAACCCTGTGGTGGGAATGAGCTTGGATGTTCAAGAAACAGGAGGGACCAGCTTGGCTGGGATGGAGTGTGTAGCCTTTGAGCTGTATACATGAGCCGTGAAGACGTCTCACCGGCTTCTTCTTTTTCTTTCTTTCTTTCTTTCTTTCTTTCTTTCTTTCTTTCTTTCTTTCTTTCTTTCTTCCTTCCTTCCTTCCTTCCTTCCTTCCTTCCTTCCTTCCTTCCTTCCTTCCTTCCTTTTTAAGCAGTGGTAAAACAGAGCTAACGTGAAGTTTACCGATTTCACCATTTTTTTATGTTTATTTTTGAGAGGGGGAGAGGGAGACAGAGCACGAGCAGGGGAGGGGCAGAGAGAGGAAGAGACACAGAATCGGAAGCAGGCTCCAGGCTCCGAGCTGTCCACGCAGAGCCTGACGCGGGGCTCGAACTCGCAAGCCGCGAGATCATGACCTGAGCCGAAGTCAGACGCTTCACCAACTGACCCCCCCCCCCAGGCGCCCCTCAATTTGACCATTTTGAATTGTACAGTCCGGTGGCATTTAAGCGCGCTCAGTGAGCGTGAGCGTGCTTGGTTCTTGCACACCAGCACCCTGTGCCGAGTCAACGTGCCAGCCTCACCTGCCCTTCTCTCCCTGTTCCCCTGCAGACTCCAGCTTGAACCTCTCCCTTCAGGAAAGGTGGACCGTGTTCAAGGTATGGATGGTGGCGGGTCCCCCGTGGCCAGTGCCCGCCTGCCAGCCTGCCACTTACAGCTTCTGACCCTTCCAGGGCCTGCTGTGGTACATCGTCCCCTTGGTCCTGGTCTACTTTGCGGAGTATTTCATCAATCAGGGGCTTGTGAGTGAGGGCTGCTGGGAGGGGGGGGAGTAGCAATGGAGGCGGGGCCCCACGTGTCTCTGACCGTCTGCCCTGTCTGCTCTCTGCTGCAGTTTGAGCTCCTGTTCTTCCGGAACACGTCCCTGACTCACGCTCAGCAGTACCGCTGGTAAGAAGGGCGAGGGTGTGGCGGCAGGACGGGCAGGGGGCTGGGGGTGGCACCCGGAAGGGCTTCCTCCTACTCCCTGCCTCCACCGAAGGTACCAGATGCTCTACCAGGCCGGCGTCTTTGTGTCCCGCTCTTCTCTCCGCTGCTGTCGAATCCGCTTCACGTGGGTCCTGGCCCTGCTGCAGGTACCGAGCCCAGCCCTCCCTCTGTTCCCACCGTAGCTCCCGGCTTCCCAGACCCCAGGCTTCCCTCCCTCAGCAGGAATTATTTATTGCTCACCATCAGGTTCTGGGCCCGGGGGACAGAAGGCCAGCAGGGCCCCGGCTCTGCGTAAAACGCGTGGCCTCGGCAGCCTGGCAAACCTGGGTGCAAATCCCAGCTTGTGTACTCTGTAGCTGGGTGACTTAGGGCCGGTCTCTACACCAGCCTGAGCCTAGAGCGCCTCCTCTATAAATCGGGTGTGGCCAACACCTACTTGTCAGGGCAGTCGTAGGAAATAGAGGTGAGAGGAAGAAGAAGAAAATGAGATTTTGTATTCTGTTTTAACCCATTAGAAGCACTCACTTAATGGTTATTTCCACAAGCCTCGTGCAGAGACACAGGGTTTCAAATAACGTTTCTAAGGATAAAAAAAAATGTACCATTCTTTTATTCTGGATGGTTCATTGTAATAGAATCGGTGATGTCGTAGTCAACAGGCTATTGACCTCAAGGCTGGCGAGCAAATTGTGACTTCCCACAGCAAAAGTATTACAGCGTTAAGTGCACAAACACCATCCACTCCCAACGGTCTAAGCCAAGTAGCTTCACATAACCAGCCTTCGCTGTTTCAAGGTCATGTGTCTACAGCCCCTGAAGGTAACTCTCAAACTACATCTTTGGTTAGTACAGGAAAGTCCTTTTTAATAAGCTGAGCTCGTGCCTCGGATAACGAGATATAGGGCAAGTGAAGATTTTGCACTTCTGGGTTATGACGCCGCCATGTGAATGGCCTCCAGCTTTCTTCTCTGTTGGTCTGAGCAGTACTGCGAACCCAGGGCTATGTACCCCCGAAGTGCCAAAGCACTGCGTCAACAATTCTGAATTCAGTAGATGCCGCTCAAATGGGTGGCTTGCGATTTTAGCTGTCCTTTTTTTTTTTTTTTTAAAGTGTATTTATTTACTTATTTTGAGAGAGAGCAAGTGTGCACGCGCCAGTGAGCAGGGGAGGGGCAGAGAGAGAGGGAGACACAGAATCTGAAGCAGGCTCCGGGCTCTGAGCGGTCAGCACAGAGCCCGATGTAGGGCTCGAACCCATGAACTGTGAGATCATGACCTGAGCTGAAGTCGGATGCTCAACCGACGGAGCCACCCAGGCGCCCCTACTGGGTGTGTTCTTTTCCGTGCAGGTCTCTGAGCTTACCTCAGACTTCATGAATGAGAACCTCTGAGGGCAAGGTCTATGTGGGTCACCACACCCCCAGGTGTATGTACATCAACCTTGTGAGCTGCCACGGTGGCCTACCCACTGGGGAGGCAACCTTGTGTGCTCAGACCTGGGGCACTGGGGATCCTCTGAAGGACTGGAGCACACAGGAGGGACCTACCCCCTTGGGTGGGGTCGGAGAAGCTTCGTAAGAGAACTGAGAACACTTTAGCCAGAGTTTCTCAACCTCGGCACTGTTGACGTTTGGGGCTGGACCATCCTTTGTCGTGGGGCCGTTCGTGCCCTGCAGGGGGCTGGGCCTCTGCCTACTCCGTCCCCACTCGTGACAGCCAAGAACATCTTTACATGTTGCCAAATGTCCCCTGGGTGGCAAAATCACACCCGGTTGAGACCTGCTGGTGCATGTGTAGCCTCAGTCCGGTAAAATGGGGGGGGGGGGAGTGTGCCCTTGGGAGGAGGGCGCTGGGGTGGGAGGGGTCCTGATCCAAGCTGAGCCATGAACAGTGGTGGCTAGGAGATCCCAAGTGAGGGGAAGGTGGAATAGCGCTCCAGGCGGCAGGAGTGACAGGACCAAAGGTGAGGTGGGGAAAGACCTACGAGGTCTCGGGTGCCGGGACGGGACAGGGAGCAGGCTTACCCCGGATCTCAGGGTCTGGTAGGCCAGCTGGGTGCTGGGATGTGATCCAGGCCTGTCAGCCCTCTCAGCATCTCTCAGAACCGGGGGCCACTGGATGGGATCGCAACCTCCCTGCCCGCCGCCGGTCCCAGGCTCAGCCCTCCCCTCCCCTGCATCCATAGTGCTTCAACCTGGCCTTCCTGCTGGTGGACGTGTGGTTGAGCTTCCTGCCCAGCATCTACCTCGTTTTCCTGATCATTCTGTATGAGGGACTCCTGGGCGGTGCTGCCTATGTGAACACCTTCCACAACATTGCGCTAGAGGTCAGCACCAGCTGGCTGAGGGTTGTGGGTAGCCTCGCTGGGGAGGGCCAGGGCAGGGGTGTCTAGGACTGAAGCCTCACCCCTGCTTTCTGCCCTCTCCAGACGAGTGATGAGCACCGGGAATTTGCCATGGCGGCCGCCTGTATCTCCGACACCTTGGGCATCTCCCTGTCAGGGCTCCTGGCCCTGCCTCTGCACGACTTCCTTTGTCATCTGTCTTGACACTCTGGCTTCTTGGAGCACCGGTCACACTAATCTGGGCCTGCGCTGACAGGCGGGCAAGTCAGGCCGCGGGCCCACAGCCCAGAGCTCATTCCCAGAGCTCCGCCCCAGGCTTCCCTGCACGGCTGGGGTGCAGAGAAGCACCGAGGTTCCGTTCCCCCTTGAGCTGGGGGGAGCCGTTTTCTCCCACTCCCAGGCTGGCCTTGGGGGGTTTCTTCACGGCATTATGTCCTTGGAATAAATGCCTATTTTGTCAATTGATTCCTGTGCCATTTTTTCTGGTTGAAAAAAAATGTTTCTTTTATTACAGAAGTAATATAAACCCACTTTGGAATGTAGGCAGGAGAGCATAAAGCATTTCAGCAGATTTCTACTTCATCTTTGAGGCCTTATTCATTCATTCATTCATTCATTCATTCACTGTATGGGGCCATATATATACATTTCCCCCCAACATGTAAGTTTTCAAGCCTACAGGGAGGTTGAGAGAATTCGTATTCATGTAGGCATGGTTCCACAGTAAACCTTTTGCTAGAATTACTTTATCCCATATGTAACACTCCATGCAAATCAGCCTATCTTATTTTTGTGACATATTTCAAAGTAGGAGGCTGACTTTCATATATTTCTCCTATGTTTCTAAGATTTTATTTTATTTTTTCAAGTTTATTTATTTTAAGAAAGAGGGAGAAAGAGGAAGAGTGGGGGAAGGGCAGAGAGAGAGGGAGAGAGAGACTCCCAAGCAGGCTCCACCAGCACAGGGCCTGACACAGGGTTCAATCTCATGAACTGGGAGATCATGACCAGAGCCAAAATCAAGAGTCGAACATTTAACCAACTGAGCCATCCAGGCGTCCCAAGATTTTATTTTAATTTTTTTAACGTTTATTTATTTTTGAGACAGAGCATGAATGGGGGAGGGTCAGAGAGAGGGAGACACAGAATCTGAAACAGGCTCCAGGCTCTGAGCTGTCAGCACAGGGCCCGACGCAGGGCTCGAACTCACGGACCGCGAGATCATGATCGGAGCCGAAGTCGGCCGCTTAACTGACTGAGCCACCCAGGCGCCCCCCAAGATTTTATTTTAAAGTGATCTCTATAGCCGACATGGCGTTCGAACCCACAACCCTGAGATCGAGAGTTGCATGCTTTGTGGACTGAGCCAGCCAGGCGCCCCCAATACACTTCCCTCTAAACACATCAGCATGCAGGTGCGCCTGGGTGGCTCAGTCAGTTAAGCATCTAACTCTTGATTTTGGCTCAGGTCTAATCTCACAGTTTGTGGGATCGGCCCCCATGTCGGGCTCCATGCTGACAGCATGGAGGCTGCTTGGGATCTTCTCTCTCCCTCTTTCTCTGCCCCTCCCCTGCTCTCTCTCTCTCTCTCTCACTCAAAATAAATAAATAAACATTAAACGCTCCAGCATGCGCATTAGCTAGAATCTAGTATTTTTGTACAGCCCTTTTTTTAGGTATAATTTTTATACACTAAAATGCATAAATCAGGGGCGCCTGGGTGGCGCAGTCGGTTAAGTGTCCGACTTCAGCCAGGTCACGATCTCGCGGTCCGGGAGTTCGAGCCCCGCGTCGGGCTCTGGGCTCATGGCTCAGAGCCTGGAGCCTGTTTCCGATTCTGTGTCTCCCTCTCTCTCTGCCCCTCCCCCGTTCATGCTCTGTCTCTCTCTGTCCCAAAAATAAATAAACGTTGAAAAAAAAATAAAAAAAAAAATAAAATGCATAAATCATATCTTTTTTTAATGTTTACTTATTTTTGAAACAGAGACAGAGCATGAACGGGGGAGGGTCAGAGAGAGAGAGGGAGACACAGAATCCAAATCAGACTCCAGGCTCTGAGCTGTCAGCACAGAGCCGGACGGGGGCTTGAACTCACGAGACTTGAGATCATGACCTGAGCCGAAGTTGGACGCTTCATTGACTGAGCCACCCAGGCGCCCCTGCATAAATCATATATTTTTAAAAAAATTTTAGGGGCTTCTGGGTGGCTCAGTAGGTTGAACACCTGACTTCGGCTCAGGTCATGATTTCACAGTGTGTGGGTTCAAGCCCCACGTCAGGCTCTGCGTTGACAGCAGGTAGCCTGCTTCAGATTCGCTGTCTCTCTCTCTCTCTCTCTCTCTCTCTGCCCCTCCCCCCACCTCATTAAAATTTTTTTAATGCTTATTTATTTTGAGAGAGAGAGATAGCAAGCAAGGGAGGGGCAAAGAGAGGGAGAGAGAATCCCAAGCACGCTGTGCACTGTCAGCGTGGGCTCCAACTCCCACACACACGTGAGATCATGACCTGAGCTGAAGTCGGATGCTTAACCGACTGAGCCATCCAGGCGTCCCCATCGAGTGCTTTTATTCACCTTAGTATTTCTTTTAATTAAGTGACAAGATAAATTTTTAAAAGGAAGCTTAATGCTACTCTTGGAATCATGAGTTTGAAATGCTAGTTACATGTTTTCTTCTACACCCCATTAAAATAAACGCAGACAGTCCCTGACTCATGAGGGTTTCACTTACAATTTTCCGACTTTACAATGGTGTGAACGTGAGAGCCAGTCAGTAGAAGCTCTACTTGGAACTTGGAATTTTGATCTTTTCCCGGGCTGGCGATACGTGGTGCTATCCTCTCGTGACGCGGGGCAGTGGCGGCCATCCGCGGCTCCCAGTCAGCCATGCGATGGCCGGGGTCAACGACAGACTCACCTACAACCCTTGTGTCCCCGTACAACCATTTTGTCACTTTCAGTACGGTATTCAATCAATCACATGAGGTATTCCACACTCTATTGTAAAATAGATGTTGCGTTCGATGACTTTGCCCCACTGCAGGCTGGGATAAGTGTTCTGAACACATTTCAGGTAGGCTTGGCTAAGCCATGATGTTCAGTAGGTTGGGTGTATCACATGCATTTTCTTTCTTTCTTTTTTTTTTTTTTTAATTTTTTTTTCAACTTTTATTTATTTTTGGGACAGAGAGAGACAGAGCATGAACGGGGGAGGGGCAGAGAGAGAGGGAGACACAGAATCGGAAACAGGCTCCAGGCTCTGAGTCATCAGCCCAGAGCCTGAGGCGGGGCTCGAACTCCCGGACCGCGAGATCGTGACCTGGCTGAAGTCGGACGCTTAACCGACTGCGCCACCCAGGCGCCCCTCACATGCATTTTCAAATTAAAATAGTTTCGACTTAATGGGTTCATCACAACAGAACCCCGTCCTCAGTCGAGGAAGACCTACCGGTACATAACTCTTGGAGTTCAAAGTGAACATCCAAGTATGCTCTGAGACCATCCCATCACTACGTGTGATGTTTGGGGCCCACGCTCAGCGAAACGTGGGCATGATGGTTAATAGCGTGGGCTTTGCAGGCAGAGAAGCCCGGTCTGCGGGCCCCAGCTCCACCATTCGCTAACTCACGATCTCGGGCAATTACCTTCATCTCTGCACTTCCGTTTACTGATTTGTCCAATGGGAATAACAGAAGTTCCAACCCCTCGTAATATGGTTGTGAAAATGACATGACCTCACGGGAAGGCAGAGTCAGCACTCAGTACATGTTAGCTTTGATCCTGCTACAGTTGGAATCCTGCCTCTCCTGTTACACTGCATTGTGCCAGTGGTTCTCACACTTTAGTGTGCTCCAAAGGGCTAGTGAAATACGGATTGCTGGGCCCACCCCCAGGGCTCTGATTGAGGAAGTGTGGGGTGGGGACCAAGAACATGCATTTCTATCATACACGTAGGTAATGCTGATGCTGTTGTTCTTGGGACCACACTTTTTTTTTTAAGTTTATTTGAGACAGAGAGAGAGAGAGCAGGGGAGGGGCCCAGAGGGAGGGGAACAGGGCATCTGAAGGGAGGCTTTGTGCCAACAGCAGACAGCCTGATGCGGGGCTCGAACTCACCATGAGATCATGACCTGAGTTGAAGTCAGACGCTTAACCCACTGAGCCATCCAGGTGCCCCTTTAAAACATTTTTTTTTAATAAAACTTCCCTCAGCCTCCTTTTCGGTTCAACAAATTTATGAGTTTGTTCTTCAGGCCAGGAACTTTTCAGATAGAAAAATATGTTTCATTTTGACAGGTACATAGTATTCCATCACCGTGGCTCTTTATAGCTCATTTAATCGTTCTATTAATGCTGGCCATTTGTCTTGTCTCCATTTATTATTATTATTATTATTATTATTATTATTAAAAATAACCCTTTTACATTAGATTTTTCTGTATATAACAGTATTTCTCTGGGGTAGATTCTCAAAAGTGAAACTTGAAGGATGCGCGTTCTTTGAGTGCTGATACGTAACCACATAATTTTCTGAAAGGTGTTTTGTTTCACCAGTTTAGTGCACCTGCAAAGTGTGTGTGCTTCACAGCACCCTCCTCAGCACTGGGTATAATCATTTTTGATCATTTGCTAAGTGAGTGGAAATGTATCCAATCTGGATTATCTAAACGTTTCTAACAACTTTACTGAAATATACATTGCTTCGTGTAACCGTATACTGTAATCGGTTTTCTGTATAATCAAAGATAAGTATGCCCAGTATTACAGTCAACTCTAGAACACCTTTATCACCCCATAAAGGAATCCTGTACTCTGTAGCTGTCACTCCCTACCCTTCCATCCCCACCCTACCCCCACCAGCCCTAAGAAACTTCCAGTCTACTTCCTGTCTCTATAGATTTCCCTATTCTGGGCATTTTGTGTGAATGCAATCATATAACATGTGGCCCCGGTGACTGGCTTCTTTCTCTTAGCATAATATTCTTTTTTTTTTTTTTTAATTTTTTTTTTCAACGTTTATTTATTTTTGGGACAGAGAGAGACAGAGCATGAACAGGGGAGGGGCAGAGAGAGAGGGAGACACAGAATCGGAAGCAGGCTCCAGGCTCTGAGCTGTCAACACAGAGCCCGACGCAGGGCTCGAACTCACAGACCGCGAGATCATGACCTGAGCCGAGGTCAGACGCCCAACCGACTGAGCCACCCAGGCGCCCTACTGGGTCAAGTTTTTGAGGACACATATGTTTTCATTTCTCTTGAGTAACAGGGACTATAACACTGTAGGTCGTTTGGTAACTCTGTTTAATTCATGACGGAACTGCCAGCCTGTTACCCAAAGCGACTATACCATTTTACGTTCCACCAGTAACGCGTGAGGGTTCTGATTCTCCACATCCTCACCAATATTTACTCTTTTCCTGTTTTGTTTGTTTTTTTGTTCTTTGTTTTATTATAGCCTCCTAGTGGGTGTGAAATGGTGTCTCATTGAGGTTTTGATGTGCATTTCCCTGATGGCTAAGGATTTTGAGCGTCTTTTAATGTACTTATTGGTCATTTGTATATGTTCTTTGGAGAAAAAAGTCCTTTGCCCATTTAAAAAAATGTTTGAGTTGTAAAAGTTCTTTCTGTATTGGGGCGCCTGGGTGGCTCAGTCGGTTAAGCGGCCGACTTCGGCTCGGGTCACGATCTCGCGGTCCGGGAGATCGAGCCCCGCGTCGGGCCCTGTGCTGACGGCTCAGAGCCTGGAGCCTGTTTCGAATTCTGTGTCTCCCTCTCTCTGACCCTCCCCCGTTCATGCTCTGTCTCTCTCTGTCTCAAAAAATAAATAAACGTTAAAAAAATTTTTTAAAAAGTTCTTTATGTATCTTAGATATAAATTCTTATCAGAGGCAGGATTTTCAAATGTTTTATCCTCCTCCGTGTGTTACTTTTTTTTACCTTTTTGATGATGTCTTTGGTGCACAACAGTTTTGAATGTTGATGAAGCCAAATTTATCTGTTTTTCCTTTGGCTGCTTGGACTTTTGGTGAAATAGTTAAGAAAGCATTGCCAAAGCTACAGTCAAGAAGAATTATCCATGTGTTTCTTTTTTTTTTAAGTTTATTTATTTATTTTTAAGATGGGGGTGGAGGGTCAGAGGGAGAGGGAGAGACAGACAGAGAGAGAGAGAGAGAGAGAGAGAGAGAATCCCAAAGAGGCTCTGTACTGTCAGCGTGGAGCTCAACTTGGGGCTTGAACTCACAAACCGTGAGATCATGACCTGAGCCAAATTAAGAGTCAGATGCTTAACTGACTGAGCTATCCAGGCGCCCCTCCCTATTTCTTTTTAAAAGTTGTATCGTTTTGGCTCTTACATTTAAGTCTTTCGTCCATTTTGAGTTCTTATTTACATGTCATGTGAGGTAAGGATATGCCCAGAAAAGAGTTAACATAGCAGGCCCAAACGACTAACCTTGTAAAAGGCTGCTTGCAAGGTTGGCCTGTGGTTGGAGTTTGAGAACTTAGGTTTCAGGAGGATTCCCATCATTAATTGCTACCAGGGGCACACACTTCTTAAAAGGCTTGTACAAACACTATGGGTTCTGCTGAACACCCGATTTCCTTCTAGAAGTTTGGAATTTCCCTAGTTGGCAACATTTCATAGGTGTTGTCACAATTCATTGCTGGGAGAATTAAATATGTGTTTTCACCAGGACAAGACTCTTGGAATCTTGTATCTGGTTGCCCTGGATTTCATTCCATGTGTCTTTCTTTTCCCTTCGCTGATTTTTGGCTTGTTTCCTTTCAGCCGTGAGTATGACTATATGCTGAGTCCTATGAGTCTTCCTAGTGAACCATTGAACTTGAAGATGGTCTTGGGGACCCCTAACACGGGGCCCAATTTCATCCTTTTGCATGTGGATATCCAGGTGTCCCAACGCCATTTATTGAAAAGATTCCCAGGGCACATGGGTGGCTCAGTCAGTTAAGCGTCTGATTTAGGTTCAGGTCATGATCTCACAGTTTGTGGGTTCGAGCTCCATGTCGGGCTCTGTGCTGACAGCTCAGAGCCTGGAGCCTGCTTCGGATTCTGTGTCTCCCTTCTCTCTTTGCTCCTCCCCCACTCACGCCCTATCTCTCCCTGTCTCAAAAATAAGTAAACATTTAAAAAAATGTTTTTAAAGAAAAAAAAGATTCCCTATTGATTTGTTTTGGAAGATCAGTTGTTATAAATCAGTTGACTGTAAATTTGGGGATTTACTTCTGGACTCTCAATTCAATCCTATCGATCTACATGCTTATTCTTATGCTATTACAACACTGTCTTGATTACTGTGGTTTTGTAGAGAGTTTTTGAAATAGGGAGGTGTGAATCCCCTAACGTTGTTCTTCTTTTTCAAAAACGTTTTATGAATCTCTGCATAGAAACCAACTTGCGATTTTGATAGGGATTGCACTGAACCCGTTGATCAGTTTGGGGAGTATTGCCAACTTAACAATATTAACTGTTTGGATCCATGAACATGAGATGCATTTCCTCTTATTTAGAACTTTATTTTCTTTCAACAATGCTTTCTAATTTCAAAGTATACATTTTGCACTTCTTTTGTTAAATTTATTTCTAAGTATTTTCTTCTTTCTCGGTGCTTTTATGAGTGAAATTGTTTTCCTAGTTTCCTTTTGGGATTGGTCTCTACAAACGTATAAAAATACAATTGCTTTTTGTCTTTTGCTCTTTTACCCTCCAACCTTGCTGAACTCAATATTACTTCCAACAGTTTTTGGTGAATTCCTTAGGATTTTCTATATACGAGGTCTGCAAACCTATCTAATCTGTCCTTTATGTAATTTTTTGCCTAATTGCCCTGGCTAGAACCTCTAGTACAACGCGGAAGAGAAGTGGTAAGAGTAGACTTCCTTGTCTTATTCCTGATTTTAGGGGGAAAGCTTTCAATCTTTCATCATTAAGTATGATGTTAGCTGTGGATTTTTTGTAGATGTCCTATATATCATATTGAGGAAGTTCCCTTCTGTTCCTACTTTGTAAAGTGTTTCTATCATGAAGATGTTTTGCATCTTGTCAAATGCTTTTTTTCACATCTATTGAGATGATCGTGTGGTTTTTGTCTTTTATTGATATGGTGTATTACATGGATTCATTTTTTCTTTAATGTGTATTTATTTATTTTGAGAGAGAGAAAGAGAGTGAGTAGGGGAGGAGCAGAGAGAGACAGAGTCACAAGCAGGCTCCATACTTTCAGCGCAGAGCCCGATGATGGGCTTGAACCTAAGAATTGTGAGATCGTGACCTGAGCCAAAATCAAGAGTCAGATGTTTAACTGACTGAGCCACCCAGGTGCACCTACACTAATTCATTTTCATATGTTAACCCAAATTTGTATTCCTTTTTAAAAAATATTTTAATGTTTATTTATTTCTGAGAGAGAGCATGAGATGGGGAGGGGCAGAGAGAGAGGTAGACACAGAATCTAAAACAGGCTCCAGGCTCTAAGCCGTCAGCACAGAGCTGTCCTGGGGCTCGAACCCACACATTGCGAGATCTGAGCCGAAGTCATTCGCCCAGTTGACTGAGCCACCCAGGCACCCCCCTCACAACTTCGTATTCCTAATAAATCTCACTCGGTCACAGTTTGTATATTAGATTTTCTAGTGTTTTGTTGAGGATTTTGTGTCTCTATTTATAAGAGATATTAGTCTGTAATTTTCTTATGTCATTTTTTTCTAGTTTTTGGTATCAGGGTGACGCTGACTTCATTTAATGAGTTGGGAAGTATTCTTTTTTCTATTTTTTGGAAGAGTTAGTGAAGAACTACTATTAATTCTTTAAGTAGTTGAAGAATTAACCAGTGAAACCATATGGATCTGGGCTTTTCTCTGTGGGAAGTTTTTGCTATGTGTGTTTTTAAGCACTTGAAATGTAGCTAGTATGACTGAGAAACTGGACTTCTAATTTCAGTTAATATACAACAAGCCACAGATGGCTGTTGTTGACCATATTGGACAAAAGAGGTCTTGCTTGGACAGTGGTTCTCACTGGGGTGATACTGCCCCCTGTCGTCATTTTGGAAGTTTGTGGGGGTTTTGAATCTCACTGTGAATGAAGGCAGGGCCCTTACAGGGTGAGGGCCAAGCCATCCTGCTATGTGTAATATCGTCCTGCATGAAGAATAATTTTCCTATACCCAAGTGGCCTGTCAGTGTCCCTGCTAGACATCTAACAATACGTGCCAAAAATCTACCTTCATTTTACATGTAAACTCAAGATATATCTTGCTTGATGGGGCGCCTGGGTGGCTCAGTCAGTTGAGCATCTGACTTCGGCTCAGGTCACGATCTCACTGTCCATGAGTTCAAGCCCTGCGTTGGGCTCTGTGCTGACAGCTTGGAGCCTGGAGCCTGCTTCAGATTCTGTGTCTCCCTCTCTCACCGTCCCTCCCCCGCTCATGCTCTCTCTCTGTCTCTCTCTGTCTCTCTCTGTCTCTCTCTGTCAAAGATAAACATTAAAAAAATTTTTTTAAGATATATCTTGCTTGCTGTTAATCTGCACCAAATTTTCCAGGAATTCAACTATTATTTACATTGCAGGAAGACTGTGTTTTGTTTTCTTTGGATCTCTCCCAAGAGCTGCTTACTGTATTTGGAAAATCCCCTCACTGAAGGCATCCCTTATGGTAAAACCTATAAGGCTGCACCGTAGCTGCCTCGTTCACTGTGATTCTAAATATATGTCAAAAGCCTGAGTATGTATGGAAACCAATTTGACAATAAATTTCATATATTGAAAAAAAAAAGGCTGAGTATATATACACATACCTCTTTCAAATTATCAAATATAAAGAAAAAAGTTCAACGTTTGTTCATATTATAATTGTCTTCTCATAAAATCAAACTATGTCATTGCAAGTAGATGTAAATCTCTGACTCTTTCCTTATATCTTCTAGGGAAATCACACCTTAACATTTGCATATTTAAGTACTTCCTTCCTTTTCTTTTAATGTTTATTTATTTATTTTTGAATGAGAGAGAGAAAGAGAAGGGGTGTGTGAGCGGGGGAGGGACAGAGAAAGAGGGAGACAGAGAATCCCAAGCAGGCTCCAAGCTGTCAGTACAGAGCTCTTTTGGGGCTTGAACCCATGAACCACAAGATCATGACCTGAGCCAAAATCAGAGATTGGACGCTTTACTGACCAAACCACCCGGGCACCCCTTAAGTACATATTTAAACTTTTTTAAATGTTTATTTATTTTGAGAAAGAGAGAGACAGAGTGTGAATGAGAGAGAGGGAGACACAGAATCCGAAGCAGGCTCCAGGCTCTGAGCTGTCAGCACAGAGCCTGACGCGGGCCTCAAACCCACGAACCGAGAGATCATGACCTGAGCCAACTGAGCCACCCAGGTACCCCTTAAGCACATATTTCAAATAGAGTTTATTTGTCTTTTTCTCCTTTATAAATACAGTTCAAGTATAGCAGTATTTACTCAAGCTGAATATATATTTACTCTATGGTTCAGCTATGGGCTATCTCACCAAAGAAGGTACGTATTAATGTCCACAAAAAGAGTTGTATAAAAATGTTGATAAAAGCTTTGCTCATAATAGCCCCAGAGTGGGAACAACCCAAACCAACAGGAGAATTAATACATTATGGCCTAGTTACACAATTGGAGAGCAACGACCAGTATGTAACAACATGGATGAATCTCACAGATTCACTCACTTCTGAAAGAGGCCAGACACAAAAAAGGACATACATTATAATTCTATGTATATGAGGCTCAAGGACAGGAAAGACTAACACGATGGTAGAAGTGAAACTAACAAGTTGGTGCACTTACTTGTATGTATGTTGCCTTGCCTTTCAATAGTAATCGTGAGAAGGACTCATTATTGAACACATACTACATGAAATGCATTGAGGGAGGAGCACCTGGGTGACTCAGTGGGCTAAGCATCCGACTTGGGCTCAGATCATGATCTCATGGTTCATGGGTTCAGGCCCCGCATCGGGCTCTGTGCTGACAGCTTGGAGACTAGAGCCTGCTTTGAGTTCCGTGTCTCCCTCTCTCTCTGCCCCTCCCTGACTTGTGCACGCGCTCTCTCTCTCTCAAAAGTAAATAAATATTTTTAAAAATGAGAAACAAGAAAAAAGAAATGCATTGAAAGAGGTACTAAAATGTATTAAAGATACTATAGCCCTGGGTGCCTGGGTGGCTCAGTCAGTTAAGTATCTGACTTTGGCTCAGGTCATGATCTCACGGTTTGTGAGTTCAAGCCCCGTGTCAGGTTCTGTGCTGACAGCTCAGAGCCTGGAGCCTGCTTCGGATTCTGTGTCTCTGCCTCTCCCATGCTCATGCTCTGTGTCTCTCTCTGTCTGTCTCTCAGTAATAAATAAATGTTAAAAAAATTTTTTTGAAAAAGATATTATTCCTGTCTTCAAGGAGTTCAGGAGCTATTTGGGAAAATAAAACACACACAAAGTAAAAAAAAAAAATTGTATGTGTCAGAAGGTTATGGTGTCTATGAATTTCATAAAGTGTCTCAAGATAATTGTTTTAAGGGGCGCCTGGATGGCTCAGTCGGCTAAGTGTCTGACTTCAGCCCAGGTCACGGTCTTAACTGTCTGTGGATTCAAGCCCACGTAGGGTTCTGTGCTGACAGCTCAGAGCCTGGAGCCTGCTTCAGATTCTGTGTCTCCCTCCCTCTCTTTCTGACCCTCCCCCATGTGTGCTCCGTATCTATCTCTCTCTCTCAAAAATAAATAAAACATTACCAAAAAAAAAATTTTTTTTAAGATATTTGTTTTAAAAATGGGGCACCGGATCCACCAGAACTGAGGCCTCCACGGCTGGAGGGAGTGAGAGAGAGCGTGGTACCTAGGATTCAGTCCCAGAGAGCAGTCTTAAGGCAACCCTCCCCCCCCATTGCCATGCTCAGTGCTGTCTCCTCTCAGTCTGCTCCCCTCTTACAATTATAATGTATCTCACTTTACCAACAATGAAGCAACAGAAAGAGAAATCAAGGAATTGATCCCATTTACAATTGCACCAAACACCATAAAATACCTAGGAATAAATCTAACAAAAGAGGTGAAAAATCTATACACTAAAAGATATAGAAACAAATTGAAGAAGACACAAAAAAATGGAAAAAGATTCCAAGCTCCTGGATAGGAAGAATAAAAATTGTTAAAATGTCAATACTACCCAAAGCAATCTACAGATTCAATGCAATCGCTATCAGAATATCACCAGCATTCTTCACAGATCCAGAACAAACAATCCTAAAATTTGTAAGGAACTAGAAAAGACCCTGAATAGCCAAAGCAATCTTGGAAAAGAAAACCAAAGCAGGAGGCATCACAATCCCGGCCTTCAAGCTGTATTACAAAGCTGTGATCATCAAGACAGTATGGTACAGGCACAAGAACGGACACTCAGTTCAATGGAACAGTATAGAGAGCCCAGAAATGGACCCACAAATGTATGGCCAACTAATGTTTGACAAAGCAGGAAAGAACATCCAATGGAATAAAGACAGTCTCTTCAGCAAGTGGTGCTGGGAAAACTGGACGGCGACATGCGGAAGAATGAACCTGGACCCCTTTCTTACACCAGACACAAAAATAAACTCAAAACAGATGAAAGACCTAAATGTAAGACAGGAAGCCATCCAAATCCTCGAGGAGAAAGCAGGCAAAAACCTCTTTGATCTTGGCTGCAGCAACTTCTCACTCAACACGTCTCCGGAGGCAAAGGAAACAAAAGCAAAAATGAACTACTGGGACCTCATCAAAATAAAAAGCTTCTGTACAGCGAAGGAAACAATCAGCAAAACTAAAAGGCAACTAACAGAATGGGAGACGACATTTGCAAATGACGTATCAGAAAAAGGGTTAGTATCCAAAATCTATAAAGAACTTATCAAACTCAACACCCAAAAGCAAATAATCCGGTGAAGAAATGGGCAAAAGACATGAATAGACACTTCTCCAGAGAAGACATCCAGATGACCAACCGACACATAAAAAAATGCTCACCATCACTCATCATCAGGGAAATACAAATCAAAACCACAATGAGATACCACCTCACATCTGTCATAATGGCTAACACTAACAACTCAGGCAACAACAGATGTTGGCGAGGATGCGGAGACAGAGGATCTCTTTTGCATTGCTGGTGGGAATGCAAAGTGGTGCAGCCACTCTGGAAAACAGTATGGAGGCTCCTCAAAAAATTAAATAGAACTACCCCACCACTCAGCAATTGCACTACTAGGCATTTATCCAAGGGATACAGGTGTGCTGTTTCAAAGGGACACATGCACCCCCATGTTTATAGCAGCACTATCAATAATAGCCCAAGTATGGAAAGAGCCCAAATGTCTGTTGATAGATGAATGGATGAAGAAGATGTGGTATATATATACAATGGAGTATTGCTTGGCAATCCAAAAGAATGAAATCTTGCCATTTGCAACTATGTGGAATGGAACTAAAGGGTATTATGCTAAGTGAAATTAGCTAGTCAGAGAAAGACAAATACCATATGACTTCACTCATATGAGGACTTTAAGACACAGAACAGATGAACATAAGGGAAGGGAAGCAAAAATCATATAAAAACAGGGAGGAGGACAAAACAGAAGAGACTCACAAATATGAAGAACAAACTGAGGGTTCCTGGAGGGGTTGTGGGACGGGGGGGATGGCCTAAATGGGTAAGGGGCATTAAGGAATCTACTCCTGAAATCATTGCTGCACTAGATGCTAACTA